>NC_059159.1:118243353-118588353 GCF_019923935.1 Bubalus bubalis
AGACTGTCAGATATTTCTGCACCAGAGATGGGTTTATTTGAGATCACTAGAGAATTGCAGTTCAGGATCTGCAACAATGGCACGCTACCTGCAAATCTCCACACAGCAAGGAAAGGAGAATACTATTGTCAAAGGGAAAAAGCGATTGAGAGGGCGATAGCAAACAGTGTGTGTTTAAGTCACATCTGTAGTGTCCGACTCTTTGTGAATCCATGGACTGCAGCCTGCCAGGGTCCTCTGTCCATGGGATTCTCCAGGCAAGAATACTGAAGTGGGTTGCCATGCCCTCATCCACGGGATCTTCCTGATCCAGGGATCGAACCTGTGTCTCTTACGTCTCCTGCGTTGGCAGGCAGGTTGTTTACCACGAGTGCCACCTCGGAAGCCTCAGCAAGCAGAGGGTCCATGGCTTCTCATTGGCTGAGTCCTTGCCAGGAAAGAAGAGGAGTCTTTCTTCTTCCTGTTGGGCTCTGCTCTCAAGGTAGGGTGGGAGAGCTCATCCTTCTGTTTTCCCAATTCTATTTAATTGAGGTTTCTGTTTATTAATTTTTACATATTGTATCATTGCTGCTTTGCACTGTGGTGGATTCATGTTGATGTATGGCAAAACCAATACAATATTGTAAAGTAATTAGCCTCAAATTAAAACAAATAAATTTATATTAAAAAATAAAATAAGTCAAATTAAAGACAGGAAATAAAAATCTAGAATTTGTGACTACAATTCAGAAGCCTGTATCTTTAGGATAAGCATGTAAATATAAAAACGAAAGCCAAAAAAAAAAAAAAAACAACAAAACAAAACAAAATGAAATGAAATGCTGTGTTGGAGAATTCTGGTGGTATTGCCATGAATATCCTTCTCCTGCTTCTTCCCATGGAAATTTTTTATCTGTTCTACAGTTCTCCACTCTAATAGCAATACCTCTGTGAAAACCTCCCTCATTGTATCTTCTGAGTTTGGTAGGCTGTCCACTATTGTCACATATTTACTATATACTTTTATTACAACAACTTTCATGTTTTGTTTTAGTTAATTATTGACTTTTATTTTTTCTCATTTCCTCTGGAACAGAAATGATCTTTGTCATTCTTGTGAACTTGTGGCTTCTCATTATTATTGGCAGATGATAAGTATCAAGAAAAATTTTGGTAAATGAATAAAAGAGAAAATGAATGGGTTTGAAATAGTATCTGCTCCACAAGAAAAGGAAGGAGTGGGTAAATAGATCACAAGCACACAGGGAAATTAGGAGATTGGAAAATTGAAAAATAAATGATAGTATAAGAGAGGGCAATATAGAAGACATAAATAAAAAATGAAGCTCAGATATGGACTTGTCAGGTCAGTTTATTTCTCTTTCTTGGTTCTTGTCATGTGACAACAAAAATTTGGAACAACAGGGTGTAAAACAACAGAAAAGTTACAGCTCAGTTCAGCTCAAGCAGGCATGTCTTCTATTAGACAGACACTCCAGAAACATGGGAGCAGGCCAATCCCAAAGGAGTCGTTTTGATGATCCCTCTTGGCTTCCCCCTGTTTATACTTCCTGTCTCCTCTTCTTCGTTGTGCCCTGTGCAAAATAGGGCTTGTACCCACCATCAGTGAAAGGGAATGCAAATGGGCATATGCTCTGGCCAGTTGACAATCGCAAGTTATGTAACAGCAAGCTGTGTTGCGTATGTCTTCCCATAATTCAGTCTATTTTAATCAGATGTACATATGTACAGGATAGTTATTAACCTTTATTGGTTTCTAGATGCCAAAGGTTACTTGAAGAAGCTCCTTTGATTAGTTTGTATCCACTGTGAGCCTAGGGCACATGTGCAGGAGTTGAAAAAGTCACTGTGGTTATTTTGTAGCATATCTGTCAGCTCTTCTGGGTGTGTCTGGGATGGGGTTTATAGATCACCTTGTATCCCTTTCAGTCAGCCCACCTCTCCTTGCTCCTGCTTAACTTCCTACTAATGGACTAAAGCTTAAATGAAAACAGAAAATCCATGGAACAAAAATAAAGAAACACAAAAAAGCTAAAACCCACGTTTTAAAAGATGTGTAGTCCAAATAAAAAAGTTCACAAGTATGCTCTGCTTAATTAAGAAAAAAATCTAATATAGAAATGACTTTTCTTCAGGTGCTGAGAAAATAATTTTAAAGTCAATCAATCCTTTGGTTCTTTGATTTCAGCAGTTTTTGTTTTTTTCTGTTATATTTTCTACATTGAGGGTAGAGTGTGATTGGCATCATTTCAAAAATTTGTACCCATATTTTGTCTTAGCAGCCAAACAGAGTTTACATTTAAACTTGGTATTTGTCTATAGTTAATATGAAGGAAAGAACATATGCTGTTGTTTAAGGGTTCTGATGAATAATTTTTCCTTATTTCTAAAAATATAACTGATATTTAAAGACTGACCCGCTCATCTAATGTTCAGATAACTCAAGGCAGATTGCAGAAGTGTTTCTTCACACTCAAGATTATTAAATATGAAAGAACATATGTCCATTCAAAACTTATAGTACTCATTTTGCTAAAATTCATTTTACATAGTGCAGCCAGAAGAGTACTGCACTTTGCTAACTTGATAGCAGTTTATTTAAATAGTTGCTAGTTTCTACACATGGAAGAAAGAGAGAGTGAAGGAGAATGAAAATGGTGAGAGAAGGTTGGAGGGAGAGAGTGAAAGAGAAAGGAGGAGGAGGAGGAGGAAGAGAAAGAGAAAAAGACAAGTTTAATAAGTTTTATTATTATCCATATCAGTAAGGTTAACAGTTCAGACCACTGCCATTGAAAAGACAGTTTGTTACATACTGCATGTGGAGGGAAGATGCTGGATCACTGACTGTTGCTCAGGGAAGCACTGGGTCCCTCAGGAGATGAGGGGCCAGTGGGAGGAAACTGTGGCAACAACTTTTATTGTGGTTTCTTTGGGGGAAGGAACAGGTGCATCAGGGAAAGCCAGTTTAGGATTGGCTAGTTTGAATAATTTCAGTACAGGCTGGAGTAAAGGGACTGTCCCTGTTTGTCTGGTACTTGACCCAGGGGTGATAGGGCAAGTTGATAGTGACCCTGAGAGTGTAGGATCCTGATGAAAGACGTTGTGGGTATACGTTCTGGATTGGTTGATTTGTAGTTGAAAGGTATGCTTTTGGATGAGCTGTTTACAGTCTTCGAAAATTGCCTAAGCAGAAGACCAGCTGACTCCTTCCAGGGTCAGCAAGGCGCCAGATGTCAAGGCACCAGAAAATAGAAAACATGGTTAATATAAGAAAGAAGAGAGGAAGCAAGGGAGGTAGGAAGGAAGGAAGGAAGGAATTTTTGTTTTTTAATACATTCAGTACATAGGGTAAGAGCAACAATAAATTGATACCCCAGTTGGAGAAAGGCTGTATGTTTGTTTTTTTTCACTGCTCTGACTTTAGATTCAAAGGGAACTGAGTGAAAATACTGGTGTTTAACACTAGTTGTGTGATGTTTCTGTGAGGTTTATATTTCTAGAATATGGAGATGAAAGTACCTTCTTTACAGGATTATGAGGTTTAAATGTGAGTATATGTACACAGTGTATTAAATAAATACTGCTGCTGCTAAGTTGCTTCAGACGAGTCTGACTCTGTGTGACCCCAGAGACAGCAGCCCTCCAGGCTCCCCCGGCCCTGGGATTCTCCAGGTTAGAACACCGGAGTGGGTTGCCATTTCCTTCTCCAATGCATGAAAGTGAAAAGTGAAAGTGAAGTCGCTTAGTCGTGTCCGACTTCCAGCGACCCCATGGACTGCAGCCCACCAGGCTCCTCCATCCATGGGATTTGCCAGGCAAGAGTACTGGAGTGGGTTGCCATTGCCTTCTCCAAATAAATACTAGCTGCTTTTAATTCTTCTTGCCTAAATATTCAGTGTTAATGCCCACCTGATATAGATGATAAAATCATGTGCTCGCTTTGCAATTGAAGCTATGTAGTTACACATCAAAGGCAAGTGTGGAATGTATCTTATATTGCACCTAAAATGTTTTTAAATGTCTTATTTTCAAAGGGAGGAAAGAAGGGAGGAGGGCAGGGAGAAAAATGGAATATTTGATGAATGAATAAATGAGCAAATAAGAAATATTTGAGCTTAGAATTCTGATGAAAGACTAAAAATACAATTTTTTATTAATAAACCATTTAATAATGCTGTTGCTAGTAAAAATAAGTAATCTAGTATAAAATATTTTGGCATGGATAAGGTCAAATACTATTATATTTATAATTTAAAGTACATGATTCTACGAGCCATGAATTCATAGAAATTGATTTGCAAACTTCAGTTAATGACCTTGGTTATTTGTCAATAAGAAGAGAGGGAGAGGTTATGTGAGTGCAAGTAAATTAACTTTTCATTCCATACTCAACTGACTTCTTCCACACTGACAAGTAATCAAGATTGTTTGACAGAAGCAGCAAGTTGTTTAGCTTCTCAGCTCTCTTGCCGCTAAAATATGATGTCAGATAATTTGTTCCTGTTTAGTTCTAGCTTGATTACTTCTGGTTCCTTGAGATTTGAATTGATGAAGTTTTACTTTAGTTACATGGCAGTGTTAATAAATGCTGTCATGTTTATTAATGAGATGCCAAAATCATATTGTTATATTTAGAGGACAGATTCAAGTTCATGTAACTTAAAGTAGTTGAATGTGATAAAAGGTTAATTAGACTTCATGACCTGTTTGGAATATGTCTTAGGGCTCAGTACCAAGATAACTTTCAATGCAAAATACCTAACTCAGAATTAATTTATAAGGTAACTATATCATAGTCTGTCAGTGACATAGCAAAGGATTCTAACAGCTCCTAAATAAATTTTATGAATTTAAAAACAAAATTCAAAAAATAAAGAAAAGCAAAGCAAAAGAAATCCAGCTAAGGCCAGCCATAGTGATGTTTCACTTGATCCAGTAGAGCTTATTACACAAATATTTTACCCAAACTGTATCCCTAGGATTTTTAATTATTTCCACTGAGGAAAGATCACCAACTCGATGGACGTGAGTTTGTGTGAACTCCGGGAGTTGGTGATGGACAGGGAGGCCTGGTGTGCTGCAATTCATGGGGTCGCAAGGAGCCGGACATGACTAGGTGACCTAACTGAACTGAACTGAGGAAAGAATCCTTAGAACTTTCTGCAAAACACTTAAGATGTATTACATGAGACTTTAAAATGTAATTGAGTCAGTGAATAGCAGAATATGTGCTTCAGAAAATTTCTTATTCATCATTGCTCACGTTTGTGGCTGGAGATAAATTAAGAATATTGTTCTGGAAGTCCAGGCAGAATGCCATCCAATGATAAGGACAACTCAAAAGTCAAATGGAGAAGGAAATGGCAACCCACTCCAGTATTCTTGCCTGGAGAATCCCATGGACGGAGGAGCCTGGTAGGCTACAGGCCATGGGGTCATTAAGAATCAGACACAACTGAGCGACTTCACTTTCACTTTTCAGTTTCATGCATTGGAGAAGAAAATGGCAACCCACTCCAGTGTTCTTGCCTGGAGAATCCCAGGGACGGCGGAGCCTGGTGGGCTGCCGTCTATGGGGTCGCACAGAGTCGGACACGAATGAAGCGACTTAGCAGCAGCAGCAGCAGCAGCAGAGTCTGTAGTGATGTCTCTTCATTAATTCCTGGTTTTTGTAATTTATATTTCTTTCTTTTTTCTTTTCAATATAGTTAGAAATGTATTAACTTTATTGAACTTAAAAAAATCTTATTTTATTTATTTTCTTTTATTCTGTTCACATTATCATTGATTTATTTTCTTTTAATATCTTTTCGTTCTATTTGCTTTTGGTTTATTTATTTATTTATTTTTTAGTTTCTTAAGGAGGAAGCTTAGATCATTCAAATAATAAGATTTCTTCTAAGAACCATTTTAGCATATCCTCAAAAACCTGATATATTGTCTTTTCACTTTTAGTAAATTCAAAATATTTTCTAGCTTCTCTTGTGTCCTTTGATATGTTGATTACTGAGAAATATGGTGTTTTTTCCCCCAAGTATTTATAGATTTTCCAGTTTTATTTCTAGTTTAATTCCATTTATTTCATTAATTTATTTCTAGTTTAATCCTGTTCTATCCACCCATGGAGATGAGAAGGACTCCTTCCTAATTAGTGGACTGGATATTGAGGCAAATGATGATACACATACCAAAGGAATTTGGAAGAAAATTTATCACTTAAAAAATAATTCTTGGAACAATAGGACAGGTACAATCTCTGCCATAAAGCCAAGAGCATGGTGGAAGTGGTGGTGTGATGACTTGATTTTGACTGGATAAAATGTGAATCTGGAGTGAAAGTTTCTTCCTGTGTCCAGGGTTTGTGTGGTTTGAAGTTCCCATGGGCGCCAAGGGAACTAATGGATTTTTAAAATCATTATTAGCTTGTCTATATATGGGGCAAAGGGGAAAGGGGGAGTATGGGGCTTTGAAGCTGTCAGTGGCCAAAAATCAAAAAATGAGTCAGATGTCTTACTACAATTCACCCCACTGTTCAATTGATGATGGAATTGTACTGTGTCTTATTCAACTGATTCTGAATTTGTTTAGGCGTTATTTTAGGAGCCATGTGCCTCTGTGCATGCATGTTTAATCACTTCAGTTGTGTCTGACTCTTTGAGATCCTACAGACATAGCCTGTCAGATTCCTCTGTCCAAGGGGTTCTCCAGGCAAGAATACTAGAGTTGTTTGTCATGACCTCCTCCAGGGGATTTTCCTGACCCAAAGACGGAACCTGCATCTCTATGTCTCTTGCATTGGCAGGCAGGTTCTTTACCACTAGTGCCACCTGGGAAGCCCCGTATGCCTCTGTAGCAAACGAAAATGAAAATGAAAAAGAGCTTGGACAAATGTATCCAGTCACCTTAGACAGTTGTTGAAAACCATGAAAAAATGTTAGCTGGTATCTGGAGTATTTGCTCAAAAAGGAAAATTATATTATTAACATGCTTATCTGTTGTCTCATTTGTTGAGTTATTTGAGCTACTTTTTCCCATTATGTCTATCAACATGTAAGAAAAAATATCTTTAAGGAAGAAAACACCTCCCTGGCTGGCCAGTAAATAGGCTAAGAATAGACAATTATCAGCCATTAAAATCACCAGGAAGCATTGCTCCTCACTGTGGGCCTCCAAAGGATGGGCATCTTGCTGCATGTGTCTGGTTGGGGGTGGGGGTTAATATTTATTGTTTGTGACTGGATTATGGGTCCTAGGGTAGTGCCAGTGTCCCCCAAGACTGTAAGTAGGACAAGCATAATATGCAATAGTTCTTTTGTACCTAATGCTGAAAAAGAAACTAGCTGAGAGACCAGAAAGAAACATTGCCTGCCACCCCCACCCTCCTTTATACATAGGACATCAGAGGGAAGGCCTGGTGGTGGTATGTAAGAACAGAGTAACAAGCAAGTGTTATTAAAGTGAAAACTAGAGCCATTGGAGATTTGAGAATCCTGATTAAGGCATATGGTAGTGCAAAAACCCTGCTTATGAAGTGCCAGTAGGTTTATTGCTATGAGCAAAGTAGAAAATTTTCTTAGAATTTGTAAAACAAATCAGAAAGAGAGACCAGATGAGCAATTTAAATAAATATTTTAGGATCTGATTAGTTTTATGGAGTTGTACTTAAGAAGGGGATGACTGGCCAAGGATAACTTCTATGAGACTGGCTGGAAGTGGATGATGAAAGCTGATGACCTATCTTGGACTGGTGTCAAACTCAGCAATTAGTGAAATAAAGGCCCTGGACTGTATGCTTGATGAGTGGTAAATATATATTATGGGAGAGACCCTTCAAGACAGGGAAGGGATTACTATGATGAAATGAAGTAGGTCTTGAGAGAAGGGGAAAAAACATGAGCAGAGACAGGAATGGGAGTGAAGATGATACTGCAAACTGAATGGGGAAAATTATGGGAATGGAGCTGGGGGAAGGAGTGGAAATGTGGGGCTTGGCAAGGAAGATATGGACTTGTTCATGGGTGGTGGAGGGGTAGTTGTCAGGGTTGGACAATATTCAAGATGGTGAAATCTGGAAGAGAATGAAGATTGGTTGTGAAAGTTGCATGTGTCAGGCTATAGCCTAGACCAGTAGAACAGAGCAGACAGAGGGTATTCCTAGGCCCAAAGAGAACTTCAGAAAACCCATCAGCAGCTAAAACATGTAGCTAAATAATAAATAACTATGGATTTGATCTTGGTGCTATCCATAGCATGGATAGCCTGTTGTAAACACTGACACTCATTTGTAGCAATATTGAGTGTAGGCATGGTGTCACTGCATTTGTGTGATTTAGAAAATATGGTGCAGCAGAGACTTACATGCTGGAGATGGGTAGGGAAAGGCTTTAGACAGGTAGCTAAGATGAAGATAGCATTCTCTCTTGCAGTGAATTCAGAAAGAAGCTAAAGATAAACTTCCATTGGGTCTAAGTACCATAGCCTGAGGAGGTCAGAGTGTGGACTCTAGGAGTAGAGGTAGAAGGGAAGAGTGTGAGCTTAGCACAGTGCAAAGCTGAGAACAAAAGAGGAGCAGCACTAGTCACTGGCAGTAAAGTTCAGGTCAGCAGTGTGACTGAAGTAAGAATCTGGTTGTGTTGGTCAGTTGGACTGAGATGCTTCTCCCTCATGAATATGTTTATCAAATGTGTTGAGGTCAGGGAATCTGGCTGGCATGTATACTGCCTCCTATATTATGCAAATTTCAGAATAGCCAATAGGAGCTGCTTCAGGCATTGTAAGAAAATTTGCCATCAAGCTGAAGATGAATTATTTTACCAGCTAGCTTGGATATGGCCATAGTGTTATCAAGCCTGAATAAGTGTGGGTGGCAGGCAGCATGGTCATAGTATAGCTCAATAGTTTTTGCATTGACATGTGAGGTCTGTACAATGGACTATAGTATCCCAGGTCCAAACTATCACCTAAAGTGATAGCCAGGCTGTGAAAAGCCAAAAGACCAATCATTTATGCAGTGTGAGTGCTGTAGTTTGAGGAGCCAAAGGGTTGCTGACAGATATGGACATAACATGGAACGCTTGGTGTTTCCATTCTGGATCCTGATATGGAGGGGAAGCCTGCATCTCTCAACAGTAGCTTTAGCAGAGACCAACTTTAGTATTTGGGCTTCCCAGGTGGCACAGTGTTAAAGAATCTGCCTGCCACTGTAGGAGATGAAAGAGACATAGGTTCCATCCCTGGGTTGGGAAGATCCCCTAGAGTAGAAAGTGGCAACCCATTCCAGTATTCTTGCCTGGAAAATCCCATGGACACAGGAGCCTGGTGGACTATAGTCCATGGCGTTGCAGAGAGTCATGACTGAGCAACTGAGCACACACACAACTTTAATTTTTCTTAGCCTCACTCAACAATACACATGATAGTAGTTGTGGGTGATAAAGCTATAGTTTTTACTTCCAGAATAAGCTCCTCATTGGCATTAATTAAATCTTTTATTGCTTGGAAATTTTGTTGAAGCTTGTGACTTAGTCAAATTATTAGTTCAGTGCAAACATAATTACGGTTTCGGACTATGAATTTTAAATCATTATAAGTAGTGTCACACACATCTTTATTAATCAAAATGGGAACCATTACGATCAATACATTTTTGCCAGTGAGAAATAAGTTTGTTTATTGCTGTAGCATAAAAATTAACGCTTTGGGATTTGACAGACTCTTGGAAAGCATTTTCTGCCTCCTCTGGTTGTGGAAGCATTTTCCCTGCAAAAAGTTGTCCAGATGCTTGAAGAAGTGGTAGTTGGTTGGTGTGAGGTCAGGTGAATGTGGTGGATGAGGAAAAACTTCATAGTCCAAATTGTTCAACTTTTGAAGTGTTGGTTGTACAACATGTAATTGGATCTTGTCTTGGAGAAGAAATGGGCCCTTTCTGTTGATCAACGCTGGCTGCAGGCCTTGCAGTTTTCCGTGCAGCTCATCGATTTGCTGAGCATATTTCTCGGATGTAACAGCTTCACCGGGACTAAGAAAGCTGTAGGAGATCAGGCCACCAAACAGTGACCATGACCTTTTTTTGGCGCAAGTTTGGCGTTGGGAAGTGCTCTGGAGCTTATTCTCCATTCAAACACTGAGCTGGTTGTTGCTGGTTATCATATAAAATCCACTTATCATTGCACGTCACAATCCAATTGAGAAATGGTTCGTTGTTGCTGCATAAAATAAGAGAAGGTGATACTTCAAAATGATTATCTTTTCAATTTGCGATCAGCTCACGAGGCACCCACTTATCAAGCTTTTTCACCTTTTCAGTTTGCTTCAGATGTCGAATGACTGTAGAATGGTTGATGTTGAGTTCTTGGGCAACTTCTTGTAGTTGTAAGAGAATCAGCTTTGATGATCCTTCTAGTTGGTCATTGTTAACTTCTGGTGGGAAGCCACTGTGCTCCTCATCTTAAGACTGAACTCTTTTGCAGAACTTCTTGAACCACCACTGCACTGTCTGTTCATTAGCAGTTCCTGGGCCAAATGCGTTGTTGATGCTGTGAGTTGTCTCTGCTGCTTTTTGACCCAGTTTGAACCCAAATAAGAAATTCATTCAAATTTTCTTTTTGTCTAACATCATTTCCATGTGTTGTTCAGTTGCCCAATAATGTTCGACTCTTTGCAAACCCGTAGACTGTGGCATGCCAGGCCTCCCTGCCCCTCACCATCTCCCAAAGTTTGCTCAAGTTCATATCCGTTGCATTGGTGATGCCATCCAGCCATCTCAGCCTCTGATGCTCTCTTCTCCTTCTGCTCTCAATCTTTCCCAGCATCAGGGACTTTTCCAGTGAGTCAGCTGTTCTCATCAGATGAACAAAATACTGGAGTTTCAGCTTCAGCATCAGTCCTTTCAATGAATATTTAGGATTGATTTCTCTTAAGATTGACTGGTTTGATCTCCTTGTTGTCCAAGGGACTCTCAGGAGTTTTCTCCAGCACCACAGTCTGAAGGCATCAATTCTTCAGTGCTCTGCCTTATTTATGATGTAGTTCTGACAACCGTATGTGACCACTGGGAAGACCATAGCCTTGACTATATGGACATATGTCAGCAGAGTTATGTCTATGCTTTTCAACATACTGTCTAGGTTTGTTATTGCTTTCCTTCCAAGAAATGGTTGTCTTCTGATTTCATGGCCACAGTCACCATCCGCAGTGATTTTAGAGCCCAGGAAGAGGAAATCTGTCACTACTTCCACCGTTTCCCCTTCTATTTGCCATACAGTAATGGGGCCAGATATCATGATCTTAGTTTTTGTTTTTTAATATTTAGTTTTAAGCTGGCTCTTTCACTCTTCTCCTTCACTGTCATCAAGAGGCTCTTTAGTTCCTCTCTGGTTTCTGCCATTAGAGTGGCATCATCTGCATATCTGAGGTTGTTGATGTTTCTCCTGCCTATCTTGATTCCAACTTGTAACTTAACCAGCCTGGCATTTCTCATGATGTGCTCAGCATATTGGTTAAACATACAGGGTGACAGCAGACAGCTCTGTCATACTCCTTTGTCAATCTTGAACTAATCATTTCTTCCATACAGGGTTCTAACTGTAGCTTCTTAACCCGCATACAGGTTTCTCAGGAGACAGGTAAGATGGTCTGGTATTCCCATCTCTTTAAGAGCTTTCCATAGTCTAAATTAAATATAAAACAAGCAGAATATAGTAGTAAGTCATTAGCAAAAAAAAAAATTAGTGATAAATGCACATTAAAACAATGTTTAACATAACTATATTTATTTAGAATGTATTCCAATACCAATGGCAAATTTCAACACTGCAAAAACCATTTGCACCAACCTACCTCCTTATTGCCAAAATCAGACTTAAATTGAAGAAAGTAGGGAAAACCACTAGACCATTCAGGTATGACCTCAATCAAACCCCTTATGATTATACAGTGGAAGTGAGAAATAGATTTAAGGGACTAGATCTGACAGAGTGCCTGATGAACTATGGACGGAGGTTAGTGACATTGTACAGGAGACAGGGATTAAGACCATCCCCATGGAAAAGAAATGCAAAAAAGCAAACTGGCTGTCTGGGGAGGCCTTACAAATAGCTGTGAAAAGAAGAGAAGTGAAAAGCAAAGGAGAAAAGAAAAGATATAAGCATCTGAATGTAGAGTTCCAAAGAATAGCAAGGAGAGATAAGAAAGCCTTCCTCAGTGATCAATGCAAAGAAAGAGGAAAACACAGAATGGGAAAGACTAGAGATCTCTTCAAGAAAATTAGAGATACTAAGGGAACATTTCATGCAAAGATGGGCTCGATGAAGGACAGAAATGGTATGAACCTAACAGAAGCAGAAGATATTAGGAAGAGGTGGCAAGAATACACAGAAAAACTGTACAAAAAAGATCTTCATGACCAAGATAATCACGATGGTGTGACCACTCACCTAGAGCCAGACATCCTGGAATGTGAAGTCAAGTGGGCCTTAGAAAGCATCTCTACGAACAAAGGTAGTGGAGGTGATGGAATTCCAGTTGAGCTATTCCAAATCCTGAAAGATGATGCTCTGAAAGTGCTGCACTCAGTATGCCAGCAAATTTGGAAAACTCAGCAGTGGCCACAGGACCAGAAAAATTCAGTTTTCATTCCAATCCCAAAGAAAGGCAATGCCAAAGAATGCTTAAATTACTGCACAATTGCACTCATCTCACACACTAGTAAAGTAATGTTCAAAATTCTCCAAGCCAGGCTTCAGCAATACATGAACTGTGAATTCCAGATGTTCAATCTGGTTTTAGAAAAGGCAGAGGAACCAGAGATCAAATTGCCAACATCTGCTGGATCATGGAAAAAGCAAAAGAGTTCCAGAAAAACCTCTATTTCTTTATTGACTGTGCCAAAGCCTTTAACTATGGATCACAACAAACTGGAAAATTCTGAAAGAGATGGGAATACCAGACCACCTGACCTTCCTCTTGAGAAACCTATATGCAGGTCAGGAAGCAACAGTGAGAACTGGACATGGAACAACAGACTGGTTTCAATAGGAAAAGGAGTACATCAAGGCTGTATATTGTCACCTTGCTTATTTAACTTATATGCAGAGTACCTCATGAGAAACGCTGGGCTGGAAAAATCAGAAGCAGGAATCAAGATTGCCGGGAGAAATACCAATAACCTCAGATATGCAGATGACACCATCCTTATGGCAGAAAGTGAAGAGGAACTAAAAAGCCTCTTGATGAAAGTGAAAGAGGAGAGTGAAAAGGTTGGCTTAAAGCTCAACATTCAGAAAACTAAGATCATGGCATCTGGTCCCATCACTTCATGGGAAATCGATGGGGAAACAGTGGAAACAGTGTCAGACCTCATTCTTTTGGGCTCCAAAATCACTGCAGATGGTGACTGCAGCTATGAAATTAAAAGACGCTTACTCCTTGGAAGGAAAGTTATGACCAACCTAGAGAGCATATTAAAAAGCAGAGACATTACTTTGCCAACAAAGGTCCATCTAGTCAAGACTATGGTTTTTTTTTCCAGTGGTCATGTATGGATGTGAGAGTTGTACTGTGAAGAAGGCTGAGCACTGAAAAAATGATGCTTTTGAACTGTGGTGTTGGAGAAGACTCTTGAGAGTCCCTTGGACTGCAAAGAGATCCAACCAGTCCATTCTAAAGGAAATCAGTCCTGGGTGTTCATTGGAAGGACTGATGCTGAAGGTGAAACTTCAGTTCTTTGGCCACCTCATACGAAGAGTTGACTCTTTGGAAAAGACTCTGATGCTGGGAGGGATTGGGGGCAGGAAGAGAAGGGGACGAAAGAGGATGAGATGGCTGGATGGCATCACTGATTCGATGGACGTGAGTTTGAGTGAACTCTTGGAGTTGGTGATGGACAGGGAGGCCTAGAGTGCCACGATTCATGGGGTCGCAAAGAGTTGGACATGACTGAGTGACTGAACTGAACTGAATATTAGTGTCATCATCAAGGTATATCAGAAACCTAGCAGATAGCCAAAGAGACATTCATTGGTGAAGGAATCACAATATAAACTTTGTATGGTTTCAGTTATGTTAGGTTTACTAAGGTGTATTTTATAGTCTGGAATATGGTCTCCTGGTGAATGTCCACTGGAAAAGAATGTGTTGTGCAACGTGTTATATACTATTGTTAGGTGAAGTTTTGTATAAATGCATTTAAGCCAAATTGGTGATATATTATTCAGATCCTCTGCATCTTTGTTGATTTTCTGTGTATTTGTTTCATTGATTACTAAGAAGAGTGTTGAAGTCTTTAACAATTGTGGCTTTCTCTTCCCTTTTTATAATTTAGAAATTTTTTCTCTGCATTTTAAAGCTCTGGTATTAGGTGTTTATACATTTAGATTTGTACACTTTCTTCTTGGTGAGTTGAACTTTTTATCATTATCTAATATTTCTTGTTCTTAAGTCTACTTTGTGTGGTATTATAATGGGGTGTGTGTGTGTGAGTGTTTGTATGTTGCTAATTATTTTGCTTGATGTTTTCTTAGATCTGGGAATTATGGTTATTATCTTGATAATTTTGGAAAATTCTCAATTATAATATTATCCCTTCAAATATTTCTTCTCCATTATCTCTGTTGTCTTTTACAATTTTGGTATTTCCCACAGCTCTTGGATGCTCCTTTTTTTCTAATGTTTTATTCTTTGTTTCTGTGTGGATAATTTATATTGAAGTATCTTCAAGGTAATTATTTCCTTACCTTTGTGAAACCTACCGATGAGTCTATTGATGTGATTCTTCATCTTTGTTAGTATATGTTTCTTTTTGATTATTTATGTTTCATTCTATCATATATTTCATCTTTCTGCTGAAATTCCCCACTTGTTCATGTATGTTGTCCATTTTCAGCTAGATCTTTTAACATATTAATCATTGCTATTTTTAATTCCTTGTCTGATACTCAAATATTGGGATCATATCTGAGTCTAGTTGTGTGTATTGCTTTATCACTTGACATGATGTTGTTTTTTATTGGTCTGAATTCTTTGCATATCTTATAGTTGGTGAACATTTGTTATAAGACAGTAGAGACTGAGGTAATTAGTATTACCTCATACTAATGGCATATCTTTTTTTTTTGGGTCAGACCTTCATTATATACATTTAGTTAATCTTGTCAGGAGTTAAGTTAGTTTTGGATTTTGTTGTTATAGTTACCCTAGTGCATCCTAGTTTAAAATTACTCTAGTACAGTGTTGGAGAAGGCAATGGCACCCCACTCCAGTACTCTTGCCTGGAAAATCCATGGACAGAGGAGCCTGGTAGACTGCAGTCCATGGGGTCGCTAAGAGTCGGGCACAACTGAGCGACTTCACTTTCACTTTTCACTTTCATGCATTGGAGAAGGAAATGGCAACCCACTCCAATGTTCTTGCCTGGAGAATCCCAGGGGCGGGGGAGCCTGTGGGCTGCCGTCTATGGGGTCGAACAGAGTCGGACATGACTGAAGCGACTTAGCAGCAGCAGCAGTACAGTGTTATATGTAAGATGTGGGCTGGTTTGCCAGAAGTTTTGTTTTCAATGTTTCCCCCTCAACTTTAGGTTTTCCCTTGTCTCTTAGAGAGGGTCTCTCTTCCTGCTCATTTCTCCTCTGGCAGTACCGCACATGGGATCCAATATCTGACATCCACCCCAGCCAAACAGTTACCCACTTCTCATCTTAACCACGCAGACTCGTGTCTTCCCTTGAGTTTCACTTGATTGGTTGCCTTACAACCCCAGTTTTCTCATGGTTTCAAGTAGGAGTAATAATTTTTCAGATTATTAAACTTTTCTTGTAAGAGGGAAAATGTTTCTCTTTGGCGTTTTAAGAGGGAAGCAGAAGTCAAACATATTTTTAAAATCAAATATATTTCCTAAACCTCTGGTTAAAAAAATATATATCTGACATACAAACAGAATAGTATCAAGACCCTCTAAATAATATGCCCTGAGTTTGGAATTTATATCATGACTCTAGGTAACACAACTCCATGAGAAAGTATTCTTAATGACTCTTTTTTCTGAATTTCCTTGGTCCCTTGCTGAGAGAAGACCATGAATATCTCACCAGAATTTCATTTCAGTTTAGAAATAGAGTATATTCTGTGGTAAGATGAACTTTAGTAATAAGACCGGTATTTTCAAGTTGGAGTAAATACATGGGATCTCCCCAAACCATGCCTTTTCATAGCAACCCTTTCAGTGTCAAACTCACATGATACACAGTGGAGGAATCTTGAATCCATATGCATGCTGGACAAAAGCATTCCTCTAGTCCAAGCTGGAACTGGCACCTGACTCATTATCTCAGTCCCTGAATTGGATTGCTTGGATTCCCCTCAGTTGATATTGTGGCTATGGATGTTGGAGCACAGTATTATGTTTCTTAGAAGAAATCAGTATGACAGTTTATTAACAGACAGTATTGTTTTTCTTAAGTTCATATAAAAGGAAATTTTCATATACTTTTAGAAACAAGAGAGGCTGTTTTCTATATTTGTTAATATCCTCAGTCATAGCAGTTTGAGATTATAAATCAGTGCTGCAACAATAAACCATGAGCCAATGCATGTGAAAAGAAAAATAAATGGATTTTAACTGATGAAATCCTAAGAGGTTATTAAAAATGAGAGAGATAAAAGTAGAAAGGGGGAAAATCCTTTAAAAGAAAATGTAATAGATAATACATGGAGCTATTATTGTCCCACTTCTGTTTGTCTAGGCTTCCTAAACCTCTTGATGGGCTCTTCTACTCTTAAGACTCTCTGGGAAAAGCACTGAGATTATTTCTCTTCTTACTCTATTCACCTCTTCACATTTTGGAGGCTGTAACAATTGGTCATGATTGAAATCTTTTCAGACTACATGAACAATAACCAAATACAATGACAGTGCACACAATGGGCATAAAAGAAACATCATTGTTAAGTTTTCATGTGATTTAAGTTGAGATGTTAGTACTAATCATATGTTTTTATAAAAGGTTTGTTTGACTCTTTTCTGTTTTATTTCCAGTGAATGTTATTTTCTTTTCATTATTATGCATGTTTTATGAGTTATGATTTATGTGTGTGTTGGATTTGATTTATTTCTGTGGGACTCTACCGTTTCCACAATAAACTGTGGAAAATTCTGAAAGAGATGGGTATACCAGACCACCTGACCTGCCTCTTGAGAAACCTGTATGCAGGTCAGGAAGCAACAGTTAGAACTGGACATGAACAACAGACTGGTTCCAAATAGGAAAAGGAGTACGTCAAGGCTGTATATTGTCACCCTGCTTATTTAACTTATATGCAGAGTACATCATGAGAAATGCTGGGCTGGAGGAAGTACAAGCCAGAATCAAGATTGCCAGGAGAAATATCAATAACCTCAGATATCCAGATGGCACCACCCTTATGGCAGATCGTGAAGAAGAACTAAAGAGCTTCTTGATGAAAGTGAGAGGAGAGTGAAAAAGTTGGCTTAAAGCTCAATATTTAGAAAACTAAGATCACCCCATCACTTCATGGGAAATAGATGGGGAAACAGTGGAAAAGAGTGGCTGAATTTATTTTTCTGGGCTCCAAAATCACTGCAGATGGTGACTGCAGCCATGAAATTAAAAGATGCTTACTCCTTGGAAGGAAAGTTATGACCAACCTAAACAGCTTATTCAAAAGCAGAGACATCACTTTGCCAACAAAGGTCTGTCTAATCAAGGCTATGGTTTTTCCAGTGGTCATGTATGGATGTGAGAGTTGGATTATAAAGAAAGCTGAGTGCCAGAAGAGTTGATTCCTTTGAACTGTGGTGTTGGAGAAGACTCTTGAGAGTCCCTTGGACTGCAAGGAGATCCAACCAGTCCATCCCAAAGGAGATCAGTCCTGGGTGTTCATTGGAAGGACTGATGTTGAAGCTGAAACTCCAATACTGTGGCCACCTGATGTGAAGAGATGACTCATTTGAAAAGACCCTGATGCTGGGAAAGATTGAGGGCAGGAGGAGAAGGGGACAACAGAGGATGAGATGGTTGGATGGCATCACTGACTCGATGCACATGGGTTTGGGTGGACTCTGGGAGTTGGTGATGGACAAGGAGGCCTGGCGTGCTGCAGTTCATGGGGTCACAAAGAGTTGGACACGACTGAGTGACTGAACTGGTGAACTGAACTACTATTTCTTAAAACCTGATTAAAAAGAGCTTCCAAATATAAAACTTGTGCTCTGAATTGTCCGTTTCCCCAGCAATCTGTGATGATCTTGACCAAATGGTGATCTAATGGTATTCACTCATGTTTTCCTACTGCATGTGGTTTGGAACCACTATGTTTCATTCTTAGAGGTAGAACAGTTCACATTCTTTATTGTATACTTCATATTTTGTAGTTTCTATTCCTCAGCATCAACATTCTACTAAACTAAGATGACTAGTTTGAGGCAATTTGAGAACCAAAATTCTCCAGCCATCTGAAATTATTCATGTACATATAAAGTAAAGAGATAAAGATGGCAGCCAAGACACTTTATTTGTCTTTTAATGATTCAATATCATTTTTCTATTCCTTTAACAAGTGTAGAGTTAGCCTTCTAGCTAGAAATAAAGGAGTCACAGAAAAGGAGAATTCAGGAAATATGCAGTATCAAGTTTTCTTGGTAAGTTTGTCAATCTCAAAAAAAATGGCATGTGAGCAGAAACAGTTCCATTACTTAGACAGCCAAATATGTTTGTGCAAAGAATTGTGTGCATAATAATGAATATCTGTGGAAGGACTAGAATAGGAAAGATGTGTCTGTTTTCTCACATTTGTTTTAGGAAAAGGGAATCTTTCAGAAGATTTCCCCTATCACTAGTGTTAGATTTTGTGAGACTAAGGTCTCAGTAGGTCTAACTTTATAACCTTCTAATTTCAGACAAAGAGAGACTGGGAAGTTAGCAAAGATAATTCAGTTGCAGCCAGTTCAAACTGCGAGGAAAGAGAATAGAGAACATCATTGAGAAGCCGCATGCAAACACACATACGTCTTTTTTCCATCTGTTTCCAACTATACTCATGTCTATCTTAAAAAGTGAGGGTAACAAAACTCGGTAAAGACATTGAAAGAGAGGAAAACTACAGACTAATAACTTTCATGCTTATGAATACAAAAACCTCAACACCTCAACAAAAGATTAAGAATGTAAATCCAGTAATATGCAAAATAATTTTATGCCATAACCAAGAGGAATTTATTCTTAGTTTGCCAGGCTGACTCAACATTTGAAAAATAAGTAATTTAATTCATCACAACAACAAGTTAAATAAGAAACATCGTATGCCTCATCAGTAGATGACAAAGTTTCAAAACACTTTGAATAGAGGGGAGTTTCCTCAACTTAATAAAGAAAACATACAAAAAACCTGCATCTAACAACATACTTAATGGTGAAAAACCAGATGCTTTCCCCTGAAGATCTAAAATGATGCAAGGAAGTTCTTTCTTGACTCTCCTGTTCAGCACCCTATTAGAAGTCTTAGCTAATGCAATTAGATAAGAAAAGGAAATAAACACATAGATTGAAAAGGAACAAATAAAATGGTCTTTTTTCACAAATGACAGGATTATCTATGTAGAATTCCCAAAGAATCAACAAAAAAGCCTCCAGAACTACTAAGCCTTTATAACAAGTTTGGATGATACATGGTTAGGATAGAAAAGTCAATTGCTCATAGCAACAATAAATGATTCGAGTTTGAAAATTTAAAATGCAATGCATTTACATTAAAAGCAAAAATAATTAAATAGATACAAAGCTAACAAAATATGCATAGGATCTATAAAAATAAACCTACAAAACTCCAAAGAAAGAACTCAAAGAAGATTTAAATACATAGAGAGATGTTCTGTGTTTATGAATAGGAAAACTAATACTGTTAAAATGTCAGTTCTTCCCAATTTCATCTATAGATTCAATATAATCCCACTCAAAATTTTAGTAGGTTATTTTGTGGATATTAACAAAATGACACTAAAGTTTATGGAAAGCCAAAGGACTCAGAATATCCAACACAAAGCCAGAAGTCAGAAGACTGATATTACCCAGTGTCAGGGCTTATTGTGCAGCTACAGTAATCAATACAGCATGGTATTAATGAAGGAACAGACAAATAGGCCAATGGAACAGAGTGGAGAGGCCAAAGAGATTTGTTCAGTAGTGGAAATGTTAGGAATGAAACCACAGTAGTGAATAAATGACATTATGTATTTGTCAAAACCTATAGAATTGTACAAGAGAATATCTTAATGTAAATTATGTACGTTAAGTACCGAAATAATGTATCAGTATTGTTCATTGGTATTTAACAAATGTACCATGCTAACACAATTTATTTATAATAGAGGACATTTAGACCTTGGACATATGGGGACTTTCTCTTCAATTTTTCTGTAGATCTAACACTGTTCTTTAAAAAGCAGTCTATTTTTAAAGATAATCTAAAAACATAAGCCAGATATATGGGTATTGTTCTTATATCTTCCTCTTTCTTCATATCCACTCTTCATTCATTCAGTGCAAGGATTCAGTGTTTTAAACTGCTTTCAGTTTTATTTGCTTTTTAATGTTATTGCCATTTTCTGGCAGAGATCATCTCTACCTGGATTTTGCAGTAACTTTCCAGCTGTTCTTGTTGGTCTTCTATCATGCAGTCTTCAAAATATTGATAGAGAGCTTTCTTTGGTACAAAATGTATCTTGTCATTATACTGCTTAAAACCCTTCTTTGGATTTCTATTTCCAAACTTGTTTTTTCTTTCTCTAACTTTTTCTTTTACATTGAAACATAGTCAGCTAACAATGTTGTGATAGTTTTAGGTGGATAGCAAAGGGACTCAGCCATATATGTACTTGTATCCATTCTCCCTTATACTCTCCTTGAATCCAGATGGTCACATAACATTGAGCAGAGTTTCCTGTGTTATGCAGCAGGACCATGTTGATTATCCATTTAAAATATAGCAGTGTGTATGTGTCCATCCCAAACTCCCTAACTATTCCTTTCCCCTATTCTTCTCCCCCTGCAACCATGGCAACCATAAATTCATTCTCTAAGTCTGTAAGTCTGTTTTTGTTTTGTAAATAAGTTCATTTGTATCATATATATTTTTTAAGATTCCACATATAAGGAATGTCGTATGATATTTCTCCTCTGTCTGACTCACTTCACTCAGTATGACAATCTCTCCATCCATTCATATTTGATAAATCCATCCATGTTGCAGCAAATGGCATTATTTTATTCTTTTTAATGGGCGAATAGTATTCCACTGTATATATGTACCTCATCTTATATATGCATTCCTCTGTCAATGGACATTTATGTTGCTTCCACATCTTGGCTATTGTAAATAGTGCTGCAATGAACGTTGGGGTGCAGGTATCCTTTCAGACCATATTTTCCTCTGGATATATGCCCGGGAGTGGGATTACAGGGTCATATGGTAGCTCTATTCTTTATAAGAAAGAACTTAAGAGAACTTTAATCATTTAGCAATAAATTATTATATCTTTCAGTTATTTTTTCTGATTGTTTTTTGCTTTCTGGCTGGAGTTAGTCTAAACTTCCCAGGGATCCAACAAAACCAGTCTCTGTATTGTCTTCAATCTTACCTGCTAATCCCATTGCCTGAATACTTTTCTTGCCAATCTTTATTTGGCTGGTTTATGTTTTATCCTTTGAAATTTTGCTTAGATAGTACACCATCCAGGAGTCTTTCTACTCCCTACAAACTGACCTAAATATGCCTCCTAAATTTTTTTTAAATTTTATTTTATTTTTAAACTTTACATAATTGTATTAGTTTTGCCAAATATCAAAATGAATCCACCACAGGTATACATGTGTTGCCCATCCTGAACCCTCCTCCTTCCTTCCTCCCCATACCATCCCTCTGGGTCGTCCCGGTGCACCAGCCCCTCCTAAATTATCTTGAATTTTTCTTAACATTATATGCAAACTTCATGCTTTCTTCTCAGTATCTTTGTTTGATCATCACCTTTCTCATTCTCTACATTTTGCATTGTCTTCCCAGAATGTATAGTGTAACATGATCTCTATTACATACTTGTAAAAGCAATAAGAAAAAACACTTAAAATCAGTCCTGATAATGTATCATAGTTAAATTCATTTCACTAATGAAAAAAATGCATTATAACTTGGATGAGTTCAGTGGAAAAGAAGAGATATGGACTAAAAGAATTAAGCCAAGGATTATAATATTAAATTCTGTTCTTCCAGGACCCTTTTAGTCACTCAAGTAACCTTTTGGTAACAGTTTTATTAAAATACAATTCACTTACTATATAATTCACTAATTAAAAATGTATAATTCAGTGCTTTTTATTATATTCAGATTGTGCAATCATCAATACAATCAATTGTAGAATATTTTCACTACAGCAAAAAGAAACTCTGTATAGCCATCACCCTTCAGTCCTCTCATAACCAAGGCAACTATTAACCTACCTTCTGTCTCTGTAGATTTGCCTAAACTGGACATTTCATATACATGGAATCATATATTGTGTGGTCCTTTATGCCTGGCTTGAGGAGGTAATGTTTACAAGGTTCATTCATGTTGTTCAAATAACTTTTGCTAGTCTTAACTGTATGTCTTGAAATTTTCAACAAAAAAGCTAGCCAAAATACATCCAGATCTAACCCAATCCATTAATTAAAAGTTTTAAATATTATAATTGCAGTTTTTTTCTATTGGTCAATGTAGATCTTACAGAATATATTTTATATGAGAAAGTTTAAGATTTATCACCAGTTTGAAGAACTTTATCCTTTAGACTAGGATAAAGTTTGAGCCATTGCGAAGGTACATTATATGCTGTGAATAGAATGCACATTTTTTCTTCATAAGAAAAAAAGTGAAAGTGAAAGTTAAGTCACTTAGTTGTGTCCCACTCTTTGTGACCCTGTGGACTGTAGCCCACCAGGCTCCTCTGTCCATGGGATTCTCCAGGCAAGAATACTGGAGTAGGTTGCCATTTCCTTCTCCAGGGGATCTTCCCGACCCAGGGATTGAACCCAGGTCTCCCGCATTAGAGGCAGATGCTTAAACCTCTGAGCCACAGAGTTTACTAAAGTGCACATGGAATGGAATAATAATACCAAATATGTTGTATTCAGTCTACAGACCCATATGTGGTTATTGAAACTGACTATTTAAAAGTATGTCTCAAGAATATTGTTTGACTAAATCTTCCACCCTTGTAGGAGTTCAGCCTGCTCCTGAAAGCATAAAGGCTAACTTTGTTTAATACAATTTGGTATTATCTTCTTTTAACAGTTGGTGATGAAAACATC
This sequence comes from Bubalus bubalis, assembly GCF_019923935.1. Lineage (NCBI taxonomy): Eukaryota > Metazoa > Chordata > Mammalia > Artiodactyla > Bovidae > Bubalus > Bubalus bubalis. Next base: position 118,266,706 of record NC_059159.1, read on the forward strand.
AGGAATGCTTTTAAAATACTGAAGAAATATGCATGTATACTTCAGAGCACATGTGAACATTTGATTTACTGCTGTTAAAAAATATTCACAACTCCAGCTTGCTTCATTATGTGTGTAAGAAAGTACCTAATATTCTTCTCCTCCCTTTTCTGGAAATGGTAAATGAAGATTTGCATTCAGGGTAGAGCATCCTCTTGGGGAAGCAGTAGATGCCTAGACTGACATTCCCTAAGCCCCAAACCTTGTTAAAAGTGGTTTCAGTCCTGGGGACCTAATGCACTGATTGCTTCCCTAGAAGGAGTCTCATCGCTTGTTCCATTCGGTCCTATTACTGAAGGTCTAATTACATCTGTTATGCTGTTCAGTTTCACAGAAGGTTGGGGAAAGACGTTAGGGGTATTAGGGGATAGGGTTGGGGCATGTAACACATGCACACACACATGCACACACATCTACACACACACTCATGTCATGGGTTTTGAGAAATAAACTGGTGACCAAGCTAGAGTAGTTGTGAGATTGTATCTAAACTATCAAATGTCTTACTGTAACCAGACAAAATGGAGATGGTTCCAATTCTGCATGCTTGCCCAGGCAACAGGGAACCAATTACACTGTCAAAATCTGAAACACTGGGAGCTTAAAAGCCCCATAGGACTTCTTTGGAACCAAACACTTTCTTTTGCTATCTATAAAAGGACAAGTAAAGCATTATTTTTATCCCGTTGCAAAGTGTCATTTATATTCTGAGCTCCCCAAACCTTTCCTAGCCCACTGTTTCCCTGTATACTGCAAACAGTATATGCTTATGCTATGCTTTTGTGTAGCCCAGATGAAGACTGTCATCATGGCCTAATAGAGCTCAAAATGGAAAGGCAGAGGGGGTGGAAGAGAGGCTCATTATTTTTTAAATGGCTTCACTTTTCCCATAGGAATCCTATAGATCCCACTTAGCAGCAGCTCATTCCAGCACTGATTAAGTGGGAAATACACAAAATCTCAAAAGGTCAGACCTATAATCAGCTGTCCTCAGGGACTTCTATGGAAAACTTCTTCATCCAACTTGAATTTATTGCCATCTTAAAGCATAGTGCAATAGATGATATGACATTAAAAAATATATAATGCAAAATATCTTTATATATAGTCATACACATATATGACACATGTGCATGTATATATATGTGTGTGCAGATGATATGACATTAAGAAAAGATAAACATGACATTAAGAAAAGATACCTATATATGTGCACACACGTATGACATATACGTGCATGTATGTGTGTATGGGTGTGTGATGGATGTCTGCCCACCTAAACTCACAGCAGCCTGATTTACCTGAACCATTTGATTTGTTAGGTAATCTTCCCTATAGTGTTTTACTTTATGTTATTGGTTTGTTCTTATATTGTTGGAAACTTTGAAACTATAACAAATTAAGTTTACTTAGAATTGGCTTTGTGTTTTTGAGAAACAGTTCACTAATTATAGACTCTAAAAGTGTATAACCAAAAAAAAAGTATATGTAAAAGGAATAGGATAATAGAGGAGAAACAAATAGAATTCTTAATATGTTTCCAAACTGTGTGCAAGCCTGTGATAAACACTTCTTTGTGGGGAGAATATACTTGGGGGAACCGGATGGCTTAAGCTGGACAAAGCTTGGTTTCTTTTCTCTTCAAATGCATTTTTACTTATTTTAGTAAAGAATTATAGTCAATATTTTATTTAAAAAATGACTTTGGTCACAGGCTGAAGGTTTTTTGCTCATCACACCTTAAAATGCCATCTCTATTTACGTCCTCACATAAATTTGCAGTCTGTTCATCACCTTTATGCTGAGAGCAGCACCGAAATACAAAATGTTAAATCAGTCATGAACCTTCGTGCTTGCTTATCCGCGTGGAAGAAAATAGATTGTTCCTCTCTCCTCTGCTTGTTCCAAGTAGTTATTTAGTTAACACTAGAAGAAAATTGACCTTGGAGTTGTCTTGAGCTGTGAGACTGAAAAAGACTGTGACGGTTTCTCACTTAAGCCTCATCCTGTGCCCCTACTTCCTGGGAGACAACACAGTCTTACACAAGTGATGGGAAAGCAGTGGTGAAAGTGCAGTGGCTACTCCCTGACTCACTTTTCCTTTTCAGGGTTTAGGAAAGTGATTGTCATTCCTATCTCTTCCAACCTGCTGAAGAAGAGTAAGAAAGGAAGAGAGAAACTGAGGTTTAGAGCAGATGTTTCCCTTGTCTTCTGCTTATTGGGAAGCTGGGAGAAAGTACCCTGTGAGTGGACACAATGAGGAAATGAATATGTTTGTCTCTCTAGTTTTGAATATGTCACAATGAGTTAAAGTATGACTCTTCTGTTTTGTGAGTATAGTAGCTAGGAAGTGGGAAGACTAGTGACAAGAAGGAGCTTCTCCTGGGGAACAGGGATAAACCTCCACGGATACTATCAGTGGAATATGAGAATGGATTGGCCAGGAGCCCAGGGCAGGATTCACATAACTGGGCTCGAGTCTTCACCATGTGACCCTTGGAATCTAGTTAATTTCTCTGAGCCTCATTTTTCTCATCTACAACATGGGGATAATAATGGTAGCTGTTTTCAGAAGTTTTGAGGGGATATTAAATGAAATAAAAATTGATGCGTGACTAGCATTTAGTAAGTGTTCATTCGAAGCCAGCTGCTGATCCTGTTAATGTTGGGAGGAAAAGACATTATAAAAATGGCAACACTTCTTGTCCTAATCAACAGTAATGTGATGAGAAAGTATGATTGGATATTTACTAAGAGACACAGGTGTTTTGCCTATTTGACTTGAATGGGTCAAGTACTTTAATGTATTCAGGAATGTTCAGTTCAGTTCAGTCGCTCAGTCGTGTCTGACTCTTTGTGACCCCATGAATTGCAGCATGCCAGGCCTCCCTGTCCATCACCAACTCCCGGAGTTCACTCAAACTCACATCCATTGAGTCGGTGATGCCATCCAGCCATCTCATCCTCTGTTGTCCCCTTTTCCTCCTGCCCCCAATCCCTCCCAGCATCAGAGTCTTTTCCAATAAGTCAACCCTTCACATGAGGTGGCCAAAGTACTGGAGTTTCAGCTTCAGCATCATTCCTTCCAAAGAACACCCAGGACCAATCTCCTTTAGAATGGACTGGTTGGATCTCCTTGCAGTCCAAGGGACTCTCAAGAGTCTTCTCCAACACCACAGTTCAAAAGCATCTATTCTTCGGCACTCAGCCTTCTTCACAGTCCAACTCTCACATCCATACATGACCACTGGAAATACCATAGCCTTGACTAGATGGACATTTGTTGGCCTAATAATGTCTCTGCTTTTTAATATGCTCTCTAGGTTGGTCATAACTTTCCTTCCAAGGAGTAAGCGTCTTTTAATTTCATGGCTACAATCATCATCTGCAGTGATTTTGGAGCCCCCAAAGATAAAGTCTGACACTGTTTCCACTGTTTCCCCATCTATTTCCTATGAAGTGATGGGACCAGATGCCATGATCTTAGTTTTCTGAATGTTGAGTTTTAAGCCAACTTTTTCACTCGCCTCTTTCACTTTTATCAAGAGGCTCTTTAGTTCCTCTTCAGTTTCTGCCATAAGGGTGGTGTCATCTGCATATCTGAGATTATTGATATTTCTGCCGGCAATCTTGATTCCAGCTTGTGCTTCTTCCAACCTGGCGTTTCTCATGATGTACTCTGCATATAAGTTAAGTAAGCAGGGTGACAATATACAGCCTTGACATACTCCTTTTCCTATTTGGAACCAGAATGTACCTATAGGAAAATAATAAACTGATGAAGGACAGAAATAAGTTTGTTTAGCCTTCAGCATAGTTTACATGGAGTGTGTATTGGACTTGCTTTCCTAACCAAGAGAAGTCCAGCTTCTATTGGAAAGCTCATCTTGAACCAGAAAGAATGCTTTTGAATAGTTGCAGATATCCAGGCAGCATAGTGTTTTGCTTAAGCATATACAGAATTCTCAGGAGTTCCACAGTTCTGAAATGAGCCTAAAAATTTTGGTTCCTGGCTGCAGTTGGTATCTATTAACCAGCAATGCTATAGTATTTCCTTGAAAAATTCTCAATAAATATTTCTGTCACAAAAAAGGAGTCAATATTCAGCTAGACTCTGGGTTGACAATCTTTTGTATCTAACTGATATGGATATTGCTCACTAAAAAAATGCTATAAAGAATATTGACAGGTCATATAAAATACTTTGTTTTCTGTTGCTGTCTATGAACATCAGTGTGGGGAGACTGGAAATCCTAAATCAGTGTTAAGTTTTACCACACACATGCATAAATAATTTTCTCTCATCCCTGTGAATTAGCAGAATTATTTGAACAGTCAACATTTGTGAATAATCAACGAATTGGTAAGCTGAATTTTTGTACGTTCTGCAAATAACTTTTAGTTGTGAAAAGTACAGAGCACAATGAGCTTTTGTTATTTTATTAATATAGAATAATGCTTAAGTGCTATTCTCCTTCATTTTAACATAACACATATATTGAAACATGCCTTAATTTTCTTGTTTATTGAAGGGCTGCTCTGTAACTACCACTACACTAAGTACTAGAATTCAATGGAGAACATGCCTTCTAAGATTTTGCATGCTGGTGGAGGGAATACAATAAGCCAATAAAGGAATAAACAAGTAAACAATGTAGGTTCACATTGCGAAGAAAATGACACGGAATATCTTATGTGTATGGAAATGCTACTTTAGGGAACCCTTCTTCAAAGTGCCTTTGAGCTGAGGAATGGAAAGGTACTGGTCATGCAGAGGAAACCCTCAGCTGGAGAAAGCTCAACATGTTTGGAGGATGAAATGGCATAGAGCACAGCTGGAGTATAGGGAGGAGAGGGCAGGTAGTACCTGAGGCTTGGGCGCTGAAAGGAAATAGGGCCAGATCAGGGCAAGATTTAAGATTTGGAAGCCACTGATTAGAGAGAGTGTGTGTGAGTGTGTGAGAGAGGGGGAGAGAGAGAGTGTTTCAGTTGAGCAACCAAATGATTGGTTTTCATTTTCTTCCCACCCTTATTTTGCATGCATGCAGAGCTGCAACTCTGTGTGCAGCTGCATGCAGCTGCAGATCTTAACATCTGAGAGAGCTGCACATTTTAGGTAAAGTTCCTCTCTGAAAGAAACCATGCTACTTGAGAGAGAGAAATGTTTTCACACACATAAACACACACACACACAATTATACACACACATGCCACATCTCTCTATATTTTTTCTTTAAGCAGGGCTATGACCTTGTCTAATTTACATTAGAAATTCACCATTTGACTATGGGATGAACAAGGGATTGTGGGAGGGCAAGACTGACGTCAGGGAAACCAATTAGGAGGTCATTACAGAATCCTGGGAAAGAGATGGTGACAGCTTGAAATAGGATGAGGGCTTAGGAGATATGCCATGTTAACACACACACACACAGGATGTGTTTTGGAGACAGAGTCAATAAGACTTGTGATGGATTGAATGTAGGGGCTGAGTCACAGGAAAATTAATGTGAGTCGTGGTACAAAATGGGCAGGAAGTTGGTGGGTGTTTTAATACGACAGACCTTTGTTATAGCAAAGCACTTTGGCCTTCCATAAATCACCATAGCTTGCAACATCAGGAACTCAAAAGGACCAAAAACCTCCATTAGCACTGAAGCATAGCATCTCTGTAATAGACGTATTTAACAAAATGGCATTTGTGCTATTCGTTTTACTTATTATGCATATTTCCGAGAGCAGGACAGAGGAGTACACAATAGTACATAAGGTGTGATCACATTGTTCCTGAGAATGCAGGAGAAGGCTGTTTTACTGAGGTGGGAGGTAAGGGGCTCAGTGTGCTGTCAACCCCTCAGATCTCCTGTGGTATGTTTAGGCATGGCTGTGGCAGGATTCCTAGTAGGGTGCACTCACAGCTGTGGGTGAGGACAGAGTGCTGCTGATGTGTCCTCTGTGGTAGTGTTCTTTCAGATGATGGTTGTGACCCTCTAGTGGGTAATTAATAAAATGATGGAGAATTATCAGCATTGGAGGAAAAAGTGTAATAGAAGACATTAGCGTGTGCCTTCTATGATATTGTTCTATGAGTTCCTTGTTTTTGTTTCATTTGCATATATGGATGCATGGATGCATCACAGTGCAAAATGGATTTATACAGTGGGTCTAGGTTAAAAAGAAAAGTTGGAAAACTACTGTTCTCAGGTACATTTGGGGAAGTGTATTGGCAATTCATCCTTGATTTCTTGCTTGAATTTAACTGTCTAAAGACTTGGAATAGGTTTATTTCCTTACCTCATCAAGTTTAATCTTTAAGGAAGACAGGGATGAACTGAACACACGTTGGAGATGAATAAGTTGGTGGATCTTGGAAAAGAGGTTGGGAACATAAAAGCTACCAAAACACTGGGGAAATAAATGGTAAAAAATATCCCCAAAAGCCAGATGAAAACAACAGAGCCCCAGCCCAATAGTCACAGGCTTGTTATATGGGAAAAGGTTAGCAAAAAGAAGGGTTGAGAGTCTCACGGGCAATCTTGGCCCATCCGAGTTCTGCGTGTGTCTACCTTGGGTACTCAGTGCTGCAAAAGGGAGACCCATAACTGACATTTAAGGAATTTTTAGATAGGCACCATCTTGATAATGGAAAATCCAAGAGCTCAGAGATGTCACTGCATATATGTAGTTCTGCAACCCCAGTTCCTAGGCCAGTCATCATTTATTGGATTTGCACTGCACACAATGCCTGGGCCTTATTTCTTCGCGTCACTCACAGACAAACCCTGTGAGATTGCCGGAAGATCAGAACAAAGCCAGATTGTAAGCGAAGAATGAAAAGATGGGAGCCTTCCTAAATTACAGACCAAGGAAGAGTCCAGGATCTCTCCTGGCAGTGACAAGGAAGAGGGTTCAAAAGTTTTAGTGACTAAAAAAGGTTTCTGATTTTCCAAACATCCTCTCTTTAGGGCCCCTCATTCAGACAGAAGTAGCTGCACAAGATGGGACTTCAGTTGCCTGTTCCCACCCTTTCTCCTTGCACTTGTCTCTTAGTGTGTGCAAGACATGAATAGTTGTACAGTAGGCCAACACCTGAGATGCTGCAAGTGTGATATGTGATACTTGTGATATACAATACTAATACACTTATGAAATGTAATCATATAAATATGTAATATATTATGAAACATTTATCTTCTTCCAGCATGCCTGAACTGCTATTCCATAACTGCCTTTGTTGTATAATTCTAACATTGGAATTTGTTGACTTTTTAAAAACTATTCTTAATGAAAGATATGGTTTTAAGTATCCATATCTTGCCTCATGTTTCCAGTTAAACCTCAGGCCTCTCTTAAAAGTTGGATTCAAAGAGAATGGTGTGGTATGGCAACTGGAATGAATCTATGGGAAGGGAAGTGTTGAGAATTTTAATTAGTAAATATTAAACATAAAAATTCAAATCATAGACAACAGTTTTGGGTGCTACAATTTGAAAGGGACATCCATAAACTGGAATATGTCCATAAAAGGGAAATAGGACTATACATTAGAGATCTAATTAATAAATTTTATGAAAAACAACTAAAAAAGAAATAATTCAGGAGGAAAATGTGAGCCACTGTTACATTGTTGGCACTGACTTCAGACTGAAGACATAGCAGGAGCCTCTGAGGAAGTTTAGTATAAGAACAAAAAGTTTAGTATAAGAAGCGAAGCTTTTTGGGAATTGTGAAGTTGGCTACCATGTATCTTAAGAAATCTGCATAGATAGAGGATGGATTAAACATCTTTATTTCTCTATTTTCTTAATTGTTGAAGAGGAAGAGACAGAGTTTGACCCAGATGATGCTTTTCAACAGGGGTGGTGCAGATTTCTAGAGATCTAAATCTTACATAATTTCAGGACCCTCTTTAAGAAAAGCAAGTTAGGTATGTAAGTTGATGTAATTTGTTGACTTAAATAGATTTCCAATTATTTTTTTAGTGAAGATGGGTTTATTTGGGATCAGCAGAGAATTGCAACATGGGGTCTGTACTTTTAGTGAGCTGTGTCCAAGTGCTTGAGCAGGAAGGTAAGGAGAACACTTTGGGAGAAATGGAAGTTGAGAGGGCAATAGTAAACAGAGTCCATGGCTTTTTGTTGACTGAGTCCTTGTCAGGAAAGAGTCTTTTTTCTTCCTGTTGGGCTCTGCTATCTTCACAGAGCATGAGAGCTCCCCTGTCTGGTCTCCTGACTCTGTTTAATTGAGATTTCTGTTTATTATTTTTTCCTAAAAAGAAGCCACACAAGTGACAATTCTTTAAAAAAATGACAAATCCTAAAAACATCCTAAAGTCCAAGAAAAAGCCCAAAATGTTCTTATTAGTTAGCTGCCTGACATACATACCTCTGTGATACTCTTTAGTCTGTATTTGGGAATACAGACTCTGAGCAACTCTTCATATTACAACATACTGTAGTATACACATCTATATTTATATAGAGAAGAGAATATAAGGATACAGAGAGTAGAAAGATGCTTCAGTCTTCCCCCATCGTAGTCGATTAGTGTTTTTGTGCTGTGCTTAGTCACTCAATCATGTCCAACTCTTTGGGACCTCATGGACTATAGTCTGCCAGGCTCCTCTGACCATGAAATTTTCCAGGCAAGAATACTGTAAAGCAATTATCCTTCAATTAAAAAAAAAAATACTGGAGCATGTTGCCAGTTCCTACTCCAGGGGATCTTCCACCCAAGGGATTGAACCTACATCTCTTTGGTGTTTTTAATTATTGGTAATTTAGAGCTTTTACCACAAGCCAGTTTTTGATGCTCTGCATTTCAGGCCTTTCCCCAGTACTTTCACTTGCTTCCAGTGCAAATGAGAAGCCTAATCTAGATAAGACTGACGTTGATTTGTTGATTTCCTTCATGGAGCCCCGGTGCTTCTGTAGAAATGCCTTAGGTGGATCTTGACTGACCCCTCCCCAACCATACATGGCTGAGATGGTGGAAGCCCTCTGCCCAGATTTAACAAGAGAGATTCTGCTCTCCCCAGGTTTATAAAGAAGATTTTTCTCATTTATGGGAGATTCCAAGGGTAAATATCAAGGGAAAACTGCCCTGAATGAAGGCATTAGGGTGACTCAGAAATAATCATAAAACCAAGTGAATGTTTGTCTGCTTTTTATTATCACTTTGCGTCAGCAAGTCTGAACAATGTCAGTGAAAAATATGCTTCATACTTCACCACCAAAAGCTTTTGTTGGTCAGGGTTCAAAATAATTGTTGCAGTTACTCTTAGGTTTTAATAATAAATATGATAGCTTTAGATTGGCATGGTTTTATTATGTATACTTCAGTAAACATTGTATTCTGCGTGGAAGCTAATTTGGAAAACTCTGATTCTCAGAACACACAGACTTAAAGAAATTGGTTTTTAGAGTAAGTTCCTGATGGTTCTTGGAGAGGGCAACGGCGACCCACTCCAGTATTGTGCCTGGAAAATCCCATGGATGGCAGAGCCTGGTAGGCTGCAGTCCACGGGGTCGCTAAGAGTCGGACACAACTGAGCAACTTCACTTTCACTTTTCACTTTCATGCATTGGAGAAGGAAATGGCAAACCCACTCCAGTGTTCTTGCCTTGAGAATCCCAGGAATAGGGGAGCCTGGTGGGCTTCCATCTATGGAGTTGCACAGAGTCGGACACAACTGAAGTGACTTAGCAGCAGCAGCAGCAGCCTGATGGTTCTGAACCATTCAGACTTGCTTTGGTTACAGTCTGTATCTTCAATCACTGTGGGGTTACATATTCCTGCAATTAAACAGTAGATTTGAAATAAACAATGTTAGTAGAGTGACTGGAACGATGAATAAACAGTACTTGAGGCACAACCGTTTTGTCATTCTTTGTGACCACTTGGGGATTTGTGTTTAAAATATAAAACTGTGAAACAGATTGCAAACTGTGAGGTTGTCTAAGTTCTTTCAGGCTGCTGTAACAAAGTACAGCAGACTGGGTAGCTTATAAACAACCAGCATTTCACAGTTGTGAAGGCTGAAAGTCCAGAGTCATGCTACCAGAAGTTATGGTATTTAGTGAGGACTTCTTGGTTCCTTAATAGTGCCTTCCTGCCTTACATGGTGGAAGGGGCTGAGCATCTTTTAGGGGTGGAGTTTCTTTTATAAAGGCACTGACCTCGTAGCTGTCAGTAAAGAATCTGCCTGCAGCGTAGGAGACCCAGGTTCAGTTCCTGAGTTGAGAATATCCCCTGGAGAAGGAAATGGCAACCCACTCCAGTATTCTTGCCTGGAAAATCCTATGGACAGAGAAGCCTGGCAAGCTACAGTCCATGGGGTTGCAGAAGTCGAACACAACTTAGCGACTAAACCGCCGCCACCACCACATTCATGAGGCCCCCACCTTAACCACTTTCCAAAGGCCACATCTCCAAATACCATACCTTTGAGGATTAGGATTTCAGCTTAATGAATTCTGTGGGAACAGGGACTAGACAACTAGGGACAGTCTCTATATGTGGGACTTTCAGGGCTAAAAGCAGGAAAATTCCAGGAAAACTTGGATAGGTGCTCACACTGGCAAGATTTGGCAGCTAGCTTTCCCAAAATAGAACAACTGTTCAAGCTGTAGTCCTTTTATAACTTATCCTAGAATCTGTATCTCATCAATCCTGCCATATTATATTGGATGTAAATTAAGTCCAACCCACACCTAACAGAAAATTATATAAGGCTGTGAATACCAGGAAGCTGTGCATTGACTTGAAAACTGCCTACTGTACCATCCTCGCCTGTCTTATCTTTTCACCTCTACAGCAGTTCTTGAGAAAATACATTTTTATTTTGCGTAGAGCATAAGTCAACATTTCTTGCTGCTATCATAGGTATATATATTCACCAACACAAGAAGGAATCAAATGAATCTGAAACATATAAAGCATGCTTTGTGTGGCAAGGTTATGACATGACGATAAAACATGAGATATAATGTCTGTTAATTACTGTGAAACTACTTATATCACTACTAATGAACATGACCCATGGCATACCTTCCTCAGAGTACCCCAAGGAAAATGCACAACTCAAATTTCCCCATAGATTCAGCAGTGCCTGCTGATTATCTCCTTAATGTACAGTGAGCACTAAGTATCCTCAGCTACATTTAAAAAGTACATAGCCATCTGTATTTAAAATAATAGATTAGTTCATAAAAGATACTTTCATTGATGCATTTCCCTCATTTTTCCCTTTTCAATTTCTATCCTTTATTCTAGAAAAAGAGATCATTAGCTGAATGATTACTTAATAAGCATCTGCATTCTAATTATGATTTTCCCTTAATGTGGGTAATCTTTCCATTCATTTCTACTCTTTTAGTAACATCTGCTTGAAAACATAATCTTTATTTGCAAGATATCATCTGTCCCCACAGTTCCTTTTCCTCTTTGAAGCTCCAGTGTTGGACTCTGATATCACCATTAGTTGCTATAGAGATTATTATGATGCCACAAACAGAATTATGAATTCATGCTGGGAAGCAGTGGTGGGAAGTCTACTATTTAAAAAAAACAGAAACAACTTTATAGCTCATTTAACAATGAGTGAACTAAATTCAAGGAAGAAAACACTAACCTATTTCTCCAAGTGCATGGTGTTTTCAGAATTGTCCACCTGACGTAGAAGAATCAATCTGACTTTTCTGATGAATCACTTAGTTTGCAAACTTTGAGGGACCTTTCATTCAATTTATGTAAGCTTGGCTTAAGTCTGTATGCAGTGGGTGGTGGAATTGTAAATGCACTGATTGCTGGCATTTCAGTCTCCTTAGGCTCAGTGGTAAAGAATCTGCCTGCCAGTGTAGGAGCAGCAGGAGACAGGGGTTCAATCCCTAGATGGGGAAGTTCCCCTGGAGGAGGAAATGTCAGTCCATTCCAGTATTCTCACTGGGATAATCCCATGGGCAGAGGAGCCTGGCGGACTACAAGTCTATGGGTTCACAAAGAGTTGGATATGAATGAGCATGCACACACGCACAGTGATAAATACCAGTCTCCATACTCATACCAATCACAGGGCAATTGCCAAAGATCATTAAAAGGGCAAAACAAAGGGATGGAGAGTACTGTATTTCATGTGTTTCATAAGTATACACAGCCTCTATCTAAAATAAATATTATAGCACTGAGCAGCTCATAATAATATGAATCCTACTGCATAAAATATGATTGAAGAGTCACCTTCTAGGACAGCAATATTATTTATTGCACAGAGAAAATGCCATATGGAAAGGGAGCCCCGGAGCCTAGATTCTAGGTTTAGCTACTCTTCTGCTTCAGTTTATAATCTTGGGCAATTCGTGGAACCTCCCAGGGCTTCCGTTTCATGGGAACAGTGATGGTGATAGGAAAACCTCTACTACAATTGCTGGCCGGGGATCCTCTAAGAAGTAATGAGATAGTGTCTATAGAGCATATTGAAGCCCTTAGACAAAATTAGACAGATAACAAAAAAATACTTTAAAGTATTTTAAAATTGGACTCCAGGATTTTTAGGATTTTAGGATTAGACTCCAATTTGGATTTTTTTAAGGTAGCCTGCTCAAGGCTGATTTATTTCTCAGTCCAAAGGTAACAAAGTCATCAAGCTGAGTTGCACTACAGATTTTAAAATAATACAGTTATCTTCATCAATTATGAGATTGATTCTGGCAAACAAAACTAATTTCTATTTATAATGAGGAAATATGAAGGAAATTATGTTAGGCAGAAATGGACAGAATGTAATTTATTTCCCAGACACAGTATTTTTCAGTTCACTTTTGGTTTAAATATGTCTGTTAGGTGTTCACACTTCAAAAATTCAGTCAGCAATTTTTTAGCCTCATTTTATTGTTTTGTCATGAAGAACTGCCTTTGAGTTTACACAGAATTCAATACTTGTGAAATATTTCTAAAATATTTAACACACACCAACTGATTTTAATAGTAGTAATAAAGAATACCCATCTCATTGTGGTTGATTATTTAACAACTCGAGTCTTCTAAAACAGTATATTTAAACACTTATTGCATTTTAGATCAAATTATCAGCCATTTAAAAACTGATTTAGATATCTAACTAATGGACATAAATATGCTAATGAGATATGAATAAAAGCAGCTTGCAAATCAATATATGTAGTATAATCCTCTATTTTTGAATATCACTAGGAAAAGTTTTTAAGTCTATACCTGGAGATATTTACATTGGTTATCTGCATAATGAGATGTCTAGAATTTCTAGTATAAAATAGTTTTTCTGTATGTTCAGAAATTCCACACAATAGTAAACAAGCTAATTTTATTTTAAAATATAAGGTACTTTATACAGAAAAGTGGATTAAAGATTCACTGAACATGCCCCCACCCATCAGAACAAAACCCAGTTTCATCCTAAGTCAGTCTTTCCCATCAGGAAGCTTCAATAAGCTTCTTATCTATATCCATCAAAGGGCCAACAGAATGAAAAGAACAATCACAGAAAACTAACCAAAATGATCACATGGACCACAGCCTTGTCTAACTCAATGAAACTATGAGCCATGCCATTTAGGGACACCCAAGACAGATGGGTCATGGTGGAGGGTTCTGACAAAATGTGGCCCATCAGTGAAGGGAATGGCAAACCTCTTCAGTATCCTTGCCTTGAGAACCCCATGAACAGTATGAAAAGGCAAAAAGATAGGACACTGAAAGATGAACTCCCCAGGTCGGTAGGTACCCAATATGCTACTGGAGTTCAGTGGAGAAATAAGTCCAGAAAGAATGAAGAGACAGAGCCAAAGCAAAAACAACACCCACTTGTGGATATGACTGGTGATGGAAGTAAAGTCCAATGCTATAAAGAACAATATTGCATAGGAACCTGGAATGTTAGGTCCATGAATCAAGGCTAATTGGAAGTGGTCAAACAGGAGATGGAAAGAATGAGCATCAACATCTTAGGAATCAATGAACTAAAATGGACTGGAATGGGTGAATTAAACTCGGATGGCCATTATATCTACTAATGTGGACAAGAATCCCTTAGAAGAAATGGAGTAGCCATCATAGTCAACAAAAGAGTCCAAAATGGAGTACTTGGATGCAGTCTCAAAAATGACAGAATGATCTCTGTTCATTTCCAAGTAAAACCATTCAATATTACAGTAATCCAAGTCTATGCCCCTACTAGTAATGCTGAGGAAGTTGAAGTCGAACGGTTCTATGAAGACCTACAAGACCTAGAATTAACACCAAAAAAAGATGCCCTTTTCATTATAGGAGACTGGAATGCAAAAGTAGGAAGTCAAGAGGTAAACACAAGAGAGGATTCTACACATGGACGTCACCAGATAGTCAATACTGGAATCAGATTGATTATATTCTTTGCAGCCAAAGATGGAGAACTTCTATACAGTCAGCAAAAACAAGACAGGGAGCTGACTGTGGTTCAGATCATGAACTCCTTATTGCCAAATTCAGACTTAAATTAAAGAAAGTAGGGAAAACCACTAGACCTTCAGGTATGACCTAAATCAAATCCCTTACTTATACAGTAGAAGTGACAAATAGATTCAAGGGATTAGAGCTGATAGGGTGCTTGAAGAACTATGGACGGCAGTTCATAACATTGTATAGGAGGCAGTGATCAAGAACATCCCCAAGAAAAATGCAAAAAGGCAAAATGGTAGTCTGTTGAGACCTTACAAATAGCAGAGAAAAGAAGAGAAGCTAAAGCAAAGGAGAAACGGAAAGATGTATCATTTGAATACAGAGTTCCAAAGATTAGCAAGGAGAGAAAAGAAATCCTTCCTCAGCCATCAATGTAAAGAATTACAGGAAAACAATATAATGGGAAAGACTAAAGATCTCTTCAAGAAAATTAGAGATACCAAGGGAACATTTCATGCAAAGATGGGCACAATTAAGAACAGAAACTGTATGGACCTAACAGAGGCAGGCAATATTAAGAAAAGGTAGCAAGAATACACAGAAGAACTCTACAAAAAAGATTTTCATGACCTGGATAACCATGATGGTGTAGTCACTCACCTAGAGCTAGACATCCTGGAATATAAAGTCAAGTGGGCCTTAGGAAGCAACACTATGAACAAAACTAGTGGAGGTGATAGGATTCTAGATGAGCTATTTCAAATCCTAAAGGATGATGCTGTGAAAGTGCTGCACTCAGTATGCCAGCAAATTTGGAAAACTCATCAGTGGCCACAGAACTTGAAAAGATCAATTTTCATTCCAATCCCCAAAGAAAGGCAATGCCAGAGTTTTCAAACTACCGAACAATTGCACTCATCTCACACACTAGCAAAGTAATGCTCAAAATTCTCCAAGCCAGGCTTCAACAGTACACGAACCATGAACTTCTAGATGTTCAAGCTGGATTTCATAAAGGCAGAGGAACCAGAGATCAAATTGCCAATATCCATTGGATCATCAAAAAAGCAAGAGTTTTCCAGAAAAAACATCTATTTCTGCTTTGTTGACTATGCCAAAGCCTTTGACTGTGTGGATTGCAACAAACTGTGGAAAATTCTGAAAGAGGTGGGAATACCAGACCACTTGACCTGCCTTCTGAGAAATCTGTATGCAGGTCAAGAAGCAACAGTTAAAACTGGACATGGAACAACAGATTGGTTCCAATTTGGTAAAGGATTACATCAAGGCTGTCTATTGTCACCTTGCTTATTTAACTTCTATGCAAAGTACATCATGAGAAATGCTGGACTGGATGAAGCACAAGCTGAATCAAGTTTGCCAGAAGAAATATCAATAACCTCAGATATGCAGATGACACCACCCTTATGGCAGAAAGTGAAGAAGAACTAAAGAGCCTCTTGATGAAAGTGAAAGAGGAGGGTGAAAAAGTTGGCTTAAAACTCAACATTCAGAAAAATAAGATCATGGCATCTGGTCTCATCACTTCATGGCAAATAGATGGGGAAACAATTGAAACAATGAGAGACTGTAGTTTTTTGGGCTCCAAAATCACATCAGATAATGACTGCTGCCATGAAATTAAAAGATGTTTTGCTTCTTGGAAGAAAAGCTATGACCAACCTAGACAGCATACTAAAAAGCAAAGACATTACTTTGCCAACAAAAGTCTGTCTAGTCCAAGCTATGGTTTTTCCAGTAGTTATATATGGATGTGAGTGTTGGACTATAAAGAAAGCTGAGCACTGAAATATTGATGCTTTTGAACCGTGATGCTTTCTTCTCTCAAGAGAAGACTCTTGAGAGTCCCTTGGACTGCAGGGAGATCCAACCAATCCATCCTAAACGAAATCAGTCCTTAGTATCCATTGGAAGGACTGATGCTGAAACTGAAACTCCAATACTTTGGCCACCTGATGAGAGAAACTGACTCATCTGAAAAGACCCTGATGCTGGGGAAGATTGAAGGTGGGAGGAGAAGGGGACGACAAAGGATGAGATAGTTGAAAAGCATCACCGGCTTGACGGACATGAGTTTGAGTAGGCTCCGGTAGTTGGTGATGGACAGGGAAGCCTGATGTGATGCAGTCTGTGGCATCGCTAAGAGTCGGACATGACTGAGTGACTGAAGTGAACTGATACCAGATGGAAATGATACCTCTTCCCTCTTTTCAAGGTATTATGAAGCTCAGTAGAGATAAGGAATGTAAAAGTACCTTGGAAATTGTGAAATTTATTGCAAATGTGTATTGTTTGTGGAATTATACTCCAAATTTCAAGCTCCTTAAGAACAAAGACTATTTCTCTGTCCATTCCAAGAATATCCTTACATTGCAACTGTTTAAAAATATTTTCTTTATTTGGAAACCAACCCAAGATCACTTTTATATAAGTTGGAAAAAAGTACAACACATTTCCCTCACACCTCAAATATCACAGATGGAAAACTGTCATTTTGCCTCACTGTTTTCTATGCTAAAATTATTTTTTAAATGTAGCAAATGACTAATATATGCCTAAAGAAAATTTAAGATTTTAACTATTTCTGTTTGTAAGTGACTATTTTTCAATGAATTAATAACTATTTCTTAATGAATTGAATGTGCCAATGTCAATATAGAACCCATTTTTTTTCTTTCAGTTTTATTGAGATACAATTGACATACAGTACTATATAACCTTAAGGGGTAAACATAGTGATTTGACATACGTGATTCATGAAATGATTACCACAATAATTTTTGTGACTGTCCATCATCTCAAATGAACAGAAAAAATACAGAAATAGAAAACATTTTTAGAAAAATTTTTTTCCTTGTGATGAGAACTCTTGGGATTTACTCTCTTAATAACTCTAATGTATAATATAGTTAGTTCAGTCACCCAGTTGTGTCTGAATCTGTGACCCCATGGACTGCAGCACCAGGCTTCCCTGTCCTTCATCAACTCCTGGAGCTTGCTCAAACTCAGGTCCATTGAGTCGGTCATGCCATCCAACCATTTCATCCTCTGTCGTCCCCTTCTCTTCCTGCCTTCAATCTTTCCCAGCATCAGAGTCTTTTCCAATGAGTTAGTTATTCACATTAGGTGGCCAAAAACAGAGAAGTGTTAATTATATTTATCATGTATATTACATACCTAGTACTTATTTATCTTTATAATTGGAAGCACGTACCTTTTGACTACCTCCATCTAATTCCATCTCCTCCTACCAACTGCTTCTGGTAATCACAAATCTTTTCTATGAGTTTGCTTGCTTGCTTGCTTGCTTGTTTTTGAAGCATAATAGACCTACAACACTACGTTAGTTTTGTTACACAGCATGGTGATTTGATATCTCTATACTTTTCAAAATATCTCTATACTTTTCACCACGGTAAGTCTAGACACCACCTGTAACCATACAAAGATATTACATAGTTATTTCATACCCCTGAATAACTTTTTTTTTTTTGCAACTGGAATCTTTTAATTTTATTCAGCTGTTTCTTTTCTCCCCATACTTCACTTCCCTCTCACAACTACCTGTGTGTTTTTTATATCTGTATGTTTTATCTGTTCATTGGTTTTGTTTTATTTTTAATTCCACATATACGTGATTATACAGATTTGTATTCCTTTGCCAAACTTATTTCACTTAGCATAATGTACTCTAGGTCTGTCCGTTGTTGTCACAAATGGCAAGATTTTATTCCTTTTTTATCGGTGAGTAATATTTCACTCTGTATTTAGGCATGTATGTGTGAGTGTATATATATGTAAAATAACTTCTTTATTTGTGTATACCATGTTGGCTATTGTAAATGATACTTCAATGAATATAACAATCTATGTATCTTTTATAATTAGTGTTTTCCTTTTCTTTGGATAAATACCCAGAAGTGGAATTGCTGGATGGCATCATGATTCTATTTTCAACTATTTAAGGAGTCTATACACTGTTTCCTACAATGGTTGTACCAAGTTACATTCCCATTAAAAGTGCAAGTTACATTCCCCTTGCTCCATATCCTCACCAACACTGGTTATTTGTTGCTTTTGGGTTGATAACCATTGTGACAGATATAAGGTGATATCTCATGGTGGTTTTAATTTGCATTTTTCTGATGGTTAGAATAGACATCCTTGTCTTATTCCTCATCTTAGTGGTAATACTTTCAGCTTTTCACCGTTAAGTATTATATGAACTGTGGCCTGGTTATATATGCCTTTTATGATGTTGAAGTATGTCCCCCTGTATCCATTTTTTTTTTGGAGTGCTTTTATCATAAATAGATGTTAAATTTTGGCAAAGCTTTTTTTCTGTGTCCATTGAGATGATCATTTGATTTTTATTCTTTGTTTGTGTTGTGTATCACATTGATAGATTTGTGTATAATGAACCATCCTTGCATCCTAAGATAAATCTTACTTGTTCAAGGTATATGATCATTTTTAAGTATTGTTGAATTTGATTTGCTAATGTTTTATTGAGGATTTTTATATGTATATTCGTCAGTGATATTGGCCTGTAATTAGTGTGTGAGTGTGTGTATATGTGTGTGTGAGAGAGAGAGATCTTTGTCTGGTTTTGGTATCAGAGTGATGCTGGCCTCACTTAATGAGTTCATAAGTATTCCTTCTTTCCTCTGTATTTGTTTGAAATAATTTGAGGAGTCTAGGTGCAGTATTAACTCATCTCTCAATGTTTTCTAGAATTACCTGTGAAGTCTTCTGTTTCTGGACTTTAAGTTTGTTGATAGTTTTCTGTATATTACTGATTCAGTTTCATTACTGGTAATTGAACTTTCATATTTTCTCTTTCTTCCTGCTTCAATCTTGGAGCTTGCACATGTCTAGGAATTTCTGCATTTCACCTAGGATGTCCATTTTTAACTTATAATCATCTGTCGCCCTGTTTGCCTCCTGCCCTCAATCTTCCCCAGTATTAGGGTCTTTTCCAGAAAGTCAGATTTTTGGATCAGGTGGCCAAATTATTGGAGCTTCAACTTTATCAGTCCTTCCAATGAATATTCAGGGTTGATTTCTCCCATGGGTACATGTTATTAAATATTTGTGTGTTTTTCTCCTGTGAACCTGTCCCATGTCAAGTTAATTCTTAGACCAACCAGAAGAACCTAGAAGGGTAGAAAAAATTTCTGCCTCAACAGTAGCCACTGATGATGTTCTAAGCTGCTCCTCATATTGGTGTTCTAGAAATGTTTCCAAAAGTCTTGCTGTAATAATTACCTGGATGAGGCACAAGGATCTGAAATATTTAACAATAAGCTCACCTCTGCCTTTTCCATTCTAAGTCAAGTTTTAGTGTCATGCTAAAATGCTATAATATTTCAAACTTTAATATCCACATCTGTAAAATGGTGAAAATAATTTCCTACTTGTAGAGGGTTATGAGGCTTATGGTAATGGATGTAAAAAGTTTAGCCCATACAGTGTTCATTCTTATTGCATAATAACTGTAGAAATAGTAGTAGTGGACGATTGCCATCTTCTTTACTTTTTTTCCAAACAGTTTTGCTTATTTATTTGTTTCTAAAGCAAGAATGCAAGCCCACATTTATAAAAACTCTATCCTAATTATGTTTTTTTTTTTTCTGGCATAGTAATTATCTGCTGTTTTTTAAATGTTTAGCTTCATAAATACTGCATTACTCTATTTTACATGTTATAACCATTTACATTTGATGTAAAGCTTCCTTCATGCTCTTCATTTTGAGCTTCATAACTATCTTATGAGTCATGTAAGACAGATGCAAAATATTCATAATCCAAGGAAAGAGGATGAGAAGTTAAGTAAGTTGTCTTAGCTCACATAAGCAAGTAAATGACAGATTTTAGAAATGATTTTCTGATTATGTTGTGCTTTCCTTGGTGTATTAAGAACACATCATCTTTCTTCCATTTATACCTTTATTTAATTTCAATTTGATCCGTGAATACAGGCATTGGAAAAGCTGGAACAAAAGTAGCCAGTGTGGTTTCAGAAAGATGCACTTAATGATTTCCTCAATAATGATTTTGTCATAGGCCCAAATGGGCTGTGATTATCCATAAAATAATTGGCTTGCTGTGAAAACCAAGCTCAATACCAAATGGAAAGTCTTGTCAATGCCTTCTAGACTGATGACTGATCTCCCTCAATAGCAGCATAAATATTTTTAAACTGCAAGAGCATAACTATGTATGTTCACATTTGTCTAGGCTATGTATACGTTTCTCATGAAGGAATTTAAAACCAGAGTTAGGGATAAATCAGAGAATTTAACAATCTGTATTTGATTTTTCAATGTGTATGGCCTCAGTGTTAGATAAGACTGGCCTGGTTTTGTGTGTTGGGAAATTATGTGGCCTGAGAGAATACAAGCTGAGAAGAGCTGGTGCCTCACAAAGGACACCGGGTACAGAGAAGCAAGGATCGTTTGCTAATAGAGTGTTCCAGGTACCTCTTTGGTCTGGTATCATGTTCATGTTTCCTTCCAGGTATAAAGTGAAGAGGAGCAGAATCTGTCACTCCAAAATCTGCCTCTTTGGCCTAAAGATTATTTTAGGCTACCTATTATTTAGAAACCGCAGATATAGAAGAAGCTCTGAAAGCAAGTAAAAGTTACCCTTGTGTAAGAGACATTTACATTTATAAGAGAATCTCCATTTATAAGGATGTCTTCCTCCCTAGTCATCTAGAGGTGATGTTAGATGAAATCTCTAGATCTCTAGAATTTCTAGATTCTCTAGAAACTTTTATCATTGGAAAAGTCTTGGACCCAAAGGAAAGGCAATGCCAAAGAATGTTCAAACTACTGTACGATTGCGCTCATTTCACGTGTGAGCAAGATAATGCTCACAATCCTTCAAGCTAGACTTCAACAATATGTGAACTGAGAACTTCCAGATGTAAAGACTGGATTTAGAAAAGGCAGAGGAACCAGAGATCAAATTGCCAACATTTGTTGAATCATAGAAAAAAAAAAAAAAGGGCATTCCAAAAAAGCATCTGCTTCATTGACTACAATGGAAACTGTGTGGATCACAACAAACTGGAAAGAGATGTGAATACCAGACCAACTGACCTGCTTCCTGATAAACTTGTATGCAGGTCAAGAAATGGTAGTTAGAACTAGACATGCAACAACAGCCTGGTTCAAAACTGGGAAAGGAGTGCATCGAGATGCATTTTGTCACCCTGCTTATTTAACTTATATGCAGAGTACATCATGTGAAATGCTGGCCTGGATGAATCACAAACTGGAATCAAGATTGCCAGGAGAAATATCAACATCAGATATGCGTATGATACCACTCTAACGGCAGAAAGTGAAGAGGAACTAAAGAACCTCTTAATGATGGTGAAAGAGGAGAGTGAAAAAGCTCATTCAAAAAACTAAGACCATGGCATCTAGTTTGCTCACTTCATGGAAACAGTGGCAGATTTTATCTTCTTGGACTCCAAAATCACTGAGGATGGTGAATGCAGCCATGAAATTAAAAGATGCCTGCTCCTTGGAAGAAAAGCTATGACAAACATAGGCACTGTATTAAAAAGCAGAGATTTCACTTTGCTGAGGAAGCTCTGTATAGTCAAAGCTATGGTAGGAATGTGAGAGTTGGACATAAAGAAGGCTGAGCACTGAATAATTGATGCTTTCAAATTGTGGTGCTGAAGAAGACTCTTGAGAGTCCCTTGGATAGCAAGGAGATCAAACCAGTCAATCCTAAAGGAAATCAACCCTGAATATTCATTGGAAGGACTGATGCTGAAGATGAAGCTTCAATACTTTGGTGACCTGATATGAAGAGCTGACTCACTGGAAAAGACCCTGATGCTGGGAAAGATTGAGAACAGGAGGTGAAGGGGGCGACAGAAGATTGGGATGGTTGGATGGTATCACTGACTCCGTGGACATGAGTTTGAGCAAACTCCAGGAGATAGTGAAGGACAGAGAAGCCTGATATGCTGCAGTTCATGGGGCTGCAAAGAGTCAGACACAACTGAGCAACTCAGTAACAACAACAATCATATCCTTGTTCACTGTGTTTGCCAGATAACTTTCCATAAATGTCTTGTACTTCCCCTAACATTGTTCTTTTGTCTTTAACAGGAGATGGTATTTAAGGCGATGTTTTGGACCATTTTGGGGAGTTACTCAGTTTTCCTGGGTATTTCCCTTGTATACAGGAGGTATACATGTTCTTTACTTATGTTTGTTTTCTCCTGTTAAATCTGCCTTTTTATTACAGGAGCAAAAACAAGACTAGGAGTTGACTGTGACTCAGACCATGAACTCCTTATTGCCAAATTCAGACTGAGATTGAAGAAAGTAGGGAAAACCACTAGTCCAGTCAGATGTGATCTAAATAAAACCTCTTACGATTATACAGTGGAAGTCACAAATAGATTCAAGTGATTAGATTTGATAGAGTGCCTGAAGAACTATGGAAGGAGGTTCATAACATTATACAAGAGACAGTGATCAAGAACATCCCCAAGAAAAAGAAATGCAAAAAGGCAAAATGGTTGTCTGAGGAGGCCTTACAAACAGCTATGGAAATACGAGAAGTGAAAGGCAAAGGAGAAAAGGAAAGATATACCCATTTGAATGCAGAATTCCAAAGTGTAGCAAGGAGAGATAAGAAAGCCTTCCTCAGTGATCAGTGCAAAGAAATAGAGGAAAACAGTAGAATGGGAAAGACTAGAGATCCCTTCAAGAAAATTAGAGATACCAAGGGAAATTTTCATGCAAAGATGAGTACAATAAAGGACAGAAATGGTATGGACTTAAGAGAAACAGAAGATATTAAAAAGAGGTGGTAAGAATACACAGAAGAACTATACAAAAAAGACCTTCATGACGGGGATAACCATGATAGTGTGATCACTCACCTAGAGCCAGACTTACTAGAATGTGAAGTCAAGTGAATTTTAGGAAGCATCACTCCAAACAAAGCTAGGAGAGGTAATGGATTTCCAGTTGAGCTATTTTTAACTCCTAAAAGATGATGCTGTGAAAGTGCTGCACTCAATATGCCAGCAAATCTGGAAAACTCAGCAATGGCCACAGGACTAGAAAAGGTCATTTTCATTCCAATCCCAAAGAGAGGCAATGCCAAAGAATGTTCAAACTACCACACATTATCACTCATCTCACATGCTGGCAAAGTAATGCTAAGTTCTCCAAGCCAGGCTTCAACAGTACATGAACCATGAACTTCCAGATGTTCAAGCTGGATTTAGAAAAGGCAGAAGAACCAGAGATCAGTTTTCCAACATCCACTGAATCAGAGAGAGCTCCAGAAAAACATCTACTTTTGCTTTATTGCCTATGCCAAAGCCTTTGACTATGTAGATCACAACAGACTGTAGAAAATTCTTCAAGACATGGGAATACCAGACCACCTGAACTGCGCCCTGAGAAATCTGTATGCAGGTCAAGAAGCAACAGTTAGAACTGGACATGGAACAATAGACTGGTTCCAAATAGGAAAAGGAGTATGTCAAGGCTGTATATTGTCACCCTGCTTATTTAACTTATACACAGAGTATATCATGCAAAATGCCAGGCTGGATAAAGCACAAGCTGGAATCAAGATTGCTGGGAGAAATATCAATAATCTCAGATATACAGATGATACCACACTTAACTCAGAAAGCAAAGAAGAACTAAAGAGCCTCTTGATGAAAGAGGAGAGTGAAAAAGTTGGCTTAAAACTCAACATTTGGAAAACTAAGATCATGGCATCTGGTCCCATCACTTCATGGCAAACAGATGGGGAAACAATGGAAACAGTGAGAGACTGTATTTTTGGGGGGCTCCAAAATCACTGTAGATAGTGACTGTAGCCATGAAATTAAAAGATGCTTGCTCCTTGGAAGAAAAGCTATAAGCATCCTAGACAGCATGTTAAAAAGCAGAGACATTACTTTACCAACAAAGTTTCATCTAGACAAAGCTACAGTTTTTCCAATAGTCATGTACAGATGTGAGAGCTGGACTATAAAGAAAGCTGAGTACCAAAGAATTGATGCTTTTGAACTGTGATATTGGAGAAGACTCTTGAGAGTCCCCTGGACTCCAAGGAGATCCAATCAGTCCATCCTAAAGGAAATCAGTCCTGAATATTCATTGCAAGGACTGACGCTGAAGCTGAAACTAATACTTTGGCCACCTAGTACGAAGAAACAACTCATTGGAAAACACTCTGATGCTAGGAAAGATTGAATGCGGGAGGAGAAGGGGATGATAGAGGATAAGATGGTTGGATGGCATCACTGATGCTATGGACATGAGTTTGAGTAAACTCCAGGAGTTGATGATGGACAGGAAGCCTGGCGTGCTGCAGTCTATGTGGTCACAAAGAGTCAGACACCATTGAGCATCTGAAGTATGTTATATATTATAGTTATTAAGAGAGTAAATCCCAAGAGTTCTCATCACAAGGAAAATTTTTTCTTTCTATTTCTGTATGTTGTTTTTTGTCCATTGAAGATGATGGACATTCACTGAAACTGTTATGTAATCACACCACTGAGCGACTAAACTCCACTGATTATAAGAGGGTCTCAGTCAGGAACCTAGAAGGGTGGAGGGAAAATTATTTTTCCTCCCTCTCATTAGGAAGTATCAGAGGAGATAAGATAGTTCAACTTACCTAAGAACCTGTAACACATTCCTGGCATGGTATCTACTAATGCTGCTGTTGCTGCTAAGTCGCTTTAGTCGTGTCCGACTCTGCAACCCCATAGACGGCAGCCCACCAGGCTCCCCTGTCCCTGGGATTCTCCAGGCAAGAACACTGAAGTGGGTTGCCATTTCCTTCTCCAATGTATGAAAGTGAAAGTGAGGTTGCTCAGTTGTGTCCGACCCTTAGCAACCCCATGGACTGCAGCCTACCAAGCCCCTCCGTCCAGGGGATTTTCCAGGCAAGAGTACTGAAGTGGGTTGCCATTGCCTTCTCTGTATCTACTAATGACTGTTCCTTAAAATAAAGGGGTGATGCCTATCATTTCATCCTTGGGAATGTAGCAGGAAATAAATGTGCTAACAGCTCATGGGGATATCACAGATTATAAAATACAAGTTAGAAAATAGACTTATCTAGAAAGCTAGACAAAGGGCTGCAATCACAGTGGGATGAGTGATATCAGCACTGTAGACAACTTATAAGCTGCAGATAATGGCAGCAGGGTGAAAGCATAAGCAGTATGGTTGAGATCTGATAGGGAAAAAATGTCTTCCTTCATAGGGAAAATTAGCACAAACCATTCTAATGAAATGGTGGGGCCCTCTGAGAGCATGTGCCCCCATCCCTTCTCTTTCAAATGATTTTCTTATTGGGCACAATAAGGAAAGGAAAATGCACAAAGGAAAAATGAACACTGAAGCTTTGGGGAATTTTCATTAATATGACAGATTGGATGCACCCAGTGTCCCATGATCTTATTTCTTTGACAAGTTTCTGTGAGACATGCAGGCATATTGTCAGGTTACTCTTTTTAACAATGCTGAAGCATTCCCATTTCTTTGCAAATGTCAGGCATGTTCAAGAAATGGATAGAGACCACTATTTGGTTCTAATGTTAATCTTCCCTTTCCAGATCCCTCCCCACAGAACAAAGTCCTCCTGTTCATTTTGGAAGTGATAGGCTAATGCTAACAAGCCATGACCACTTTTGGAATCAGGAACATCAGAAGAATAATATTTAAGGTTTCTTGAAACCCAGACTCAGATCTCATACAGTGACAATTTCTATCACTTCACATTGTCAGAGCAAGTCACCAAGTCAGCCTGCACTCAACAGGTGGGAGATGCTTCAATTTCGTGTGGTTATTATCTCAATCTCTTACAACCAAGAGTGTTAGCCTCACATCCATCTTGTCCTTAGATTAAAATTCAAGTAAAATTCCTGTTGTCTTGTAATGTTTAAGGTAATTTAACTTCCTCTTTTCCTGTATGCATCTACTGTTTCATCAATTCTTGTCAGACAGAAGCCTTGTCCCCAATTTTAAATGAAATTCCTGAAGCAAGGTAAAGCACTGTTTTGGGGTTTTTTGTTTGTTTTGTTTGTTTGTTTTTGTTTTTAAGTAACCATTCCCACTATGCTAATACTGAATTTTCAATTCTAACCAGCCAGGTCCATAAACAGGAAAAGGCTTTTCTGCCTCAGTTGTTCTTTTTCTCATTGTCTCTGTTTTTCAAGAACATGTTTATCCTTCCTTCTTTTGTTGAGAAGCTTTGGACATTAACCTGAAAACTCAAGAATGTAATTATCCTTTATTCTTCTGTTAATTCAAGTTTTCAAGTTAACAGTCCAACGCTTTAAGTTATGAGTGGATGGATCTTCTTTGGAGATATATATAAGTAGGGTTCAGTTTGCCTTGTCACAGTTGCCATACATACTCATTGTTCATTTGAGTATAAATAATCCTGATAATGCACTCATATTGAAGATGTGTGGGTGTGCACACGTGTGTGTACATGCGCATGTTGTAAGGGGACAGAGAGGGCTGGTTTATGTCCAGGGAGGAATAATAAATAATTTCAGAGAAAGCTAACTAATGAGAGGCAAAACAGAAAGATTTTCAAAAGCTGCATGTGCACTGCTTCCTGTGAGCAGCTGCCCAGGTGTCTGAGATGATGCTGGAAAAGCAATTGAAAATTCCCAACGGCCTCTATATAAATCCCTTTTATTCTAGGGTCATCTGTCAGTCTCTACAATTCAGGAGGAGTCTCCATTGGCTACTCGCTGTGTGCTTCTGTTTATATGAGTTTTTATCCTGTTGCCAAGAACCCTGTCAGATGAAGAGCAAGCCACATTTACCTGTAACTGCCTTACACCAGCTTGTGATGCCTAATCTCTTTTATTGATCCTCTTCGCTGGTTTCTGGAGACCATTGATTTTCCTCGCTGTCAGTTTGTGGCCTTGCCTCCTTAATGTTTATTTAGACCAGCCTCCATAAATTGCTTCTGGTACAGAGGGCGAGAGAGGCAGCAGGAGGTCAGGGGTGCGTGTATACCTGTCCATAAATATAAATCACAGCTTTTGTTCTTTGCTGTTGTTTGTGAACACTGTTTGCAAGGTGAATAAAAAACGGAAGTATTCCACTAAAATGTGGGGAAGCCATTATGGATTCCCCTGTGACTGTCTTTTTTTTTTTTTATTGCAGTCTAGGTATTCAATTTTCTGAATCCTAATGGTGCCTCTTGTTGTCTACTCAAACATGTAATGTTTCTTTTTGTTAAAGTGGAGGAAGAAAAAAGCGAAGGCATTGCTTGTTTGCCAGCTCAGTGCTGTACTTTTGAACACAGGCGATTTCGTTTTCCCTTCCCACCACCCAAATTGCTTTTGTCAACACAAGCACATATATTCATAAATTTCCATATTTCAGAAGAAACAAGCAGCACTGGAGTTGACAGCACCTGGTTGAACAATCGAACCAGCCCCGCTCTTTATAATAAAACTTATAGGACTATCTATTTAGATAAAAGCCATGACTTTAGTGGAAAAGAACTTTGAAGGTGTGTGGCAGCTTCTGGGCAGCATGTTCTTACAGGGGGTTGGGAAGAGAAGTGTAGAGTGCCATTGTACCTGCAATGCCCAT
Organism: Bubalus bubalis; assembly: GCF_019923935.1. Taxonomy (NCBI): domain Eukaryota; kingdom Metazoa; phylum Chordata; class Mammalia; order Artiodactyla; family Bovidae; genus Bubalus; species Bubalus bubalis. Next base: position 118,294,812 of record NC_059159.1, read on the forward strand.
TGACAAGCCCAGTTGAGCACAAGGCAAAATGGAAAATCGTTGCAAGCAGGTGGCTGCACGGTTATAAATAATTCAGGGGCACGTCCTGGAAAATCCAAGGGAAAAGCCACACAGCTCATTATAACAGTGAGTTGGTAGACTGCTAGATCCTTAAATCACTCGAAAATGTTTTGCAACAGCTAAGATTTTTTTCTTCTCTGCAGTAGTAGACATCATAGTCACTATGAGGTGACAAGTGGTTCCCTTGAGGCCAAGAGGACAGCAATCAGTAGAGGGGCAGCCTGGGCTACTACTCTCTTAGTTGATATTGAAGAATTGTGCACAGAAACATCACGCAAAATAAATCATCAAGAAAAGGAGAAGCATCTTCAAGTCAGGAAAAGAAGTACCTTCCAGAAAACACTTTCTGGATCAGCTTGCTTGATTTAGCTGTCCCTGTTTTAACCTAGCTTTTTCAAATTAATCACTAGTGTGGGTCTACTTGAATGTTCTAACATTGTTACTTCCACTTATTTCCCTGATATGCTTCCTATTATTTTCTTTCTTTACTACCTGTGACACTCACATAGGCTCTGTGTTTTATATACACTTGTCATACTTTACCTTTTAAATCTCTAAGCTCTTCTATGAAAAAAATGATTCATAATTGTCAGTGTTGTTTTTTTTTTTTTAATTTCTCAGAAATTTAGTAGCAGGTTTAACCTGTGCCAGAGTGTGTTTACTTATCTGTTGGCCTGCATTAGTCAGGATAGGCTTCCTCATACTGTGATAACAAATAAGCCCTCGTGTTACAGTACTTAGTCAACAAGGTCTTGTTTCTTGCTTTCAGAGTCCAGTTTTTATCTAGAGCTTTCTTAAGTGGCTTCCTTCCTAGTATTGGCTCAGGGATCCAGGCTCCTCCCACCTGTATGCTGATGGATTGGACATATGGCCTCCAAAGTAGGTATAAGGGAAAGAAAGTGTGGACTGTTATCCAGTACATTTCATAGCCAATTCTGGAAATGGAGCACATTGCTCCTTTAAAAGAGAATTATTTTTTAAATATTTGAGTACTTTTTCAACTGAAATAATTCTCTCTCTACTCCAGTTCAGTTCAGTCACTCAGTCGTGTCCAACTCTTTGTGACCCCCATGGACTGCAGCACTCCAGGCTTCCCTGTCCATCACCAACTCCCAGAGCTTGCTCAAACTCATGTCCATCCAGTTGGTGATGCCATCCAACCATCTTGTCCTCTGTCTTCCCTGTCTCCTCCTGCCTTCAATCTTTCCCAGCATCAGGGTCTTTTCAGATGAGTCAGTTCTTCACACCAGGTAGTCAAAGTATTGGAGCTTAAGCATCAGTCCTTCCAGTGAATATTCAGGACTGATTTCCTTCAGGATTGACTGGTTGGATCTCCTTGCAGTCCAAGGGACTCTCAAGATTATTCTCCAATACCACTGTTCAAAAGCATCAATTCTTCAGTGCTCAGCTTTCTTTATAGTCCAACTCTCACATCCATATATGACTACTGGAAAAAACCATAGCTTTGGCTAGACAGACCTTTGTTGGCAAAGTAATGTCTCTCCTTTTTAATATGCTGTCTAAATTGGTCATAGCTTTTGTTCCAAGAGCAAGCATCTTTTAATTTCATGGCTGCAGTCACCATCTGCAATGATTTTGGATCCCCCCAAAATAAAGTCTCTCACTGTTTCTGTTGTTTCTCCATCTATTTACTATGAAGTGATGGGATCAGATGCTATGATCTTAGTTTTCTGATTGTTGAGTTTTTTGTTTTTTTTTTTTTAATTTTATTTTATTTTTTAAACTTTACATAATTGTATTAGTTTTAAGCTAACTTTTTCACTTCCCTTTTTCACTTTCAAGAGGCTCTTCAGTTCCTCTTCACTTTCTGCCATAAGGGTGGCATCATCTGCATATCTAAGCTTATTGATATTTCTCTGGGCAATCTTGATTCCAGCTTGTGCTTCATCCAGCCTGGTATTTTGCGTTATATACTCTGCATAGAAGTTAAATAACCAGGGTGACAATATACAACCTTGATGTACTCCTTACCCAATTTAGAACCAGTGTTTTGTTCCATGTCCCATTCTAACTGTTGCTTCTTGACCTGCATACAGATTTCTCAGGAGGCAGGTAAGGTGGTCTGGTATTCCCATCTCTTTACTCCATCAAGGCTAAAAATACATTTCAAATTAATCATTGATCCATTCATCCAAGTTTATGAATTATAAAATGTTAGAGGAATATTGCTTAAAGATGGCAAAAGGTTTTTTGCAGTAACACAAAAAATCAAATAGTTAAAAGATAAAATGTTCATAGATTTAACAACAAAATATTTTAGAAGTCTGTTAGGCAGTAGATTATCACCTTGTCACCAAATTAAGGTTAAAAACATATCACACACAAGGAGATAAGGACAATATAAAACAAACAAAAAGTCAATATTGCTCATATGAAAAACATCTCTTAGAAAGCAGTAGGAAAAAATAGGGGGAAAAGCACTATAGTCTTAATCTAGTCAAAGAAAAAGTGAACCAATACAAGTAAGAAAATAATGCCTATTTTTTCTGTTGTTTCAGTCAGTTCAGTCACTCAGTCATGTCCAACTCTTTGCGACCCCATGAACTGCAGCACACCAGGCCTCCCTGTCCATCACCAACTCCCGGAGTCCACCCAAACCCATGTCCATTGAGTCGGTGATGCCATCCAACCATCTCATCCTCTGTCATCCCCTTCTCCTCCTGCCCTTACTCTTTCCCAGCATCAGGGTCTTTTCCAATGAGTCAGCTCTCCGCATCAGGTGGCCAAAGTATTGGAGTTTCAGCTTCAATATCAGTCCTTCCTATAAACACCCAGGACTGATCTCCTTTAGGATGGACTAGTTGGATCTCCTTGCAGTCCAAGGGACTCTCAAGAGTCGTCTCCAACACTACAGTTCAAAAGCATCAATTCCTCTGCACTCAGCTTTCTTTATAGTCCAACTCTCGCATCCATACATGACCACTGGAAAAACCATAGCCTTGACTAGAAGGACCTTTGTTGACAAAGTAATGTCTCTGCTTGTTGATACTTATGCAAATTAAAATAATAAGGTAAAGATCTGACCTTAGACTTATCAAAATTTTTAAAATAATACAGTGATTATGGTTATGTGAAGAAAGGTTCTGGGACATAACCAAAAATACCCTTTTAAAATGTAATTTGGTAGTGGCAGTCCAATTTTTTTTAATTGAAGTATAGTTGATTTACAATGTGCTAATTTCTGCTATGTATAGCAGAGTGAATCATTTATTTACATATATGCATTTAAAAAATTTTCTTTTCCATTATGATTTATCCCAGAAGCTTGGACATAGTTTCCCTGTACTATACAGTAGGACCGGTTGTTTATCTGCTCTAAATATAATAGTTTGCATATACTACCTCTAAACGCCCATTCTGTCCCTCTCCCTCCCTACACCCTGGGCAACCACAAGCCTGTTCTCTGTGTCTGTGAGTTTGTTTCTATTTAGTAAATAGGTTCATTGGTGACATATTTTACATTCCACATATAAGTGATATCATACAGTACTTATAATACCATATATAAACTGGAAAATTCTGAAAGAGATGGGAATACCAGACCACCTGACCTGCCTCTTGAGAAACCTGTATGCAGGTCAGGAAGCAACAGTTAAACTTGGACATGGAATAACAGGCTGGTTCCAAATAGGAAAAGGAGTACGTCAAAGCTGTATATTGTCACCCTGCTTATTTAACTTATATGCAGAGTACATCATGAGAAACGCTGGGCTGGAGGAAGCACAAGCTGGAATCAAGATTGCCAGGAGAAATATCAATAACCTCAGATATGCAGATGACACCACCCTTATGGCAGAAAGTGAAGAGGAACTAAAAAGCCTCTTGATGAAAGTGAAAGAGGAGAGTGAAGAAGTTGGCTTAAAGCTCAACATTCAGAAAACAAAGGTCATGGCATTCAGTCCCATCACTTCATGGGAAATAGATGGGGCAACATTAGAAACAGTGGCTGACTTTATTTTTCTCGGCTCCAAAATCACTGTGGATTGTGATTGTAGCCATGAAATTAAAAGACGCTTACTCCTTACTCAATGGAAGGAAAGTTATGACCAACCTAGACAGCATATTAAAAAGCAGAGACATTACTTTGCCAACAAAGGTCCATCTAGTCAAGGCTATGGGTTTTCCAGTAGTCATGTATGGGTGTGAGAGTTGGACTATAAAGAAAGCTGAGAACAGAAGAATTGATGCCTTTGAACTGTCACGTTGGAGAAGACTCTTGAGAGTCCCTTGGACTGCAAGGAGATCCAACCAGTCCATCCTAAAGGAGATCAGTCCTGGGTGTTCATTTGAAGGACTGATACTAAAGCTGAAACTCCAATACTTTGGCCACCTGATGCAGAGAGCTGACTCATTTGAAAAGACCCTGATGCTGGGAAATATTGAGGGCAGGAGGAGAAGGGGACGACAGAGGATGAGATGGTGGGATGGCATCACTGACAAAATGGACATGGGTTTGTGTGGACTCTGGGAGTTGGTGATAGACAGGGAGGCCTGGCATGCTGTGGTTCATGGGGTCGCAAAGAGTTGGACACGACTGAGAGACTGAAATGAACTGATACAATATTTGCTTTTCTCTGTCTGACTTATTTCACTGAGTTTGAAATCTCTGCTGCTACTGCTGCTAAATCGCTTCAGTCGTGTCTGACTCTGTGCGACCCCATAGATGGAAGCCCACTAGGCTCCCCCGTCCCTGGGATTCTCCAGGCAAGAACACTGGAGTGGGTTTCCATTTCCTTCTCCAATGCATGAAAGTGAAAAGTGAAAGGGAAGTCGCTCAGTTGTGTCCAACTCTTAGCGACCCCATGGACTGCAGCCTACCAGGCTCCTCCGTCCATGGGATTTTCCAGGCAAGAGTACTGGAGTGGGGTGCCATGAAATCTCTAGATCAATCCATGTTGCTGCAAGTGACATTATTTTGTCTTTTTAATGACTGAGTAATATTCCATTGTATATATGTACTGCATCTTATTTTTCCATTCTTATGCCAATGGACATATGGGTTTGTTCTGCATCTTGACTATTGTAAACAGTTCTGCAAGGAACATTGGGTGCATATATCCTTTAAAACTATGTTTTTCTCTGGGTATATGCTAGGGATGGGATCACTCGGTCATATGATATTTCTGTTTTTAGTTTTCTGAGAAACCTCCATATGTTTTCTCTAGTAGCTATACCAACTTATTTTCCTACCAACCATGTAAGAGGACTCCTCCTCTCCACACTCTGTCCAACATTTGTTTTTGTAGACTTTTTAATGATGGCCATTCTGATTGGTGTGAGTTGGTGCCTCAGTGAAGTTTTGATTTGAATTTCTCTAGTAATTAGTTATGTTGAACATCTTTTCATGTGCCTACTGGCCATGTGTTATGTTTCTTTGAAGAAATGTCTAGTAAGTTCTTCTGCCCATTTTTTTTTTTTTTTTTGCTTTTGTTGTTGTTCAGTTGTGTGAGCTGTTTATATATTTTGGAGATTAAACTCTTGTCTGTCACATCACTTGCAAATATTTTCTCCCATTCTGTAGTTTGTCTTTTTTTTCTTTGCCATGCAGAAGTTTGTAAGTTTGATTAGGTCCCATTTGTTCATTTGTGTTTTTATTTCTAATGCCTTGGGAGATTGACCTAAGAAAACATTGATATGATTTATTTCAGAGAATGTTTTGCCTATGTTCTCTTCTAGGAGTTTTATGGTGTCATGCCTTATGTTAAATTATGTTTTTAAGCCATTTTGATTTCATATTTTTATGTGGTGTGAGGGTGGATTCTAACTTTATTGGTCTACCTGCAGCTGTCCAACTTCCCCAGCACCACTTACTGGAGAAACTCTCTTTCGCCCACTTTATGTTCTTGTTTTCTTTGTCAGTGATTCATTGACCATAGGTGTGTGGGTTTATTTCTAGGTGCTCTCTTCTCTTTCCTTGATCCATATGCCTGTTTTTGTACCAACAACACACTGATTTGTTTACCATAGCTTTGTAGCATGTAACATGTGATAATCCAGATTTAAAATGCAAGTAACTATCTAGCCATCAGCCCCACCAATAAGAATTATCCCTCAGTAGCTTGTGTACAAATAGTGCTTGACAGTATACAATGATCACAGCAATGTGTGTCATAGGAAGGAAAACAGACAGAAAACCTAGAAGATGTATAAGAAATGTTAAATTACAGTGCATCTAACTACGCAGTACAGTGCAACACTAAGCGATTTATGTAGATTTACTTGCACTGGTATAATAGAGGGTCCATGAATATTATTGTGTATAAAAGTAAATGATTCAGTGCATACATTCCATTTCCAAGAAAAAAGTAAGAGCAAAAATAATGTGTATGATAGTTTTTGTGTATAGGTAGAAAATCTGGAAAGACAAAAATGGAATTATTTGTGGGGTCTGCTATCTGGCAGGAGTTTGGAGTGGCCCTCCTGCTACTGATGTTGTTGCTACTACAGCCACTACTTTTGCTGGCTGATACCTGCCAGGCTTTAACTACCCCAAATATATTAACTCATCTCATCCCCGTGGCACACTTCTGAGATAAGTATTAGTAACAGTATTCGTAACCTTTCCTGTTTTACAGATGAAGAAAATGGGGCTCTGAGAGTATTAATGCCTGGACACAGGGAAGATAGAAAATTTCAGTTTTAATTTCATAAGTTTCTACTCTTGACCTCTCCCCCATTTTCACACAGCTTCTCAGAGTGATCATGTTAAATGAAAATCAGATCCTATCACTCCTCTGCACAGAACACTTCAAAGGCTTTCGCTTTCTTCAGAATAAAATCTAATGTCCTGGCTACAGCCTACAGGATCTTGGGTTCTGAGATGGGACTTCATCTTCAGTCAAGCAGCCACCTTTGCCTTCTTGTTCCTCTCTGCTCTTTACACTAGTATATCATTTTGTTTATCCTCTGTCTCTTGAACTCCTTATATTGTTTATTATATGAGATAGACTTTTGACCTTAGACTATATTTACTTATGCTTTGGTTAATTACCTATTTTCCCAGGTAAGATGTAATCATGAAGTCATGGATTTTGTTTTATTCCTGTAGTCTAAGTGCTTAGAAAAGTATGTGGCACATAGGTGTTCATTAAATATTTGTTGAATAAATATATGACAACAACAAAAAATATTAAAGTGAGTTACTGCAAGTATGTTAAGACAATTAGCCATCTGTGTGCATGTGTGCCTTGTGTATATAGAGTGAAAGCACTGTTGAATGTTGTTTAGCATGGGGGATATCCAGCAATGCAAAAAAGAAAGTACAGATTTTTTAAGCAATCAGTTAGAATTAGTTTAATCCATATTTGGCATTTTATTTTGACTCATGTCAACAAAAAGTGAAACATACACTGAAAAAAATAAAAGATAAAAGGAAGTATATGTTGGTTAGTTCACCTTATAAAGAGGTAGACACTAGGTTACAATAATTCTAATGTCACTTTCCCTTCATTCTGTACCCACCTGCCTCAATTACCACATTTAGACAGATAAAAGTATCTTATTGAATAAACAAACTGTACCTGACCAAAAAATGGATTAAATACCTATGAAGATAAGTGATCTCCAATCTTATATATTAATTGATAAAATCAGTTTCAACAACTACCTTCTCTGTAGCTCTCTAGCTCTATGATTCTACTCATCTAAGAAAACCATTTTCATCTCTCTCTTCATTCAAATACTGTATGTTTCAGTCATGGTTTAGTTGGAAGCCAGTCAGCGTATTCTGGTTATGAAGGGTTGTATGAAGTACAGGGATGGGAGGCATAAAGCACCTTAAAGCTGAGGGAGACCATGGGGACAAGGGCACTACTGAACCCCGCAGCCTGAAGCACTGAATCATCTGGTTCTCGAGGGAAAGCTGGGGCATTTCTTAAGAATTTCTTGGCAATTCCCACCAACTGTTTCAGTCTGAGGTAGCAGAAGAGTGGTTGTCAAGAGCTTACCAAGAAGCCCCCGTGAATCACATCTTCCTAAATGTCTGCTTCCAGAGAGTAATGGACCCTCTTTTCCTTCTGCCTCCTGGGCTTTGTACAGTTGACTCTCACTGGCAAACTTTTTCATGGAGGATATTCTGGAAATTCCAGAAAGAACCTCTGAAGGGGATAGTAGTGATGCTGATTTGACAGTAGGTGTTCTGACACATCCTTTAATGCTACATCTGTTTTTGAGAGATTTGTGTACACTCTCATCAGTTTTTCTAGGCAGATATACATGTGTTTGTGTAGATCCCATGCCAGGAGATATAAACTAGCTGGCTACTGTGGGCTTTTTGTTTTTGTTTTGGGCTTACGCTCACCTCACAGTATCATTCTTCTTTTTGAGCCAGTAGGTACAAATTGGAAAATTTTACATATAATTCTGAATTTCTGGCTTCACTTAGAAAACTGAAGATCAGTCAGCACTAATCTCTGTTTCCCATGATAGCTATATCTGGATACCCATTGCCCTTTTAGGCGTGGCATGTGTTCACTAAAGTTTTTCACAGCTCCTCACCTCTCAGAATGTTTCTTACACCTAGTTCCCTTAGCTCATTGATATTACCTTCCTGGGCCCTAGAGATGTTAGAGTTTATAACCTCTGCTTCTATAACTTGAGAGAGGTTATAATTAAGACTTTTATCTAGCTCTGATGTTCTGAATACATTGTCAGGAAGTGCTTTATGAGCTATAGTAGTTATGCCTGAAGCATGTTCCCTCCCATCACATGTTCTATGCATATTTTCACATCATAAGTTAACAAGCTTTCCTCTTTTACAGGCTTGTTTTTCACATAGTAGTTACTTTTATTTTTAAAAAAATTAATTTTTTTTTGGTCAAGGATAATATGAACCCTGTAACATGAGTAAACCATAGAGGTCCTACTGATAGGTAGGATTGTGCAGTTCTATGCAACCACTGATCTAGTTTCTTACACATCACAGTTGTAACCCATGTGACTTAAATTCATGGTCCAACAAAATACAAACTACTGTAGATAATGGACCCATGTGTCCACAAATAGATGAAAACAGGGCAGTTAAATGTAGAAAAGTCAAAAGTTTGCTGTACACACGCAGGTACTTTTTTATATGTGTCTTTGTGTGTGTAAACACATTATTGCATCTTCCACATCCACATCCACATTTCCCACACAGTTTTATCAACCTCCACATAAAACAAACAAAATTTGGTTCTAGGAAACAGTAAACTGAAAGTCACTTTGAATATTTTAATCTGTGTTTTTTTTTTTTTTTAATTTTTGGCTGCGCTTCGTCTTCATTACTGCTTGAGCTTTTCTCTGGTTGCTGCAAGTGGGGCTACGCTCTAGTTGCAGTGCACAGGCTTCTCATTGCAGTGGCTTCTCTTGCTGTGGAGCATGGGCTTTAGGGCACATGGCTTCAATAGTTGCAGCACGAGGGCTCAGTAGGGCTCTGTGGCTCTAGAGCTCAGGCTCAATAGTTGTGGCACATGGGCTTAGTTGCTCTATGGCATGTGGGATCTTCCTGGCTCAGGGATGGAACTCCTGTCTTCTGCATGGACAGATGGATTCTTTAGCACTGAGCCACCAGGGAAGCCTTGAAAGTCACCTTAAATGTTTAAACCTTGACAAAAATTAGAAAAAAGTGCAATGAAATAGCAATGGGCTTTGGGAAAATCATGTAAAAATGAGGTTTAGAGCTATGTGCTGTATACCAAAATAAGCAAACAAATAAAAGACAATCTAACTGTCTCAGCAGGTGAAATATGAATTGAACTTTGAGCAATATGTTTATATCCTGACGTTCATACCTGGATTGAAACTAGGTGAGAAAACACCTTGTCACCTAAAGTGATTATAGACTATTGAGGTAATTTGAAAGCCTCAAGTTAGAGGGCTGGAAATGTACATATTAAGAAATACTTAAACTTTGGAAACTCGTATAAATAATGTGCAGCTGTCCAGCAATATGTATAATGTCTGCCAACCATATGAAGTCTCCACAAATTCTGTTTTGGTTTGGCATTCAGTGTAGAAAAATAATATATCTGTTCCTTGTTTTCCACTTGAAGGCAACTACATTTGAGTGTTCTATATACAAGTCCTTGTTTTTCCCCATGACTGACATTCAAATACCAGAAATGACAAGTTATTGGCTATTGCGGAGAATAAAAATTCATTTATGTCTATAAATATCCAAGAGTTGTTTAGTTAAGAGGAAACAGATGACCTAACTGAAGACTAAATCTTGGCAAGTTGACTTTCATTGGCTGAACCTTGCCAATTTCATTCCAGCCAGCTGGTTTGCTCTAATCCTCTCCTCTTCCTTCTGTTTGAGTGATTTTGTAGGTTTTTTTTTTTTTTTTAATGCCACATGAATCTATCACCACCAATTCCAAACAAAGAAGCAAAGAGCATGCTGGGTGAGAACAAAGCACAGATGAGCTGTCTGGGGGTTCACAATACTGGGAATGAGGCTGAGGAAACTCATCAAGAAATTCACACACCCATAAATTCAAGTTAGTCACAATACAGAAAATGAAATTTAAGAGGGAGCCCCAAACCCTTTACTCTTGTAGTTTAGTTAACTGGACAGCTGGAGGTGCTCCAAATGACCTTCAGTTCAACCTAAATTATGTCATTCTTTCTGTGTTTGGAGAATCAGAACAGAGGGGCAAGGAGTCCACAGAGAAAGGCTTGCAGAGTGGCAGGAAGCTTGCTCTATTTGCATAAGGCAGTGAGTGAGTTTGAATGAATTAAGTTATAATTTGTTTCTTTTTTAAAGATGACATTTTTTTTTTCAAAATAGCCCTTCCTTGTGTTTTCTTTAAATTTCATTTTACTGACACAAATGAGGGTTTGATTAGGATTAAACTTTTCCCTCTAACATCTGGTGTGCCTAGTCAAATCAAGTTGGAAGGGAGAGTCTGACGAGGCAAGAGTCACAAGGGGAAACCCAGAGCAGGTGTGGAATGAAGCTTAGTACCTAAGGAAAAACTGGAAGCACTATGAGGAATGTATGAATCTGGCCTGCCTGTTTTAATTCCTAAGAGATAGGGGCTACAAAGAACATACACAGAGAAAGCAGAAACAGTTGTGTGATGGATGTTACACATTTAGGTCCTGTAATTACATGAGAAGTTGATTTATCACAGTGTCCTTGCATCAGTGAAATGTCAGGGGTTTGAGATACATGTGTGGCCCCATCAGAGGAGGGATTGTTTTTAGGCAGCTCTGGCTTTGCAATCCGGAAATGACAAGAGAAACAGGAAGCTAATGTTATTACTTCTGAGAACTTTCAATGCAATTAATGCATGAAATTAAACTTGTAAAGATATGGAGAAAGGGAAAATTTCAAGTACAGTCAGCAATGCTTTGGCAACTTCAAGAATCAAAATACTGTGTAAATGTTCCTGAGACTAGCTTTTCTTAACTAAGAGGCCAAGAATTCTCTCTTTCACTCTATTAATACATGTTAGATTTTCCTCTCTGTTATGTTTATTCCATGTACCTCAGATGAGGATTCTTAAAATATTTCATGAGTTTTATTGGCCTCTTCAAGTTATTAATGACTGGAATGTGTTCTTTTTAATCATTTGTTCACATTAAGAAATGGAAATACTCATTGTGGAGTAAACAATCAGGTTAGGACAAATTGCGTAGACAAAGCTATGACAAAGATGTGATCTTGAAAAATAGATAAGCAACTTTGAAAAATAATTAAGCATGTGATCTCAGTAATGTTTAAATCTACCTTAGATATTCTTGAAAAGCAAAACTAAAATACCACAGGAATATACAATCACATGCACATCTGTACATATGTATACATGAACATACATGCACACATACAGATATATACACATACATATGTGATATGTATTTAGATAGAGCTGAATATCACTGGCTATGGATTTACCTCTGTCTCCCTCTATTCCTGTATATTTCCCTAGACTAAACATTGCATAAACTTGACTGTTTATGCACATTTTAATCAGGGACAAATTCATTCAATGAATGATATAGACGTGGGTGATATGGACATCATGTCTCATTGCGAAGAATGTAATGATACTGAATACATGTTGACCTTTTTTTTCAATGTCAATGAAACTGTAAACTAGTAGATTCTTTTTTTTTTTTTTTTTGCCTAGAACAGTGAATTCATCTTGGAAAATAATGTAGTATCCATCTTTTGTGACTTCATTATGTTGATTTTATAGTTATATGTAACAAGGTAAGTAATAATGACTGGGGACACTTACTATACTATTAATAGTAATATTAAATTTTCCTCTACACATATTTCAGAGGCCAGAGAACAATTAAGTAATAATGATTGGGGACACTTTTTACTATTAACGGTAATATTAAATTGTTCCTCTACACATATTTCAAAGGCCAGAGAACAATTAACTATCAAATTTACCATAGCCCATTTATTTGATTTTATTTGATAATTACTCAAAAAAGTAAATTTTTAAACCTTTGCTATAAAGAAACAAAATTAAATTCTGATGAACAAAGGGTAGAACCCTAACATCAGCTAATTACATGTGACTTACTATAGTCATGTGCCAAAGCCAGCTCATACATGCTTGTGATAGACAACTGTTAACATTTTCAGGACTGTTGAGAGCTGATTATTAAAATATAAATCATATAGCTTCTATGCAACTATAAGAGATAAATTACAGTGAAACAAACAATAAGTCCTGAAAAGATGTCACTGGTTAATTCACTACATTTTACTATTGTCTGTGCTCTTGGGGTTATCTACATCTATGCATGTAAATTTTGTTCTTATCTGTATGATGGACATGCTGTGTGGCATTGCTACTGAACATGTCTTCCCAGTTTTGTGTTCACTGAAATCCCATTTGTAGGTTGAAATTGGCATGGTAGTATTTACAGTAGAGAGATGAAAATGGTACAAATCAGAGCATTTTATTTTTTATATTTATGGAGATTGAGTTGTTAAATATTTATGACACCATTTCTTTGTGAGTCCTTAGCAGTGTGTATAGGTCCTCTTCTTTTTGAATACCCATGTCTATTTTTGGCTTTTAATTCTTGAAAGGCAAATTATTCACTTTATGTTCTATTTGTTCTTGGGTTTCAACTTTGTCACCAATGCCTAACTGCAGTGTTACAGGAGAAACAATAAAGTGTGAGGGTAACAGAGTAGCATCTCTATCCTGGATGAGGCAGCCAGAAGTTTTACTTGTTCAAGAAGTCATTTTCCACCCCTCTTCTGTTTGCAGTGCCCAGAGGTTGTTGCAAATGAAAGTTATGTTTTCACTGTTGGAAAGTGGTTGACAAAATCACTTCAGGCCCCTGCTGTTTACAATACACAGTCTGACAAATATGCTGGTTAAGAAAAGAATTATTTCCAACTTATTCCCTTTGGCAGGTAGAAACAACAAAAGTTGGCATGCGTGTGTGCATGTGGTTCTGTATTTGTTTTATTTATTTGCTTTTGTTGGTACTGTGAAGCTAGGAATGGAGTCATCTATATTTCCTTTCCTTCTTGATATAAGGCATCTAAATAAATAGTTTTATAAAAGTCAAATGACACATAACACATGGCACTCTTGGCAGTGGGTCCATCCCCCATCACCCGTCAAACCTGAAAAACACCTGCAGTTGTTCTTAGTGGTCAACAAAATAAACTCTGGAAAACCATTTTTAGACAGGAAAATGATATTCAAATGACTGAGTTTCTCTCAGAATCACCGGGAGATAGAAGGACTGGCCACAGGGCTGCAGAGCCAGGGAGAAAAGAAGTACTTGAAACCACCCCATATGCACAACCAGTTATCGTTTGCTGTTGTTTTTCCTGTTGACTAGTAGCAGCCACCATCCTTGCTAACCACCATCAAGACTAGAAAACTCCATTGTGTTCTTCCTTCCTTTTCCCTGCTAGGACCTGACTGTAGGTCTGAAACAGGTGCATTCAACTGAGGGTGCCCAACTATTGCCCACTCAAGGCTGAAGTAGACTAGAAAGTGTGCTCACTGGCCTTTCTAACATCTAAAGTGGGAGATCTCATAATAGAGGAGCATTCCTCAGCATGGGTAGGTGGTGGACATACTGAGTGGCCAAAAGAGACAATTGCCTGTAGCATTCTCTTAGTACTTATCTTCTGTGGGGAAGCTCAGTCACTTCAGTCTCATACTTTTATAGAGCTGTGCTGTTTTGTTCTTTGCTGTATGACATATGGTGAGAACCAATTCTAAAATCCCTGGAGACACTGCATCTGCATGTCCTGCACCTAAGTGATGTTTTAAGTCTTGAGAAGAAAGAGCAGTGTTCTAGCATGCACAGAACATATGCTAATCAGCTGCACTCTTCAGGCACAAATGAAGATAATGTGTTCATTGTTTAGACACTGGAATTGTTCATTACAAAATGACACAGTGTTTGCCAATTTTGTCTTCATTATAAATGTAAATATTAACTGGCGATATGCAAAAGAATACAAAAAGTCAACAGCAATTAATTGGCTTCTGCAGTAATTAGCAACTGTAAGGCAAACACTTAGGAGCCGTTGTAATTGTCTGCATTAGGAATACACCTCCTGTACAGATCTAATTAGCAATTTAAGTAGTTCAGAAATTATATGCCTCCTGCCTTTACACTCCCTGAAGTACTGTTCATTAATGGGGGAAAAAATTGCTAGTAAATGTCATTTGCATTGTCTTGTGTTAAGGGCTCTACATCAAAGCCTCCGTTACTGCCTCATACTGAATAATTCTGAGCTGTGGCTTGTGGACCAATACAGCTGTAATTAGACAATAATGCTTTTGTAAACACAAGGCACAAAGTCTGAGTATGGTTTATTTTGCTCTGAGGTATCCCCTTCATGGTTCAAGCTGTAAATAAGAAGAAGATAGAAAAAGGCGATAGATGAAAAATAAAGACTGAAGGTGACAAATGTTGACTCTTCACAGGCTGTTGAAGTGATAGTTAAAAGGGATATTTAAAAGACTTTTCACCAAGTTTTAGTTGAGATTTTAGCAGTGAAGCTGATGCAGATACCAATGGTCTTGTCTGCAGAGACGGGTCAAAATTATGATTTAAGGATATGCAGATGACAAAATAGTTTTTGATTACATCTGTGCTATGTAGTAAGAATTGCATATAACACAGAATGTCCATGATAAAATCTAAAATAGTGCTTGAGTACATTGTATTTCAGTGATGCATCAGTCAGAATTGAAATGTCTGATTAATGAACTTCCAATTTATATCATTCCTATACTTCCAAGTGTATGGGCATCTTTTGTTGTAGATCATAACTTCTAGCTGTAAAAACATCAAGGGACAAAATTCCTGGTGGAGATTCTGGAAATACAGAAATTTTTGATTTAGTTAAGAACTCTTGAAAAATTTTAATCAGTTAACTTGGATTAAAAGAAAAAAAGAGAAACTTATATTATGGATAATAAATCTGGGAGGGATGATCAAATACAAAAAAGTTTGAATCAGTATTCAAAGTGATATCTACAGGCTAAGATAAAACATTAAGATGCTAAGATAACATACAATTGGGGTAATGAACAAACTTGAACTTGGCTTCAAAATATAAGGTGTGAATAAGACCGGAGGCTCTTTTTTAAAAACATGAGCCTAGAAAAAGTCACAGTGTGACATATCTGACAAAGGAAAAGAAAATTTTGAGGTGGATTAATAGGAATATAGTATCTATAAGGGAGAAGGCAATGGCACCCCACTCCAGTACTCTTGCCTGGAGAGTCCGATGGATGGAGGAGCCTGGTAGGCTACAGTCCATGGGGTCGCTAAGAGTCAGACACGACTGAGCGACTTCACTTTCACTTTTCACTTTCATGCATTGGAGAAGGAAATGGCAACCCACTCCAGTGTTCTTGCCTGGAGAATCCCAGGGAAGGCGGAGCCTGATGGGCTGCCGTCATGGGGTCGCACAGAGTTGGACATGACTGAAGCGACTTAGCAGCAGCAGCGGCAGTATCTATAAGAATGGCAAATAATTGTCTCATTGATTTTTGCATTGCTGATATTGTACACTGTTATTAAGTCTGGATTCTATATTTTAACAAGGACATGGAACATGTCAAAGAAGGTTAAATAGCACAGGACATCTGAAGCCAGGTCTCATGAGTAATGGTTGATAAAATCTGTGATGCAGCATGTGAAAAGATAAGACTTTTCCAGTATCTTCATGTGTGCATGCGTGTGCACTCTCAGTTGTTAAGTCATGTCCGACTCTTTGAGACTCTGTGGACTATAGCCCGCTTGGCTCCTCTGTCCATGGAATTTTCCAGGCAAGAATACTGGAGTGGGCTGCCATGTCCTCCTTCCGGGGGTTTTCCCAACCCAGAGATTGAATCTGCATCTCCTGTGTCTCCTGTATGGCAGGCAGATTCTTTACCCCGGAGCCCCCAGGGAAGCCCAGTACTTCCATATAAAATAATTAGAGAATTATTCTACATGGCCTCACAAGATAGACCTGGATTTAATATAGGAATATCATTTGATGATTTTAGCTTAACATATAAAGAAAAGTTTAAACAGTTGGAGTTGTTAGACAATTAAAATGGGTTACCTTCTAGATTGTATTCCTTTCTTGTAACTACTCTTACTTAAAACCCTGCACTGTTATGAGATTTTGCTTACATTGGTCTCCAATTATGATAAAGCAAATATAGGGAGGAATGTTCATTGCCACCTATTGGCAAAAACAGAGAACTAAAAAGGATTGAAGATCATTTGTTTTTTTCTGAAGTCAGAATTTATGAGCAGATAGATAATATTTAGGTAGTTATTTTAATAATTATAAATTCAAATCTGTGAATGGAAGTCTCATGTGTTTGTTATATGAGTTCCTTTTCAGTGGAAATGTTACTACTTTAAAATGAACATGAATGTGTGTAGAAAGAAAGGATAGCTATGTGATATGTAAAAGGATATATTCATCTATAAAATATATGTTAATAACATATTCACTAACCTCTAAGAAGTAAAATAGAATCAGTGGGTATAACATATTTGTGTTTTTTATAACATTTTTCAGTCTTTTCTTATTTATAAGTTTATAAAAGTACAATATTTTTAAGGTAAAATATTTAGGAACCACTGAAAGATTTTTATTAGATGAGTGATAATTAAAATTTAATTTTATATTTATATACAAAAATTATTTAAGTAATTTAAAAAATTATTGAATTTGTATTTAAATCATTAAAATTTAAAATTAAATCATTAAAATTTAATTTTATATTTATATTGTATTATATAGTTACTTTTGATGTTTAAATACAAATGAAAATTTGCTTGTGATTATTATCAGGGAGATGATCTTTGGGGATTTAGCTGTGAGATATTATTGATGGATTCTACATTCAACTATAGATAGTAGACGTATGTGAACATCTCTCATGAATACATCTTTCAGTTTTTGTATCAACAATTTAGTGAGCACTTGCTATGTGCCAGGAACCATTGTATACGTGGAGAATATAGTTAGTAATAGTAAAGCATAGAGCCTATATTCTTGAGGATTATAGTCTGTTTTGGGGAAATTGGGTAGGAATGAATATATACCCTGAACAATGAAAACAGAATCACTTCAGAGAAATGCACTTTATAAAGAAAATAAAGCAGGACCATTTAGATAGTGATAGAGCTGAAGAACTTTGGGTTGGGTGGTCTGGGAAGACCTTTCTTTAAAAGGTGGTATTTGAAAGAGTTGTGAATTGTGAGAAGTTGCAGCTGTGCAAAAATCTGGGGGAATATTCCAGGCAGAAGAAAAGAGTTGATGTTTTAAGTTTTATGTTGACAATTAACTTTCATGTTCAAATAATTGTAAAGGAAAGGAGAAATATGAGCCTGAATTATGAACTGGGATAAAATGGTACAAGAGTTTGGAGAGATAGACAGTGGCCAGATCATGTAAAACCTTTTAGGTCAGGTTACAGACCTTGTATTTTGTCCTAGGCATAATGGAAAATGTTTGGTGTCTAAAGTTAGGGCAGGAGTGAACCAAATTTGGCAGTGTCCTACTTTTGTAATAAAGTTTTATTGAAATGCAGCCAGACACATATGTTTACATTTATATATTGTCTGTGGCTGTTTTTGTGCTACACGGCCAAAAGTTGGGTATTTTGTGACCAAGACCATACGGCTCACACAGTATAAAATATTTACTATCTGACCCTTTACAAAGGAAGACTGCCTATCTCTGAGCTCAGGAATCATATCTCTCATACATTTTAGGCCACACTGTCTGTGAAGGATCATAGGGGGATATAAAATTAGGAGGCTACTGTTATAGTCTAGGTGAAATACAATTGTGTTTTATACTACTGTAGAAATAATGGGAATGGGAGTGATTGAAAGTTGTGGAAAATGTTGAGCTAGAATGGAAGATATTTTCTAATGATTTAAATATATGGGTTTAAATATATGGATAAAAATATATGAGAGAAATCAATAATTAGAAGAATTTTGGTTTATTCTCCATATATAAAATTGTCAATATTTATAACATTTTTAAGGGTACTCCATATATAAAATTGTCAATAATTTATAACATTTTTGAACTAACAATTACATTATTTTTAGTTATGTGCAGGGAAAAATAGGAAAACAGCTTTTCATCATGTGTTAGAAAGATCTATCTGTCTGTATCTATTTACTTATTTAAAAAAAAAAAATCTAACCTTGGAGTTAGATAATACCTATTCAGTCAAGTATCATTAAGTGGTCTTGGATAAGCTGCTTACAATCGACACCAATTTTTAAATGTTAAGTTATAAAATTAATAATACACAAAGACATTATATGACTTTTTCCAGATTTATTTATAATTTTTAAAATTAGAGTAAAATAAGCATTCAGTTTATTATTTTGTCATATACAACTCTTTGTGACCCCATGGCCTGCAACATGCCAGGCTTCCCTGTCCATCACCAACTCCCAGAGCTTGCTCAAACTCATGTCCATCGAGTTGGTGATGCCATCAACCATTTCATCCTCTGTCATCCCCTTCTCCTGCCTTCAGTCTTTCCCAGCATCAGGGTCTTTTCCAAAGAGTCAATTCTTTGCACCAGGTGGTCAAAGTATTGGAACTTCAGCTTCAGCATTAGTCCTTCCAATGAATATTTAGGACTGATTTTTTTTAATATAAATTTATTTATTTTAATTGGAGGTTAATTACTTTACAATATTGTATTGGTTTTGCCATACATTGACATGAATCTGCAACAGGTGTACATGTGTTCCCTATCCTGAACCCCCCTCCCACCTTCCTCCCTATACCATCCCTCTGGGCCATCCTGTGCACCAACCCCGAGCACCCTGTATCATGCATCGAACCTGGACTGGCGATTCATTTCACATATGATAATATACATGTTTCAATGCCATTCTCCCAAATCATCACACCCTCGCCCTCTCCCACAGAGTCCAAAAGACTGTTCTATACATCTGTGTCTCTTTTGCTGTCTCGCATACAGGGTTATCGTTACCATCTTTCTAAATTCCATATATATGCATTAGTATACTGTATTGGTGTTTTTCTTTCTGGCTTACTTCACTCTGTATAATAGGCTCCAGTTTCATCCACCTCATTAGAACTGAGTCAAATGTATTCTTTTTAATGGCTGTGTAATACTCCATGGTGTATATGTACCACTGCTTTCTTATCCATTCATCTGCTGATGGACATCTAGGTTGCTTCCATGTCCTGGCTATTGTAAACAGTGCTGCGATGAACATTGGGGTACATGTGTCTCTTTCAATTCTGGTTTCCTCTGTGTGTATGCCCAGCAGTGGGATTGCTGGGTCATATGGCAGTTCTATTTACAGTTTTTTAAGAAATCTCCACACTGTTCTCCATAGTGGCTGTACTAGTTTGCATTCCCACCAACAGTGTAAGAGGGTTCCCTTTTCTCCACACCCTCTCCAGCATTTATTACTTGTAGACTTTTGGATCACAGCCATTCTGACTGGCGTGAAATGGTACATCATTGTGGTTTTGATTTGCATTTCTCTGATAACGAGTGATGTTGAGCATCGTTTCATGTGTTTGTTAGCCATATGTAAGGCTTCTTTGGAGAAATATCTGTTCAGTTCTTTGGCCCATTTTTTGATTGGGTCATTTATTTTTCTGGAATTGAGCTGCAGAAGTTGCTTGTATATTTTTGAGATTAGTCGTTTTTCAGTTGCTTCATTTGCTATTATTTTCTCCCATTCTGAAGGCTGTCTTTTCACCTTGCTTATAGTTTCCTTTGTTATGCATAAGCTTTTAATTTTAATTAGGTCCCTTTGTTTATTTTTGCTTTTATTTCCAATATTCTGGGAAGTGGGTCATAGAGGATCCTGCTGTGATGTATGTTGGAGAGTGTTTTGCCTATGTTCTCCTCTAGGAGTTTTATAGTTTCTGGTCTTATGTTTAGATCTTTAATCCATTTTGAGCTTATTTTTGTGTATGGTGTTAGAAAGTGTTCTAGGTTCATTCTTTTACAAGTGGTTGACCAGTTTTCTCAGCACCACTGGTTAAAGAGATTGCCTTTCCATTGTATTTTCTTGCCTCCTTTGTCAAAGATAAGGTGTCCATAGGTGTGTGGATTTATCTCTGGGCTTTCTGTTTTGTTCCATTGATGTATATTTCTGTCTTTGTGCCAGTACCATACTGTCTTGATGACTGTTGGCTTTATAGTAAAGCCTGAAGTCAGGCAGGTTAATTCCTCCAGTTCCATTCTTCTTGCTCAAGATTGCTTTGACTATTCAAGGTTTTTTGTATTTCCATACAAATTGTGAAATTATTTGTTCTAGCTCTGTGAAAAATACTGTTGGTAGTTTGATAGGGATTGCATTGAATCTATAGATTGCTTTGGGAAGTATACTCATTTTCAATATATTGATTCTTCCAATCCATGAACACAGTATATTTCTCCATCTATTAGTGACTTCTTTGATTTCTTTCACCAGTGTTTTATAGTTTTCTATATATAGGTCTTTAGTTTCTTTAGGTAGATATATTCCTAAGTATTTTATTCTTTCCGTTGCAATGGTGAATGGAATTGTTTCCTTCATTTCTATTTTCTCATTATTAGTGTATAGGAATGCAAGGAAATTCTGTGTGTTGATTTTATATCCTGCAATTTTACTATATTAATTGATTAGCTCTAGTAATTTTCTGGTGGAGTCTTTAGGGTTTTCTATGTAGAGGATCATGTCATCTGCAAACAGTGAGAGTTTTACTTCTTTTCCAATTTGGATTCTTTTAATTTCTTTTTCTTCTTTGACTGTTGTGGCCAAAACTTCCAAAACTATGTTGAATAGGAATGGTGAAAGTGAGCACCCTTGTCTTGTTCCTGACTTCAGGGGAAATGCTTTCAATTTTTCACCATTGAGGATAATGTTTGCTGTGGGTTTATCATATATAGCTTTTATTATGTTGAGGACTGTTCCTTCTATTCCTGCTTTCTGGAGGGTTTTTTATCGTAAATGGATGTTTAATTTTGTCAAAGGCTTTCTCTGCATCTATTGAGATAATCATATGGTTTTTACTTTTCAATTTGTTAATGTGGTGTGTTACATTGATTGATTTGCAGATATTGAAGAATCCTTGCATCCCTGGGATAAAGCCCACTTGGTCATGATGTATGATCTTTTTAATGTGTTGTTGGATTCTGATTTCTAGAATTTTGTTAAGGATTTTTGCATCTATGTTCATCAGTGATATTGGCCTGTAGTTTTCTTTTTTTGTGGGATCTTTGTTTTGTGGCATCAGGTTTTGGTATTAGGGTGATGATGGCCTCATAGTATGAGTTTGGAAGTTTACCTTCATCTGCAATTTTCTGGAAGAGTTTAAGTAGGATAGGTGTTAGCTCTTCTCTAAATTTTTGGTAGAATTCAGCTGTGAAGCCGTCTGGACTTGGGCTTTTGTTTGCTGGAAGATTTCTGATTACAGTTTCAATTTCCGTGCTTGTGATGGGTCTTTTAAGATTTTCTATTTCTTCCTGGTTCAGTTTTGGAAAGTTGTACTTTTCTAAGAATTTGTCCATTTCTTCCAAGTTGTCCATTTTATTGGCATATAATTGCTGATAGTAGTCTCTTGTGATCCTTTGTATTTCTGTGTTGTCTGTTGTGATCTCTCCATTTTCATTCTAATTTTATTGATTTGATTTTTCTCCCTTTGTTTCTTGATGAGTCTGGCTAATGGTTTGTCAATTTTATTTATTCTCTCAAAGAACCATCTTTTGGCTTTGTTGACTTTTGCTATGGTCTCTTTTGTTTCTTTTGCATTTATTGCTGCCCTAATTTTTAAGATTTCTTTCCTTCTACTAACCCTGGGGTTCTTCATTTCTTCCTTTTCTAGTTGCTTTAGGTGTAGAGTTAGGTTATTTATTTGACCTTTTTCTCGTTTCTTGAGGTATGCCTGTATTGCTATGATTCTTCCCCTTATCACTGCTTTTACAGTGTCCCACAGGTTTTGGGTTGTGTGTCTTCGTTTTCATTCATTTCTATGCATATTTTGATTTCCTTTTTTATTTCTTCTGTGATTTGTTGGTTATTCAGCAGTGTGTTGTTCAGCCTCCATATGTTGGAATTTTTAATAGTTTTCCTCCTGTAATTGACATCTAATCTTACTTCATTGTGGTCAGAAAAGATGCTTGGAATGATTTCAATTCAAAATTCAAAACAATTTTTTTGAATTTACCAAGGCTAGATTGGAGAAGGCAATGGCACCCCACTCCAGTACTGTTGCCTGGAAAATCTCATGGGCAGAGGACCCTGGTAGGCTGCAGTCCATGGGGTTGCTAAGAGTCCAACACGACTGAGCGACTTCACTTTCACTTTTCACTTTCATGCATTGGAGAAGGAAATGGCCAGTGTTCTTGCCTGGAGAATCCCAGGGACGGGGGAGCCTGGTGGGCTCCCGTCTATGGGGTCGCACAGAGTCGGACACGACTGAAGCAACTTAGCAGCTGCAGCAGCAGCAAGGCTAGATTTATGGCCCAGGATGTGATCTATCCTGGAGAAGGTTCTGTGTGTGCTTGAGAAAAAGGTGAAATTCATTGGGGGTGAAATGTCCTATAGATATCACTTAGGTCTAACTGGTCTATTGTATCATTTAAAGTTTGTGTTTCTTTGTTAATTTTCTGTTTAGTTGATCTATCCATTGGTGTGAGTAGGGTATTAAAGTCTCCCACTATTATTGTGTTATTGTTAATTTCCCCTTTCATACTTGTTAGCATTTGTCTTACATATTGCAGTGCTCCTGTGTTGGGTGCATATATATTTATAATTGTTATATCTTCTTCTTGGATTGATCCTTTGATCATTACGTAGTGTCCTTCTTTGTCTCTTTTCACAGCCTTTGTTTTAAAGTCTATTTTATCTGATATGAGTATTGCTACTCCTGCTTTCTTTTGGTCTCTATTTGCATGGAATATCTTTTTCCAGCCCTTCACTTTCAGTCTGTATGTGTCCCTTGTTTCGAGGTGGGTCTCTTGTAGACAACATATATAGGGGTCTAGTTTTTGTATCCATTTAGCCAGTCTTTGTCTTTTGGTTGGGGTATTCAACCCATTTACATTTAAGGTAATTATTTATAAGTATGATCCCATTGCCATTTACTTTATTATTTTGGGTACAAGTTTATACACCCTTTCTTTGTTTCCTGTCTAGAGAATATCCTTTAGTATTTGTTGGAGAGCTGGTTTGGTGGTGCTAAATTCTCTCAGCTTTTGCTTGTCTGTAAAGCGTTTGATTTCTCCTTCATATTTGAATGAGATCCTTGCTGGGTACAGTAATCTGGGCTGTAGGTTATTTTCTTTCATCACTTTAAGTATGTCCTGCCATTCCCTCCTGGCCTGAAGAGTTTCTATTGAAAGATCAGCTGTTATCCTTATGGGAATCCCCTTGTGTCTTATTTGTTGTTTTTCCCTTGCTGCTTTTAATATTTGTTCTTTGTTTGATTTTGTTAATTTAATTAATATGTGTCTTGGGGTGTTTCGCCTTGGGTTTATCCTATTTGGGGCTCTCTGGGTTTCTTGGACTTGGGTGATTATTTCCTTCCCCATTTTAGGGAAGTTTCCAACTATTATCTCCTCAAGTATTTTCTCATGGTCTTTCTTTTTGTCTTCTTCTTCTGGGACTCCTATGATTCGAATGTTGGGGTGTTTAACATTGTCCCAGAGGTCTCTGAGATTGTCCTCATTTCTTTTAAATCGTTTTTATTTTTTCCTCTCTGTTTCATTTATTTCTACCATTCTGTCTTCTACCTCACTAATCCTATCTTCTGCCTCCATTATCCTACTGTTGGTTCCTTCCAGAGTGTTTTTGATCTCATTTATTACATTATTCATTATATATTGACTCTTTTTTATTTCTTTCAGGTCCTTGTTAAACCTTTCTTGCATCTTCTCAATCCTTGTCTCCAGGCTATTTACCTGTAATTCCATTTTGTTTTCAAGATTTTGGATCATTTTCACTATCATTATTTGGAATTCTTTATCAGGTAGATTCCCTATCTCTTCTTCTTTTGTTTGGTTTGGTGGGCATTTATCCTGTTCCTTTACTTGCTGGGTATTTCTCTGCTTCTTCATCTTGTTTATATTGCTGTGTTTGGGGTGGCCTTTCCATATTCTGGCAGTTTGTGGAGTTCTCTTTATTGTGGAGTTTCCTTGCTGTTGGTGGGGTTGGACAGGTGGCTTGTCAAGTTTTCCTGGTTAGGGAAGCTTGTGTTGCTGTTCTGGTGAGTGGAGCTGGATTTCTCTCTCTGGAGTTCAATGAAGTGTACAGTAATGAGTTATGAGATGTCAGTGGGTTTGGAGTGACTTTGGGCAGCCTGTATTTTGAAGCTCAGGGCTATGTTCCTATGTTGCTGGAGAATTTGCATGGTATGTCTTGCTCTGGAACTTGGTGGCCCTTGGGTGGTGCTTGGTTTCAGTGTAGGTATGGAAGCGTTTGATGAGCTCCTATCGATTAATGTTCCCTGGAGTCAGGAGTTCTCTGGTGTTCTCAGGATTTGGACTTAAGCCTCCTGGCACTGGTTTTCAGTCTTATTCTTACAGTAGCCTCAAGACTTCTCCATCTATACTTCACTTTCAGATAGTTCCTTGATCCGGCTTATACTTCTCAAGATCTATAGGCCCCTTCCTGTGTAGTCAGTGCTAACTACAGGGTTTTAGTCTGTTGCACCTGTCACTTCCAAGGTGGTTCCCTCTGTTTTAGCTTCTGTTTGCTGGTCTCTTCAGTGTCTAATTTCCACCCTGACACACGGGGTCGGTAGTGGACACTTTTTTAGGCTCCCTTGTTCAGCCGAGCTGTGGGGAGGGAGAACGCTGCAGACAGATATCACTGGCGTCTGTGGGGAGTGCTCGCAGTGTCTCGGCCACACTGGGTTTGCCCCCGCTCACGGCGTGTGTGCTTTCTGTCTATACTGCTTAGGCTCTAGGTTGCTGTGCCGGGAACTGTCTGGGGCCGGCCCCGGGTTGTATGCACTTCCCAGGTCTAAGCCGCTCAGGTTCAGGTCTTGGGTACTCCTCAAAGGCGCAGACTTGGTTGGGCCTGCGTTTTGTGCCCTTTGGAGGTCTGAGCAGCTCAGGTGACCAGGTGTTTGGCGAGTGTGGTCACTGTGATTTATCGCCTCCCCCATCCCTGCTGCGCGGTTTTCTGGGTGTACAATGGGAGCACCTCTCAGGCGGATGT
Source organism: Bubalus bubalis (assembly GCF_019923935.1). Taxonomy (NCBI): domain Eukaryota; kingdom Metazoa; phylum Chordata; class Mammalia; order Artiodactyla; family Bovidae; genus Bubalus; species Bubalus bubalis. The sequence goes on from NC_059159.1 coordinate 118,320,558, forward strand.
CGACTGTCCAGAATCCCAGGAAGTCTTGGTTAGCAACGAAGCCTGCTTGCAGTTTGGTAGATGATGCCTCTCTGGGGCCACGATTTCCCTCTTCTGGCTCTGGCTGCCCTCACCTGCCTGTCTCCGGTGGGGGATGGGCCAGTCCACAGTCAGTCCTTTGTTCTGTGAGCCGGTTTGGCAGTGTCTTAGGTTAGGGCTTTTCTGGAGGTAGCTATCCCACAGTCTGGTTTGTTATCTCAAGTTAGTTCCCTCAGATTGCCCTTGGGGCATTCAGGCCCCGTCCTTACCCTAAGCAATGCAGCCCACGCCTCCCTGCCCAGCCCCCGCTTGCTAGTGGTGGATGCAGGCATCTGCACTGCTTCTCCGTTGGGAGTTACCGTTGGGCATGTAATCTGTGGGTTTTAATTATTTGTTTATTTTTCTTCCTCGTTATGTTGCCCTCTGAGGTTCCAAGGCTTGCTGCAGACTCGCCAGTGAGAGTGTTTCCTGATATTTGGAAAGTTCTCTCTTTTTTAAGACTCCCTTCCTGGGATGGATGTCCATCCCTACCTCTTTTGCCTCTCTTTTTATCTTTTATATTTTTTCATACCTCCTTTTGAAGACAATGGGCTGCTTTTTTGGGTGCCTGATGTCTTCTGCCGGCATTCAGAAGATGTTTTGTGAAATTTACTCAGCATTCAAATGTTCTTTTGATGAATTTGTTGGGGAGAAAGTGGTCTCCCCATCCTATTCCTCCACCATCTTAGGACCGCCCCCCAGGACTGCTTTTTTTTAGGATGGACTGGTTGGATCTCCTTGCAGTCCAAGGGACTCTCAAGAATCTTCTCCAACACCATGGTTCAAAAGCATCAATTCTTTGGTGCTCAGCTTTCTTTATAGCCCAACTCTCACATCCATACATGACTACTGGAGAAACTATTGTTTTGACTAGATGGACCTTTGTTGGCAAAATAATGTCTCTGCTTTTTTAATATGCTGTCTAGGTTGGTCATAACTTTCCTTCCAGAGAGCAGGCATCTTTTCATTTCTTGGCTGCAGTCACCATCCTCAGTGATTTTGGAACCTAAGAAAATAAAGTCTGTCACTGTTTCCATCGTTTCCCCATCTATTTGCCATGATGTGATGAGACTGGATGCTGTAATCTTCATTTTTTTGATTATTGTTTTAAGCCAGCTTTTTCAGTCTCCTCTTTCACCTTCATCAAGAGGCTCTTTCATTCCTCTTCACTTTCTGCCATAAGGGTGGTATCATCTGCATATCTGAGCTACTTTCAAATGTATTGCCCAGTGGAATTAAATACATTCACATTGATATGCATGGTGGTGTGCACAGCCATCCAACTCCAGAACATATTTTTATTCTTCCAAACCATTTCATAATTCCCTTCCCTTAGTCCCTTCCAACCATTCTTTTTGTCTCTATTACTTTAACCAATTTAGGTACCTCATTCAAGTAGAATCATGGTATCTGTCCTTTTGTTTTTGAGTTCTACTTAGCATAATATCTTCAAGATTCATATTGTAGTGTTTGTCAGAATTTCTTTCCCTTTAAGGCTAAGGAATAGTCCATTGTACTTACATACCATATTTTTATGTATCCATCTGTTGTAGGCTGAAAGTTTGTGCCCCTGTCCTTCAAATTCCCACATTGAAACTGAATCCCAAATGTGATGGTGTTTGGAGGTGGGTTTGGGAAGTGATTATGTCATGAGGATGGAAGCTTCCTAAATGGAATTAGGGCTCTTTTAAAAGAAGCTAGTGTAAATGAGATTGTCCTCTTGATTTCTCTTTCAGATGGTTTATATTATTAGTGTATAGAAAGACAACAGATGTGTGTATATTAATCTTGTATCATGCAATTTTACTGAATTTATTCATTCTAATGGTTTTATTGATGGAGTCTTTAGAGTTTTAAATGTATAGTAGTATGTAATCTGCACATAGTGACAGTTGAATTTTTTTCCTCCCAATTTGGCTTACTTTTATTCATTTATTTGTTTTTCTTGACTGATTGCTGTGGCTAGGATTTCTAGTATTGTGTTGAATCAAAGTGGTGAGTTGAATAAAAGTGGTGAGAGTGGGCATCCTTGTCTTATTCCTCATCTCAGAGGAATTGCTTTCAGCCTTTTACCATTGAGTATTATGTTGGCTATTGTTACTGTTGTTCAGTCACCCAGTCATGTCAGACTCTTTGTTATCCCATGGACTGCAGCACACCAAGCCTCCCTGTCCCTCACCAGGCTATAGTCTGTGATATATGGCCTTTATTATGTTGAATGGTAGTCCCTCTATACCCACTTTATTGAGAGTTTTTAATCTTAAGTGGATTTTGAATTTTTCATGAGCTTTTCCAGTATCTGTTGAGATGAGAGTATGATTTTATTCTTCTATTGGTTAATGTTATATATCATATTGACTGATTTATGGATGTTAAACTGTCCTACACCCCTGGGATAAATCACACTAGATAATGGTAGATGATTCTTTTAAAGTATTGCTGAGTTCTGTTTGCTAATACTTTGTTAATTATTTTTACACCTATATTCATCAGTGACAGTGGCCTGTACTTTTCTTTTTTTAATGGTGTCTTTGTATGGTTTTGGTATCAGGGTGATTCTGACCTCCTAAAGTGAGTTTGGAAGCATTTCTTCGTCTCAAGTTTTTTAAATAGAGAAGAATAGGCATTAACTTTTCCTTAAATATTTCGTGGAATTTACCTGTGAAGCTGTCTGGTCCCATTTTTGTTGTTTTTTTGGAGGTTTTTTTTTTCTTTTTAAATCATGGATTCAATTTCATTACAGGTAATTGGTTTCTTCATATTTTGTGTTTCTTCCAGATTCAGTTTTGGGAAACTGTGTGTTTCCATGAATTTATCTATTTCTTCTAAATTGTCCATTTTATTGTCATATGTTCATAGTGATTTCTTATTTTTATATTTCTGTGTTGTTGGTAGTAACTTCTCCATTTTTATTCCTGATTTTATTTAGGCCTGTTTCCCCAAATTTTATTTCTCTGTTTTCCTTGATGAGTCTGGCTAAACATTTATCATTTTGTTTATTTTTTCATAGAATCAGTTCTTAAGATTTTCTTGTTTCCTAAAGTAGGTTTATGTCACCAGAAGCTTCCCTTTTGGAACTGCTTTGGTGTATCCCATAAATTTTGGATCATTCTCTTCTCATTTTCCTTTGTCTCCAGGTATGATTTTATTTCCCCTTTGATTTATTTAGGGACCCATTGGTGGTTTAGAGGCATATATGGGCCTTTACATGTTTGTGTATTTTTTTTTTCTTATAATTGATTTCTAGTCTTACAGAGTTATGGTCAGAAGAGATTCTTGATATGATTTCAGTCTCATTGTTTATTATTTTGTATTAAATTTTTATGAAATTGTAGCTGTTTTATAATATTGTGCCAATCTCTGCTGTATAGCAAAGTGACTCAATTATCTGAGTCACACACACATTATTTTTTTCATATTATTTTCCATTATGGCTTATCACTTACTGAGACTTGTTTTGTGGTCTAGCATGTGTTTTATCTTGGGGGATATTCCATGTGCCCTTTAAAAGAATGAGTATACCACTGCATTGGGATGGAATGTTCTAACATATCTGTTAAGTTTATCTGATCTAATGTGTAGTTTAAGTCTGGTATTTCTTTATTTCTGGATGATTTTCCTATTGATATAAGTTGGATGTTAAAGTCCTCTACAATTATTGTGTTATTGTCAATTTCTCCCTTTGTGCTAATATTTGATTTATGTATTTAGGCGCTTCTATGCTGGGTACATATATATTGCAAATTGTTATATCTTCTGGTTTCATCCCTTTACCATAATGTAACATTTTTCTTTGACTCTTGTTACTTTGAACTTTTTATTAGGTAGTTTTCTGTCTCCATTTTGCTTAGTTCTTCTAGGATTTTCTCTTGTTGCTTTATTTGAGTATATATTTCTTTGTTGCCTTATTTTGCCGAATTCTTTGTATTTATTGCTATGTATTTGGCAGGTTGGTTATGTTTCCTGATCTTGGAGAAGTGACTCTGTGTAGGAGACATCCCTTGAGGCCCAGCAGCACAACCCCCCCTTGGTCACTGAAGCTATATTATATAGTGGGTACCCCCTATGTGGGACCTTCTGTTGTGATAGGGTTGACCACTGTGAATATGCTGGTTAGTGGGGCTGGTTGCCAGGCCAGTTGGCTTCCAGGCCTTGCCTGTGGTGGCAGCTGCTTTTGGGTGAGGCCAGGTGCTGGCATGGCCAACTGTGTGGCTTGGGGGTCCTAGGAATGGTGCTGGCCTACTGGTGGGTGGGGCCATTTCCTAGAGCAGCTGGCTGAGGGGAACCTGGGGCAGATGCCAACCCTTTGGAAGTGGAGCTGGATCCCCAGGCAACTCTACTCTTGGCCTTTGGGGTTTTAGGACTGGTCCTGACCAGCTGGTGGGCAGGTATGCCCCAAGCAGTAATAGACTAGAGGGAGGACTCGTAACTAATGCTTGCCAGCACCAGTGTCCATGTGGTTGAATGAGTTCCCCAAATGACTGCCACCAGTGTCTATATCTAAAATATATGAGAAAAGCAATTCTACAGCAAGAAAACAAATAATTCAATTTAAAAATGATCAAAAAACCTGGATAGAAGTTATAAAAATGAGCAACAGGTATATGAAAAATGTTTAACATCACAAATCATCAGAGTAATGCAAATCAGAACCACCATGAGGGAATAACACATGTTAAAATGGCATTATCAAAAAGACAAAAGATAGTAAGCATTCTCAGGGACATGGGCAAAGGGAACCTCTGCACATTGTTGTTGGGAATGTCAATCTGTACAACCATTATGGCAAACAGTATGGAAGTTCTTCACAAAATGAAAAGCAGAATACCATATGATCCTGCAATCCTACTTCTGCTTGTATATACAAAGGAAATGCTAATGGGTGCAAAGTTTCTTTTTGTACCCACTCCTAATGTATTAAACCCATTAAATTTTATAATTTAAGTGGGTGAATTTTGTGGCGTGTGAATTATATCCCAATAAAGATGGTTTTCAAAGCGTAATAAATAAGGGCAATTAGCTAGTGGAAACCTTGAGTAAAAGCAGCTAGGAAACAATGTACAGGAAAATATATAGTTATCATCAGCAATATGAGAAAATAGCTTGTAGATAAGTCAAGCAGAACCTGAGTCATGTGATGTTAATTTATCAAGATGAGCATTTCTGAAAGATCACTACTAGAGTTGCTCTTTGGGAATTAGAGCTGTTTTGCAGTGATAGAGGATATTACCATTCCATGAAAACTAATTGTGGGATCTCAGTGAAGATTTACTGTGCTTCTTAATTTGCTTATATACTTATAGTAAACTTGGTTTATCTGAGGTAACTTACACTTGTCTGTGTTTCTCAAAGGTGGAAGACATTGCCACAAGTACATGCTGTGGCTTGTTCCTACTTCACAGGTAGTGTAAAACAAAGTTTTTCTGGTTGATGTTTGTAAATGTCATTAAAATAGTAGATAAAAATGAATGTGGCATTTCTGAAAGTTCATTTGATGCAAAGTAACTTTAAAATAGTAGATAAATATGATTCAAGTATTTAAACTTAAGAAAAAATGAAAATAAATCATATGGTTATTAATCTCTTTCAGTTTAATCAATCACTTAAAAAAGAAGGAAAATCTTCTTTGAAAAATTATGAAATAGAAAATAAGAACACCTGTGAAGTATTGTACTGATATATTGGGGCTTCCCTAGTAGCACAGACAGTAAAGAGTCTGATATATAATATATGTTGTACTGATATATAATATATATTTAAATAATAATACTAATATGAGATGTAATGGTGAATCAGTACTTTTCAGTTTGTTGATTTCAGTGGGATTTGGTATAATTAACTTATACTTCAATTTCACTATCAAGAATAAAAAACATGTCATTGGTTCAGGAAGTTTTACATTTGAGAATTTATGATAAATTAAAATTCAAAAGAAGGAGAGGGTCTCTCTCTGTCTCTCTTTAATTATGCACACCTATTTATAAAAATATTATGTAGAAATTAAAGCAATAATTATAGGTGATATGGGAAATGTAAGTAATTGTAAAAAACCAAAGCTGAGTATAGTGTTGCATTCCTGCTATGACTATAACAATATAAATATCAAATGTGCAAATGGGAAAAGTATAGAAAATTTTAAAAAAAATGGAATGTTGTGTTCATGTGATGGAATCAGAGGTAATTTACTTTTTTCTTTGCTAATTTATTTTTTTTTAATTTTTTCATACTGCTCCTACAATTTAAGGAGGATAAGTAGGTAAATCTTGGTGTCCCTATAAATATATATTGCATATAATCTAAATAGAAGAGAGGAAAAGTAAAAGTATATGATGCAGAACAAACTTCAGTACCAGCTTTTACGAAATGGAAGTTTCTGAAATAACAGGAGTGTGTACACATGCATAAAATCAAAACATTCAGAGAAAAATAGAGAAAATATTTTTGCAAATATGCTTATGTTGTTATATCTTCATGGGTAAGGGCAAAGAAAAATTCTTTGAAAAAATGATATATTTCTGAATTATGCCTTTCCAACTGGGCTTTAGAGACAGTTAGCCACACCCTAGGACTTGTTAACAAATAACCCAAATGACCCATTTCAGGGAAGTCAACATTTGAGTTCAAACTAACACATTTCCATCAGGGAAGGTTGCCATGAGGTGCAAGCTCCTGCCTTGGGTATAGACATGTAAAGCTGTTTGATGTTGGGAGATTTTTTGCAAATGGTTTGGGAACCACTGTAGAACTATGATGGGCTGGGAATTTTATTACCTAAAGGCAATTCATTTCATGTGCTTTCTTGCCCAGGATGAAAAATTAAAGGAATATTGCAAGTATTTAAATTCTTTAAAAATATGTTTGTAATATCCTAATAATTCAAATAGCAAGTTATTTGCTTCAATTACTAGCATGATCACTTAAAATTATTTTTAGTGTGTATCAACATATTATCACAGTCTGTGTCATTAATTGTCAGTGTAGAAGTGCAAATGTCAAAATTGAAAGCCAGACCCAATGATTTTCAAAGGATTCATTATCCTGCTTCAGAACTATTCCCCTCTGCTCTTTCTGTGGCTCTTGGCTGTGATGTTGAACTACTATCTGATTATTAACACAGATCCATGCTTTAGATAATAAAGGAGGGAAAATAAAGACAAAACTACTGCTTGAGCTCATTTTTACCACAGTTTGGCCTTTTTAAGGCATTCTCTTCTGGATGGTTTATCTTAATGTGCCATTTATTTATAAACGATCACAAAATGATTGGTAAAGGTGAGAATCCCCGTGGTTCCTTTCCTCAGTGGCTAATAGCCCAAGAGGTGAAGAAAAATTTGAAATATATTGTCTTCATTAAGAATATAATCAGAAGTATCTTGTAATTTTCAAACTCCTAAAAATATCTAAATTTTAATGTAACTAGGAACAAACCCCAAATTTTTGCAAGTATAATCTCTTCGAATTTTCTGATTCTATTGTCTAAAATAACAGTTTTACTGAGTATTCTTCCAAATGTTTTTAGATAATCATATTTTCAGAGAAAATACTATATGGAAGCTTAATGCATATAAAAACCAAAATTTAGCCACTTGCTTAATGTGACTTGGGAAATTCAGAGCACTTCCATTTCTATGCCCAGAAGCCTCATTGTGAAAAATCCAGAGTTCCCAACATTAGTGTAAAGATTACTCAACTTGATGATTATATCCCTCTAACTAGTAGATAGCGTAGATAGCAGAATCATCTCATTTACCTAAAATATTTGGCAAAATAAATTGGAAGATGTTGCTACAGATGAGTCAGTATTCATCCAAATAGGAGCTTTATCAACAATGATTTTATAAACCATCATCAGCAAAGTTTTATTTTCAAGAGTAGCTGAAATTCATTTGTATTTTTTAAATCCTGGAGATATTCATTTCATCAAAAAATAACTAGTTATTATATATATATTTATATATATATATAATTTTTAATATTTTATCTCCTGGCCCGGAAGGAAGGAAGATAGGAGGGGAGATGGGGAGGGAAAGGGAGAGGAAGAGAGGAAGAAAAAGTATTTAGGATCAAATGATTCATTTTCATGTCTTCAAGATCTTTTCATCCTTCTCTTCCTGTGCAAATTAAAATGCTAGTCTTATTTATCCCAATCTTTAGAAATGAAATTTAGTCGATCTGTTCTTATATGCTTATGTAAGATTTCCCTTGTATGGTTTCATTCCAACTTAGTCTTTTCAAATGTTTCTTGATATTTTTACCTTGTCTGGTTAAATAACTTTTGCAAGAAACATTTTTAATTTTTGTTCACTGTAAGCATCCCTAGACATGAAAGAAAATAATGTTAACACTTTTTAACCTTCCCTGACAAAGGGTCAGTAATTTAGAAAGATAAATTATATACCATGCACTTTTTTTTCCCTTCATTTTATGAGATGCTTTACAGGGATTTTAATTTTGAGGTAGAAAATGTAGCTTCTGTCCAAGCTTTCAGTTTCTTCTATAGAGATTTATTTTGGGAATGGTGGGGTCATCTTTCCTGGGCATTAAAAAAACATGTTTAGATAAAAGCAAAAGTTTGCTGAAGACTAAATATATATTTTGGAAATAATCCTTGATCATTGAACGGTTTTTGAAGCTTTTGTAAAGTTTTATTGGTGAGTAAGAAACTTCTTGGCTTCTCCTACCGAATAAGAGGACAACTCTTTACCTTACTCAGTAATCATTTCAACTAACAGCAGAAGAGTTACCCACTGGAAAACATTCAGAATGTGTAATTGCATCTGGCTTGGTGCTCTTGGATCAATAAAAGGTATTCTTCCACTCACTGAACCTAGAAAATTTCCACATGCTTGGGTAATGATGCTATAGAAATGTTTAATTATCACTCTCCTCCCTGACTTAAAACTGTTCATGAGTTTTGGCGAAGAGAAAGGAGACTCAAAAATTCAGCCAACATTGGACTTTGATATCTTTCCAACATAGAGACCACATAATTACACATGAAAAAACTCCGTCTTCAGCTAGTGAAGCGCTGATGAAAACCTACACATGAGAATCACTTACTTTTTTCACAAAGACAAATGACATTTGGCAGTTTACCTATCCAATTAGCAATATGTAGATACATTTCAGGAAGTTTGATCTCACAAGTCTTTTTCCTGTGTACCTATAGGTATGTAGGAAATGAAATAGAATTAAAATATCATACTAGGATAAGATGCCACTGGAAAATATGTAAAAAATCAACTTTACAATACAGATACTACATGTACAGTTTACATTTTTCACTGAAATCTGTTTGGCAGGGAATAAAACTAGCAGTGTCCTTCAGTAATAACTATAGGTGATATTGGCTCTCGGGTTTGTGATACAATTTTCAGCTTTTAGCTTTTGGTTTTTAATAAGGTAATTATTTTATTCAGGGAAGCACATAACTTCCCTTTGTATATGTGATAAACGTGGGTGATTGAAGGAAAGGCTCAATTCAATGAAATGAAGAAGGCATCTGATCAGTTTAAAAAGATCATTTTTATGCTGTAAAGATAAACATAAATATGAGCATAGCTTTAAAACTTGTACTTTCAAAAATGTCTCATTAATATTTAAACCAAATTGGAGGAAATTCCCTGGTGGGACTCTGCACTCTCACTGCCAAGGACTTGGTTTCGATCACTGTTTGCAGCACTAAAATCCTGTGAGTTGTGTGGCACAGCCAAAAAAAGTAATATTTTGGCCTATATTTGCTTCATACTTTAATGGCTCCATGGCATTTGTCAATGGACTATTTTATTTGACTCTGTGTGATAAGACAGAATAATGCCTCCACACCTTCATCTCCCAAACTGGTGGATATGTTATTTTACATGGCCAAGTGGACTTTTGGAGAAGGCTATGGCACCCCACCCCAGTACTCTTGCCTGGCAAATCCTGTGGACAGAGGAGCCTGGTAGGCTGCAGTCCATGGAGTCGCTAAGAGTCCGACACAACTGAGCGACTTCACTTTCACTTTTCACTTTCATGCATTGAAGAAGGAAATGGCAACCCACTCCAGTGTTCTTGCCTGGAGAATCCCAGGACGGGGGGGCCTGGTGGGCTGCCGTCTATGGGGTCACACAGAGTCAAACACGACTGAAGGGACTTAGCAGCAGTAGCAGCAGCAAGTGGACTTTGCATATGTAATTTATTTAAGGATCTTGAGATGGGAAAACTCTCAAGGAGTATTTGGGTGAGCCCAATGCTTCCCCAATAGTTCAGTTGGTAAAGAATTCGCCTACAATGCAGGAGAACAAGAGACTCAGGTTTGATCCCTAGGTTGGGAAGATCCCCTGAAGGAGGAAATGGCAACCCACTCCAGTATTCTTACCTGGAAAACTCTGTGAACAGAGGAGCCTGGTAGGCTATAGTCCATGGGATCACAGAGAATTGGACATGACTGAGCAACTAAGCACTTGCCTAAGCAATGTAATCACAACAGATTTTATAAAACAGAGGCCAGAAGAGTGAGAATTAAGAAAAAGCCATGGAAACGAGCAGAGAGAGATTAGAAGATGCTATGCTGCTGACTTTGAAGATGGAGGAAGGGCCTCTGAGACAAGGAATTCAGGTGGCTTCTAGAATCTGAAAAATTAAAGAGATCATTCTCCCCTAGAGTCTCCAGAAAATACCGCAGGCTTGCTGGCACATTGATTTTAGTTCAGTGAGAAGAGTTTTGAATATCTAACCTCTCAGTTCAGTTCAGTCATTTAGTCATGTCTGACTCTTTGGGACCCACATCACACCAGGTTTCCATATCCATCACCAACTCCTGGAACTTGCTCAGACTCTTGTCCATCGAGTGAGTGATGCCATCCAATCATCTCATCCTCTGTCGTCCCCTTCTCTTCCTGCCTTCAGTCTTTCCCAGCATCAGAGTCTTTTCCAATGAATCAGCTCTTTGTACCAGGTGGCCAAAATATTGGAGCTTCAGCATCAGTCCTTTCAATGAATATTCAGGACTGATTTCCTTTAGGATTGACTAGTTTGATCTCTTGGCTGTCCAAGGGACTCTCAAGAGTCTTCTCCAGCACCACAGTTCAAAAGCATCTGTTCTTTGGTGTTCAGCTTTTTTTATGGTCCAACTCTCACTTCAGTACATGACTCCTGGAAAAACCATAGCTTTGAGTAGACGGACCTTTGTTGACAAAGCAATGTCTCTGCTTTTTAATATGCTGTCTAGGTTGGTCACAGCTTTTGTTCCAAGGAGCAAGTGTCATAATTTTATGGCTGCAGTCACCATCTGTGGTGATTTTGGAGCCCAAGAAAATAAAGTCTGTCACTGTTTCCATTGTTTCCCCATCTATTTTCCATGAAGTGATGGGACCAGATGCCATGGTCTTAGTTTTCTCAATGTTGAGTTTTAAGCCAACTTTTTCACTCTTTCTTTTCCCTTTTATCAAGAGGCTATTTAGTTTCTCTTCGCTTTCTGCCATTAGGGTGGTGTCATCTGCATATCTGAGGTTATTGCTATTTCTCCTGGCAATCTTGATTCCAGCTTGTGATTCATCCAGACTGGCATTTTGCATGATGTATTCTGCATAGAATTTAAAGAAGCAGGGTGACAACCTCTAGACATGTGAGAAAAATAATTTGTGTTATTATCATATTGGGATTCCCTGGTGGCTCAGATGGTAAAGAATCTGCCTGCAATGTGGTAGAGCTGAGTTTGATCCCTGGGTTGGTAAGATCCCCTGGAGAAGGAGATGGAAACCCACTCCAGTATTCTTGTCTGGAGAATCTCCTGGATGGAGAAGCCTGGTGGCTTATAGTCCATGGGGTTGCAAAGAGTTGGACATGACTGAGTGACTTCACTTTCACTTTCAAGATCGTATTATTATAGTAGCAACAGGAAACTAATTATTCAGGATGGGGCACACATGTATACCTGTGGTGGATTCATTTTGATGTTTGGCAAAACTAATACAATTATGTAAAGTTTAAAAATAAAATAAAATTAAAAAAAATAAGTTTTGAGATTTGAGAAGGTAAGAGATTATTTCCAGTTTATAGGAATGCCATGGTTTTCCAGGATTATATAGTTAATATGGCAGAGGTAGGAGTAGAACCTAGGTTTTATGAACTCAAGTCCAATGCTTTGGTTCTACTAAAATTTAGTTTAATCATTTTGCAGTGTTTATTAGGCAGCTCTGTATTAACTGCTAAGATAACAAATTATCACAAACTTTACAACTTAAAATAACACACATTTATCTTCTGTAGTTCTGGAGCTCAATGTCTAACATGGTCTCACTAGGCTAAGATCAAGGTGTCTGCAGGCCTGCATTCCTCCCAGAAGATCTAAAGGAAAATCAGTTTTCTATACTTTCCAGTTCATGAGCCCACCTGCATTCGGTGTGTTTATGGCCCCTTATCTGTATGTAAGCCAACAATGTTAGCATCTTCAAATCTCTCTTTGACCCTGACTCCTATTTCTTTTGTCTTATTTTCTTTCCTGATTTTCACCTTCCTACTTTTGTGATTATATTGGGCCCACAGAGATAATCCAGAATAATCTCCCCATCCCAATATTAATCATTCAATTATATCTGCAAAGTCTTCTTTGTCATGTAAGTGACATTTTCACAAGTTCTGGAGATTTGATGTGGACATCTTTGAAGGGACATTATTCTGTCTACTAAGGTCTCCTGTGTATCAAATAATGTTCTAATTTTTGAGAGTAAATTAAAATGACCAGAATTGATGGAATTGTATTGAGAAATATTAAACTGTTAAGAGACATCTGATTCATATATTAAAAAAAAATCTCTAACTCTTTGATTAAATGCAGCAGTGAGAGGAGAAAGGGAAGAATGGAAACAGTAGTCTAATCAAGAGAGATTAGTGAGAATGTCTCTGTTTTTATTTTTCATTTTCAGTTGTTGGCTTAAACTACTGAATGAATAATAATACCATTTAAAAACTTGATAAAAACTAGATGAGGAGCCTCCTTTAGTTTAGTTAGGGTTGGAGGTGAGAATTAAGAACTGACTTCAAACTTGTAAAATTTGAGATTCCTATTCGACATCAGGCAGAGATGTCAAGTCAGCACTTCAACATGTGAACCTGAGTTTAGGTGGGGTAGTGGGATGAAATGGAGGGATTGATAATCAACATTAGGATGGTATTTGAATCCATGAGACTGAAGAGATTCAAGAGCTTATCCCTGAGTATTTCAAAAGTAAGAAGTCTAAAAGAAAAGGAGAATACAGCAAATGAATCAAAGAAGAGGATATGAGGAAAAACCAAGAGGGTAATATCCATGAAGGTAAATGAATATGGTATCATATGAGAAAGGGATAACCAGCAATGTCAAATGCTTCTGATAGTCATTAGATAGATGTTCTCCTTAATTCATGTACGGCCTATCTATGAGTTCTACCATACTGGCAAGAATTATTATTCTGTTATTTTAGGAATTATGTTATTTCATTGGGTAAGATGGGTCTCTAAAGTAACAGAGGTCAGGTGACAGAACCAGATTTCTAAGAAGGGTAACAAAGATAAAGCGTTCCTTAGATGTTAGGTCTCAAATACCATGGTATCTCTAAGAATGAAGTAGTTGGGCAGTCAAGAAAAATCTTACTTTATATAACATGTAAAACTCAAGAACTATAGAATGGTCCTACTTGAATCATCTTTATAATGAATAGCTATGGCCTCTCTTTCATTTTCAAGACTTCAGTTCAGTTCAGTTCAGTCGCTCAATCATGTCCGACTCTTTGCGACCCCATGAATCGCAGCACGCCAGGCCTCCCTGTCCATCACCAACTCCTGGAGTTTGCTCAAACTCATCTCCGTCGAGTTGCTGATGCCATCCAGCCATCTCATCCTCTGTCATCCCCTTCTCCTCCTGCCCCCAATCCCTCCCAGCATCAGAGTCTTTTCCAATGAGTCAACTCTTCACATCAGGTGGCCAAAGTATTGGAGTTTCAGCTTCAGTATCAGTCCTTCCAATGAACACCCAGGACTGATCTCCTTTAGAGTGGACTGGTTGGATCTCCTTGCAGTCCAAGGGACTCTCAAGAGTCTTCTCCAACACCACAGTTCAAAAGCATCAATTCTTCGGCGCTCAGCTTTCTTCACAGTCCAACTCTCACATCCATACATGACCACTGGAAAAACCATAGCCTTGACTAGATGGACCTTTGTTAGCAAAGTAATGTCTCTGCTTTTGAATATGCTATCTAGGTTGGTCATAACTTTCCTTCCAAGGAGTAAGTGTCTTTTAATTTCATGGCTGCAGTCACCATCTGCAGTGATTTTGGAGCCCCCCCAAAAAAAGTCTGACACTGTTTCCACTGTTTCCCCATCTATTTCCCATGAAGTGATGGGACCGGATGCCATGATCTAAGTTTTCTGAATGTTGAGCTTTAAGCCAACTTTTTCACTCTCCTCTTTCACTTTCATCAAGAGGCTTTTTAGTTCCTCTTCACTTTCTGCCATAAGAGTGGTGTCATCTGCCTATCTGAGGTTATTGATATTTCTCCCAGCAATCTTGATTCCAGCTTGTGCTTCTTCCAGCCCAGCGTTTCTCATGATGTACTCTGCATAGAAGTTAAATAAGCAGGGTGACAGTATACAGCCTGACGTACTCTTTTCCTATTTGGAACCAGTCTGTTGTTCCATGTCCAGTTCTAACTGTTGCTTCCTGACCTGCATATAGTTTTCTCAAGAGTCAGGTCAGGTGGTCTGGTATTGCCATCTCTCTAAGAATTTTCTACAGTTTATTGTGATCCACACAGTCAAAGGCTTTGGCATAGTCAATAAAGCAGAAATAGATGCTTTTCTGGAACTCTCTTGCTTTTTCGATGATCCAGTGGATGTTGGCAATTGATCTTTGGTTCCTCTGCCTTTTCTAAAGCCAGCTTGATCAACTGGAAGTTCACGGTTCACGTATTGCTGAAGCCTGGCTTGGAGAATTTTGAGCATTACTTTACTAGCGTGTGAGATGAGTGCAATTGTGCAGTAGTTTGAGCATTGTGTGGCATTGCCTTTCTTTGGAATTGGAATGAAAACTGACCTTTTCCAGTCCTGTGGCCACTGCTGAGTTTTCCAAATTTGCTGGCATATTGAGTGCCGCACTTTCACAGCATCATCTTTCAGGATTTGAAATAGCTCAACTGGAATTCTATCACCTCTACTAGCTTTGTTAGTAGTAATGCTTCCTAAGGCCCACTTGACTTCACATTCTAGGATGTCTGGCTCTAGGTCAGTGATCACACCATGGTGATTATCTTAGTGTGAAGATCTCTTTTGTACAGTTCTTCTGTGTGTTCTTTCCACCTCTTCTTAATATCTTCTGCTTCTGTTAGGTCCATATCATTTCTGTCCTTTATTGAGCCCATCTTTGCATGAAATGTTCCCTTGGTATCTCTAATTTTCTTGAAGAGAGATCTCTAGTCTTTCCCATTCTTTGTTTTCCTCTATTTCTTTTCATTGATTGCTGAGGAAGGCTTTCTTATCTCTTCTTGCTATTCTTTGGAACTCTGCATTCAGATGCTTATATCTTTCCTTTTCTCCTTTGCTTTTCACTTCTCTTCTTTCACAGCTATTTGTAAGGCCTCCCCAGACAGCCATTTTGCTTTTTTGCATTTCTTTTCCATGGGGATGGTCTTGATCCCTGTCTTCTCTACAATGTCATGAACCTCTGTCCATAGTTCATCAGGCACTCTATCTATCAGATCTAGTCCCTTAAATCTATTTCTCACTTCCACTGTATAATCATAAGGAATTTGATTTAGATCATACCTGAATGGTCTAGTGGTTTTCCCTACTTTCTTCAATTTAAGTCCGAATTTGGCAACAAGGAGTTTATGATCTGAGCCACAGTCAGCTCCTGGTCCTGTTTTTCTGACTGTATAGAACTTCTCCATCTTTGGCTGCAAAGAATATAATCAATCTGATTTCAGTGTTGACCATCTGGTGATGTCCATATGTAGATAAGCGACTCCATATCCCTGGAGGAATTGGAAGTACCACCAAAGACTTGAAGGATTCACATAGCTTTTTAACTTGCCTCTTTGCTTATACAGTGGGGAGTGGATCTTGGATTATTAGTATCTTAATAAAGTATTGATTTCGATTTTAGCTGCTGTTCCAGATGTAGTATCTTCCCTGAAGTCAGTCAACCCTGCTTCCTGGAATCTAGTATGGAGCTGTTGACCTGTAAATCACTTTGCTCTCTGTACCATTTATAAAGGTCTTAAGAAGCATACTTTTACACAAAAAGGACAACTCCATAGTCTTGCCTCAGATTTATGTTAATTGTACTGCTCTCTGATATAATATGGTCCTAGCCCACAAATATCATGATCATCTTGACATGGGAATGTCACATTGTTCACTGTATTTTTGACATGAGGATCTTTGGACCAGGAATGATTGGGAGCTTCAAATACTTTAAATGCCTTAGTCAGACATAAGTGAGTCAAGATACACCCCAGATAAATCCATAAACCTACCACATCAGTAAAGTTTTGAGGTTTCAGTATATCTTGATATTCTGCAGTATATCTTGATATTCCTTTTGGTGGGAAAAAAAAAAATCAATGTACTTGCACACCTACCACTATGAAAGAAGGACAATAATTTAGGAAACTTTCTGATTTTGAAAACTGTTTTTTATTTTTGTGTGCTAATGTGAGCCATGTGTAATTAATACAAATGACTGCCCCATTAGAGTAGAAACTGAGAAAGAAAAAATTCTGCAGCAAGTCCACCTGCAACTCCAACTACTTTTCTACTTGAGACTTAGGAACTAGTTCATGAAATGTCTGTAAACACAAATGTTATTTGGAATTTCTTACAAGCCTCTAGCAGAAGAGCGGCACAGACATCTGTATCTTAGAGTAAATCCATGCCCTCTTGTGAAGATATTATTATCTACCTTTTGTTGAGAAACAGCTCCTGGTTTGCTAGTGGGCCATCGTAGGGAATGAATACTTACTTAATCAATGAACACAAAGTGGCTATGGAATTTGAGCTACTTATCAGGAACAGTCTTACATGAACCTCTTCAGCTTAGGTGCTCAGAGCAAATCACCAAATTGAAAGGGTATACAAGGAATGATGTTACAGAAGGTTGAAAAAACACAATTAAATTGCATGAGCACATAATAGAGATTCCTTTGACAATTTCTCCTGCATTGTCTGTCTTCCCCTGACCCTCACCTATGTTCTCAAGGTGATTTCTTAGGGCCAACTAACTGAAGAGCAAACACCTTGAACCTGACTTACAGATGTTTTGCATGATTTTCTGGCACCAGCCTGACAAGTGGATGGTTACAGAATTTCAACCTCACTAAGTTTTGGCTGTGATGAATAGTAATGATGGGGAATTCCCAAAGTGGGCAGAACTTCAAGCAATACACTGACTTTTACTTTGCCTCAAATGAGACACACTTACACATTGTGCTGATACATGGATAGTTGCTAGTAGGTTAGAACTGGGAAGTCAGAGACTTCAAAAAACCAGATTGAAAAATGGTGGCAAGGAAGTGTGAGGATGAATTATGTAGGTAGACCCCTTGGCATGAGAAAAGAGTGTGAAGATATTTAATGCACCATGTATATGCTCACCAAGGAGCATATATTTTCCAGGAGGCTCTCAAGAACTGGGTAAACAAAATAACATGTTCTCTGGATATCAGCCAGTCTCTGTCCTTAGTCTGCTTGGTAGGTCACTGTACAAGTTGGCCCTGAGCACCAGAATGAAGATTATGTATAGACATTATAGTCTGGACTTCTCTCCATGAAAACTGACCTAGCTAATGATATTGCTCATGCTTAACTGTCTAAGAACAGAGACTGGTGTTGAGCCCTCAACATGGTATAAGTTTTATTCTATCATATTCCTGTTCTTTTGGAAGAGCAATGATTTATGCATACTGAATGCAAGTAATTCCAGAAGAAAAGAAAGGTAAACATGGATTCTCTTAATTAGTTCTGTATTATTTGCCAATTCTCAGTAGTAATTAAATTTAAAGGCATTGATTCGATTTGTTTCAGTTCAGTTCAGTTCAGTCGCTCATTCGTGTCCAACTCTTAGCGACCCCATGAACTGCAGCATGCCAGGCCTCCCTGTCCATCACAAACTCCCAGAGTTCACTCAGACTCAAGACCATCGAGTCAGTGATGCCATCCAGCCATCTCATCCTTTGGCGTCTCCTTCTCCTCCTGCCCTCAATCCCTCCCAGCATCAGAGTCTTTTCCAGTGAGTCAGCTCTTCGCATGAGGTGGCCAAAGTACTGGAGTTTCAGCTTCAGCATCATTCCCTCCAAAGAAATCCCAGGGTTGATCTCCTTCAGAATGGACTGGTTGGATCTCCTTGCAGAACAAGGGACTCTCAAGAGTCTTCTCCAACACCACAGTTCAAAAGCATCAATTCTTCGGCACTCAGCCTACTTCACAGTCCAACTCTCACATCCATACATGACCACAGAAAAAACCATAGCCTTGACTAGACGGACCTTTGTTGGCAAAGTAATGTCTCTGCTTTTCAATATGCTATCTAGGTTGGTCATAACTTTCCTTCCAAGGACTAAGCGTCTTTGAATTTCATGGCTGCAGTCCCTATCTGCAGTGATTTTGGAGCCAAAAAAAAAAAAAAAGCCTGGCACTGTTTCCCCATCTATTTCCCAAGAAGAGATGGGACAAGATGCCATGATCTTCATTTTCTGAATGTTGAGCTTTAAGCCAACTCTTTCACTCTCCACTTTCACTTTAATCAAGAGCTTTTTAGTTCCTCTTCACTTTCTTCCATAACAGTGGTGTCATCTGCATATCTGAGGTTATTGATAATTTCTCCCGGCAATCTTGATTCCAGCTTGTGTTTCTTCCAGTCCAGCATTTCTCATGATGTACTCTGCATATAAGTTCCATAAACAGAGTGGCAATATACAGCCTTGACGAACTCCTTTTCCTATTTGGAACCAGTCTGTTGTTCCATGTCCAGTTCTATCTGTTGCTTCCTGACCTGCATACAGATTTCTCAAGAGGCAGATCAGGTGGTCTTGTATTCCCATCTCTTTCAGAATTTCCCACAGTTTATTGTGATCCACACAGTCAAAGGCTTTGGCATAGTCAATAAAGCAGAAATAGATGTTTTTCTGGAACTCTCTTGCTTTTTCCATGGTCCAGCGGATGTTGGCAATTAGATCTCTGGTTCCTCTGCCTTTTCTAAAACCAGCTTGAGCATCAGGAAGTTCACAGTTCACGTATTACTGAAGCCTGACTTGGAGAATTTTGAGCATTACTTTACTAGTGTGTGAGATGAGTGCAATTGTGTGGTAGTTTGAGCATTCTTTGGCATTGCCTTTCTTTGGGATTGGAATGAAAACTGACCTTTTTCCAGTCCTGTGGCCACTGCTGAGTTTTCCAAATTGCTGGCATATTGAGTGCCACACTTTCACAACATCATCTTTCAGGATTTGAAATAGCTCAACTGGAATTCCATCACCTCCACTAGCTTTGTTCGTAGTGATGCTTTCTAAGACCCACTTGACTTCACATTCCAGGATGTCTGGCTCTAGGTCAGTGATCACACCATTGTGATTATCTGGGTCGTGAAGAACTTTTTTGTACAGATCTTCTGTGTATTCTTCCCACATCTTCTTAATATCTTCTGCTTCTGTTAAGTCCATACCATTTCTGTCCTTTATTGAGCCCATCTTTGCATGAAATGTTACCTTGGTATCTCTAATTTTCTTGAAGAGATCTCTAGTCTTTCCCATTCTGTTGTTTTCCTCTATTTCTTTGCATTGATCGCTGAAGAAGGCTTTCCTATCTCTTCTTGCTATTCTTTGGAACTCTGCATTCAGATGCTTATATTTTTCCTTTTCTCCTTTGCTTTTTGCTTCTCTTCTTTTCACAGCTATTTGTAAGGCCTCCCCAGGCAGCCATTTTGCTTTT
The DNA here is from genome assembly GCF_019923935.1 of Bubalus bubalis. NCBI lineage: Eukaryota > Metazoa > Chordata > Mammalia > Artiodactyla > Bovidae > Bubalus > Bubalus bubalis. The sequence goes on from NC_059159.1 coordinate 118,340,556, forward strand.
ATGCATTTCTTTTCCATGGGAATGGTCTTGATCCCTGTTTCCTGTACAATGTCATGAACCTCATTCCATAGTTCATCAGGCACTCTATCTATCAGATCTAGGCCCTTAAATCTATTTCTCACTTCCACTGTATAATCATAAGGGATTTGATTTAGGTCATACCTGAATGGTTTAGTGGTTTTCCCTACTTTCTTCAATTTAAGTCTGAATTTGGCAATAAGGAGTTCATGGTCTGAGCCACAGTCAGCTCCTGGTCTTGTTTTTGTTGACTGTATAGAGCTTTTCCATCTTTGGCTGCAAAGAACATAATCAATCTGATTTCGGTGTTGACCATCTGGTGATGTCCATGTAGCGCGTTCTCTTGTGTTGTTGAAAGAGGGTGTTTGCTATGACCAGTGCATTTTCTTGGCAAAACTGTTAGTCTTTGCCCTGCTTCATTCCATATTCCAAGGCCAAATTTGCCTGTTACTCCAGGTGTTTCTTGACTTCCTACTTTTGCATTCCAGTACCCTATAATGAAAAGGACAACTTTCTTGGGTGTTAGTTCTAAAAGGTCTTGTAGGTCTTCATAGAACCGTTCAACTTCAGCTTCTTCAGCATTACTGGTTGGGGCATAGACTTGGATTACTGTGATACTGAATGGTTTGCCTTGGAAACGAACAGAGATCATTCTGTCATTTTTGAGATTGCATCCAAGTACTGCATTTCAGGCTCTTTTGTTGACCATGATGGCTACTCCATTTCTTCTGAGGGATTCCTGCCCACAGTAGTAGATATAATGGTCATCTGAGTTAAATTCACCCATTCCAGTCCATTTTAGTTCGCTGATTCCTAGAATGTCGACATTCACTCTTGCCATCTCTTGTTTGACCACTTCCAACTTGCCTTGATTCATGGACCTGATATTCCAGGTTCCTATGCAATATTGCTCTTTACAGCATCGGACCTTGCTTCTATCACCAGTCACATCCACAGCTGGGTATTGTTTTTGCTTTGGCTCCATCCCTTCATTCTTTCTGAAGTTAGTTCTCCACTGATCTCCAGTAGCATATTGGGCACCTACTGACCTTGGGAGTTTCTTTCAGTATCCTATCATTTTGCCATTTCATACTGTTCATGGGGTTCCCAAGGCAAGAATACTGAAGTGGTTTGCCATTCCCTTCTCCAGTGGACCACATTCTGTCAAGTCTCTCCACCATGACCCACCTGTCTTGGGTTGCCCCACAGGCATGGCTTAGTTTCATTGAGTTAGACAAGGCTGTGGTCCTAGTGTGATTACATTGACTAGTTTTCTGTGAGTATGGTTTCAGTGTGTCTGCCCTCTGATACCCTCTTGCAACACCTCTTGCAATACTTGGGTTTCTCTTACCTTGGACGTGGGGTATTTCTTCACGGCTGCTCCAGCAAAGCGCAACCACTGCTTCTTATCTTGGACTAGGGGTATCTCCTCACTGCCGCCCTTCCTGACCTTCAGCTGGGATAGCGCCTCTAGGCCCTCCTGCGCCGGCGCAGCCACCAGTCCCTGGACATGGGGTTGGTCCTCCCGGCCGCCGCCCCTGGCCTCGGGTGTGGGGTTGGTCCTCCCAGCCGCCGCCCCTGACCTCCAGCATGGGGGCATGGGGTAGCTCTTCCCAGCTGCCGTCCCTGACCTTGGACTTGAGTAGCTCTTCTCTGCCGTTCCTGCGCCGTTGCAGCCTGGCACTCTTGGCCGCTGCCCTTGACCTCAGAGGTGGGGTAACTCCTCTTGAACGCTGCCCTTTGGGCATGGAGTCCTCCCAGCTTCTGCCCCTGACCTCGGACGTGGGGTAGCTCCTCTCAGCTGCGCTTAGCTCGCCGGTTGCAGCCGCCGTCGCAATTTGTTTAGGGAACACTAATTGTTCTTGGCATGCAGTCATAAAACAGTTATTTAAATTATTACTTGCAGACACCTATAATCAAATACCTATAGAAGGCAAGGTTTTGGATGAACAAATGTTTGATGCCATAGAACAATTTGATGGAAAACATTCAGCTATGTATATTAGCATAAACTGGAGAAGGAAATGGCAACTCATTCCACTATTCTTGCCTGGGAAATCCCATGGACAGATGCGCCTGATAAGCTACAGTTCATGGTATTGCAAAGAGTCAGATACAACCTAGCAACTAAATGGCAACCGTATTAATATAAACTGGGAAACAAATACAGAAGTTGATCCTAAGATAGGACATTAGGGTGAACAGACTATCAAGTTGGACAGACCAAATTCTTCATCAGGGACTAAACAGCAGAGAGAAGTTAATAGGTTAGTTTGAGGAAATGAGAGTGGCCTTAAACAGGTTACTTTTTTGGTTGACTGAAGCCTGTAGCAAATATGGCTTACACTAGATGAAGTTAAAATGTCAGAACTTCCATGGTACACTGGGGAGAAAACTATTTGAAAGGTTTAGGGAGATTGGAATAATAGCATGGACTTACATTAAGATCTGCTCACCCACCTGCTAAAATTTAACCACTGGGGGGAATCCAGGGGGCATTCCCTTCACCAAAGCTAAAGGAAATTTACAGTAATTTAAGATGGGCGGGTCATGGTGGAGAGACTTGACAGAATGTGGTCCACTGGAGAAGGGAATGGCAAACCACTTCAGTATTCTTGCCTTGGGAACCCCATGAACAGTATGAAAAGGCAAAATGATAGGATACTGAAAGAAACTCCCAAGGTCAGTAGGTGCCCAATATGCTACTGGAGATCAGTGGAGAACTAACTCCAGAAAGAATGAAGGGATGGAGCCAAAGCAAAAACAATACCCAGCTGTGGATGTGACTGGTGATAGAAGCAAGGTCCGATGCTGTAAAGAGCAATATTGCATAGGAACCTGGAATGTCAGGTCCATGAATCAAGGCAAGTTGGAAGTGGTCAAACAAGAGATGGCAAGAGTGAATGTCGACATTCTAGGAATCAGCGAACTAAAATGGACTGGAATGGGTGAATTTAACTCAGATGACCATTATATCTACTACTGTGGGCAGGAATCCCTCAGAAGAAATGGAGTAGTCATCATGGTCAACAAAAGAGCCTGAAATGCAGTACTTGGATGCAATCTCAAAAATGACAGAATGATCTCTGTTCGTTTCCAAGGCAAACCATTCAGTATCACAGTAATCCAAGTCTATGCCCCAACCAGTAACGCTGAAGAAGCTGAAGTTGAATGGTTCTATGAAGACCTACAAGACCTTTTAGAACTAACACCCAAGAAAGTTGTCCTTTTCATTATAGGGTACTGGAATGCAAAAGTAGGAAGTCAAGAAACACCTGGAGTAACAGGCAAATTTGGCCTTGGAATATGGAATGAAGCAGGGCAAAGACTAACAGTTTTGCCAAGAAAATGCACTGGTCATAGCAAACACCCTCTTTCAACAACACAAGAAAAGACTCTATACATGGACATCACCAGATGGTCAACACTGAAATCAGATTGATTATGTTCTTTGCAGCCAAAGATGGAGAAGCTCTATACAGTCAACAAAAACAAGACCAGGAGCTGACTGTGGCTCAGACCATGAACCCCTTATTGCCAAATTCAGACTTAAATTGAAGAAAGTAGGGAAAACCACTAAACCATTCAGGTATGACCTAAATCAAATCCCTTATGATTATACAGTGGAAGTGAGAAATAGATTTAAGGGCCTAGATCTGATAGATAGAGTGCCTGATGAACTATGGAATGAGGTTCATGACATTGTACAGGAAACAGGGATCAAGACCATCCCCATGGAAAAGAAATGCATAAAAGCAAAATGGCTGCCTGGGGAGGCCTTACAAATAGCTGTGAAAAGAAGAGAAGCAAAAAGCAAAGGAGAAAAGGAAAAATATAAGCATCTGAATGCAGAGTTCCAAAGAATAGCAAGAAGAGATAGGAAAGCGTTCTTCAGCGATCAATGCAAAGAAATAGAGGAAAACAACAAAATGGGAAAGACTAGGGATCTCTTCAAGAAAATCAGAGATACCAAAGGAATATTTCATGCAAAGATGAGCTTGATAAAGGACAGAAATGGTATGGACCTAACGGAAGCAGAAGATATTAAGAAGACATGGCAAGAATACACAGAAGAATTGTACAAAAAAGATCTTCACGACCCAGATATTCACAATGGTGTGATCACTGACCTAAGCCAGACATCCTGGAATGTGAAGTCAAGTGGGTCTTAGAAAGCATCACTACGAACAAAGCTAGTGGAGGTGATGAAATTCCAGTTGAGCTATTTCAAACCCGGAAAGATGATGCTGTCAAAGTGCGGCACTCAATATGCCAGCAAATTTGGAAAACTCAGCAGTGGCCACAGGACTGGAAAAAGGTCAGTTTTCATTCCAATCCCAAAGAAAGGCAATGCCAAAGAATGCCCAAACTACCACACAATTGCACTCATCTCACATGCTAGTAAAGTAATGCTCAAATTTCTCCAAGCCAGGCTTCAGCAATACGTGAACTGTGAACTTCCTGATGCTCAAGCTGGTTTTAGAAAAGGCAGAGGAACCAGAGATCAAATTGCCAACATCCACTGGATCATAAAAAGCAAGAGAGTTCCAGAAAAACATCTATTTCTACTTTATTGACTATGCCAAAGCTTTTGACTGTGTGGATCACAATAAACTGTGGGAAATTCTGAAAGAGATGGGAATACCAGACCACCTGATCTGCCTCTTGAGAGATTTGTATGCAGGTCAGTAAGCAACAGTTAGAACTGGACATGGAACAACAGACCGGTTCCAAATAGGAAAAGGAGTACGTCAAGGCTGTACATTGTCACCCTGCTTATTTAACTTATATGCAGAGTACATCATGAGAAATGCTGGACTGGAAGAAACACAAGCTGGAATCAAGATTGCAGGGAGAAATATCAATAACCTCAGATATGCAGATGACACCGCCCTTATGGCAGAAAGTGAAGAGGAACTAAAAAGCCTCTTGATGAAAGTGAAAGTGGAGAGTGAAAGAGTTGGCTTAAAGCTCAACATTCAGAAAACCAAGATCATGGCATCCGGTCCCACTGCTTCATGGAAAATAGATAGGGAAACAGTGGAAACAGTGTCAGACTTTATTTTTCTGGGCTCCAAAATCACTACAGATGGTTACTGCAGCCATGAAATTCAATGACGCTTAGTCCTTGGAAGGAAAGTTATGACCAACCTAGATAGCATATTGAAAAGCAGAGACATTACTTTGCCAACAAAGGTCTGTCTAGTCAAGGCTATGGTTTTTCCTATGGTCATGTATGGATGTGAGAGTTGGACTGTGAAGTAGGCTGAGCGCCGAAGAATTGATGCTTTTGAACTGTGGTTTTGGGGAAGACTCTTGAGAGTCCCTTGGACTGCAAAGAGATCCAACCAGTCCATTCTGAAGGAGATTAGCCCTGGGATTTCTTTGGAAGGAATGATTCTAAAGCTGAAACTCCAGGACTTTGGCCGCCTCATGCGAAGAGTTGACTCATTGGAAAAGACTCTGATGCTGGGAGGGATTGGGGGCAGTAGAAGAAGGGGACGACAGAGGATGAGATGGCTGGATGGCATCACTGACTTGATGGACGTGAGTCTGAGTGAACTCCGGGAGTTGGTGATGGACAGGGAGGCCTGGGGTGCTGCGATTCATGGGGTCGCAAAGAGTCGGACACGTCTGAGTGACTGACCTGATTATCATGTAAAAAAATTTTACTAATGAATATCAGCAAAATTATCACCCAACATTGAAAGTGGAACACTGACAATACCTGATGTCAGTGTATGTGGTTCTGCACTATCCTACTCTCTACCTCTCTCCATTCAAGTTAACTGCTTGCCTGATGTGCTCATTATTCCATTTCTTTTCTAGTAATGGATTTCCTAGTGGGTATTATTTCTTTAAAATACTTTATTGTTTACTCTTTTAATTCAATATTATATTCGTAAGATGATCCCTATTTTTGTTGGTTAATTAATTTGACTACTGTTATTATATTCCTTTGAGTGACTAGATGGCAGACAGTATGTTAAACCATTTTCCAGTCCAGTGGTTACTTCATTCTCTCCAGGCGTTTGTTATTAGAAAACTTTTGTCTCAGCCACTTAATGGCAGTGTTCCTCATGTACATTTGGAAGAGTTTCTCTTAGGTGTATGTCTAAAACAATAACCTTGGTTTTGAGTTTTGGATAGTTAATTTTTAGGTGAACCGGTTATTCCAAAGTAGCTGTATGACCACAAACCTAAATAAATTTATTTTGTCTCTATCAGTCCAGCACTTGGAATGCAATATTTCTTGATTCTTGTCTACTAAGATAATGTAAAAACCATATTTCATAGCATTCCTGATTTGTAATCTCTTAATTACTAACTCAGCAGGGGCCACAGGACTGGAAAAGGTCAGTTTTCATTCCAATCCCAAAGAAAGGCAATGCCAAAGAATGCTCAAACTACAGCACAATTGCCCTCATCTCACATGCTAGTTAAGTAATATTCAAAATTCTCCAAGCCAGGCTTCAGCAATACATGAACTGTGAACTTCCAGATGTTCAAGCTGGTTTTAGGAAAGGCAGAGGAACCAGAGATCAAATTGCCAACATCCGTTGAATCATCAGAAAAGCAAGAGAGTTCCAGAAAAACATCTATTTCTACTTTATTGACTATGCCAAAGCTTTTGACTGTGTGGATCACAATAAACTGTGGGAAATTCTGAAAGAGATGGGAATACCAGACCACCTGATCTGCCTCTTGAGAGATTTGTATGCAGGTCAGGAAGCAACAGTTAGAACTGGACATGGAACAACAGACTGGTTCCAAATAGGAAAAGGAGTACGTCAAGGCTGTACATTGTCACCCTGCTTATTTAACTTATATGCAGAGTACATCATGAGAAATGCTGGGCTGGATGAAGCACAAGCTGGAACCAAGATTGCCCAGAGAAATATCAATAACCTCAGACATGCAGATGACACCACCCTTATGGTAGAAAGTGAAGAAGAACTAAAGAGCCTCTTGATGAAAGTGAAAGAGGAGAGTGAAAAAGTTGGCTTAAAGCTCAGCATTCAGAAAACGAAGATCATGCCATCTGGTCCCATCACTTTGTGGCAAATAGATAGGGAAACAGTGGAAACAGTGTCAGATTTTAATTTTTGGGCTCCAGAATCACTGCAGATGGTGACTGCAGCCATGAAATTAAAAGATACTTACTCCTTGGAAGGAAAGTTATGACCAACCTAGACAGCATATTCAAAAGCAGAGACATTACTTTGCCAACAAAGGTTCGTCTAGTTAAGGCTACGGTTTTTCCTGTGGTCATGTATGGATGTGAGAGTTGGACTGTGAAGCAGGCTGAGCGCCGAAGAATTGATGCTTTTGAACTGTGGTGTTGGAGAAGACTCTTGAGAGTCCCTTGGACTGCAAGGAGATCCAAGCAGTCCATTCTAAAGGAAATCAGTCCTGAATATTCATTGGAAGGACTGATGTTAAAGCTGAAACTCCATTACTTTGGCCACCTGATGCAAAAAGCTGACTCATTTGAAAAGACCCTGATACTGGGAAAGATTAAAGGTGTGTGGAGGAGGGAACGACAGAGGATGAGATGGTTGGATGACTTCACCGACTCAATGGACATGAGTTTGAGTGAACTCCAGGAGTTGATGTTGGATAGGGAGGCCTGGCATCTTGCAGTCCATGAGGTTGCAAAGGGTCAGACGTAGCTGAGTGACTGAACGGAACTGAACTGAATTACTAAGGAGGCTGATCATCTTTTCAAATATTTAATGGCAAAAGCTATTAGTTCTTTTGTGAAATCTCTGTTGTTACTTTTGTCCATTTTTGTTGTTGATGTCATTAATAATGATTTATAGGATATATATATATATTTCTTTTTATCCCTTTAAGGTACAATCTGTTGTGATTGTTTAAATTTAACACGTTATATTTAATTTTACCATTTGTGACAACGTATATTGACCTCAAAGGCATTTTGCTAACTGAAATACGTCAGAGAAAAACAAATAGCATATGATATCACTAAAGAGGGGAAAAAAAGCTCACAGGTACAGAGAACAGCTTGGTGGCTGCAATAGGCAGGGTGTAGAGAGTAGTCAAACAGTTATTTTTAAATAAAATAATATGTAATATTTGTTATAATATATAATATAGCCTAGTAAATTGCCTATTGTTTAGTGTCTTCTGAACATTTAAATTGAAACATTTACTCTGCTTTAAGATGCAACAACTTATATTTGGATTTTGCTTTTGACCCAGTCCTAGGGTCTTTGATTTAATATAGTAATTTAGTTGTTTGCATTTATTTTGTAAATTTTACATACAGAAAAAAAAAGACTATTTTTTTTTGCAAGCAAAAAACAAACAAACAAACTTGTTTTTAACTGAGTTTTTATGCTTTCTTGGTGTTTCTTTTTTCTTTTTTATTCTATATAAATTTTTCACTTGGTGATTTAGAAAACATTTTGATTTGTAACTTTTCAGTAACAAACTGGAATTCATATTTCTCCTAAAAATATTCATTAAATAATTTCACAATAAACACTGACTGATTAACTTAACTAAAAAATTTAGCCCACTTTTTTTTTTTCCTCATGGAATCACTGAGAAGTCTCATAACAATGATCTTGAATCGTTAATGTAAAACTGAATTATGTTAATACAATTTTAACTGCTTAAAGAGGTAAAGCTTTTCATTAGATAAAAAATATTATCAGAAAAATTAAAATAAAAGGCAAAATATTGAGGTTGAGTCACCTTTGTATAATACTTCATTCTGGGATAATTATGAAAAAATTACTATGCTAATAAACTTCTCGCATCCATATATAAACTGGTATTTGCTTAGCAAAACAAATATCTGAAGTCTTTGCAAGTTTCCATTAGTAGCAGTAGTGAATTCTGTGAAATCTTTTATAAACTATGGATAATTTTTGTTTAGTTTCAGAGTTCTGGGCTTGAGCAAAGCTCTCAAGTGTGATAATGTGGGCTTCTAGGATAAATGTTAAGCTTGGCTGAGATACTCCATGAAGACTGAATTTGTCATTTGACTTCTTGGTGACTCTGTGGCCTCATTTATAAATTGGAGTTTATATTGAAACACTGCTGAGGATATAATGATGTAACTGGCTTCAGAGCTCTCCAGAGGACCCTTCAGGCAGAGTATGAAAGATGCTTGGGTGCCTGAACCAAACTATTTGAAAAATAACAGTGATAAGGAAATCTTTCAAATCTGAAGAATTAAAAATAGCTGATAGAATCTAGCAACTATCAGAATGGGAACTTGAGATATAAGATCTGAAACAATGGCCAGTCTGTTTCTTATATATAGCATTAGTTCTATGGTTTTCTATGAATGTTTACTGCATGTCTTTGCATCAGTATTCTCTGTCCTCAAATTTAAGCATCAAATGAGACTCTGAGCTTATTGGCAACTAACTTGGACATTATCATGCAAACAACTTTTAGCTAATTAGATTTAAAGATTTTACTGTAAGTTAGTTTGGGAAGCAAAATGGGTATGATATCTTGAAACTGCTTTAGTCAGTATCTTAGTAATTGCATTATTTACTATTTGTTTTCCAAATATAAATATATCTATAAAAAGCAGGATGAATGTCCACCCTTCAAATGTGCACCTGATTTGTCGGAAGTACTGGATTGCCCCGGTCTTTTAGTCAGATTTCATATGCCTGAAACATCGGGATATGCAAGGAAGAAAACATTACCAGAGACTTTAACACAGTTTAAACTCTGTTTTATACAAGAGCTGAAAAAAAGCTAGAAGACAGAGCTAGGATGGCTCTAAGCTGTTTTGATCCCATCTAAAAATGTTACCTTTCATCCGATTTGGTTTTCCTGTTAACCAGTTCCTGAGTTAATTTAAAAGTTTCAAGGAGTCTTTAAAATTCAAAAATTTGAGGTACTTTGTGAGAGCAGCCTTTTGAGAGCATGAAAGCTCTATGATTGCTTTCTCCTTGAGTTCGGAAACTAACAGAATGCTTTGGAGTCAGCACTGACAAAGAACGGAGCCTGACTTGGAATTTAGTGAAAAGGTATTTAGAAAGTGAATAAAACTGTAATTTAAAAGCTGCACAAAATTAGTTGGCATGACTGTTTACATTAAATGTCTCCACTGTCTTGGCGGTCAGGCAATCTCCTTTAGCTTCCTGCAGTTTTAAGTAAGATTCATGTCATTCTTGACAAGTCTTGTTACAAAACCAAAACAAAAACCCAATTGCTTTGTAAAAGTTAAACAACAAGAATACAAAACAAAACAAAACCCCTGAGATAGCAGTCTTGAGAACAGTCATTTTTAAAATATACTTTTTCATGTAAAAACAAAGAAAAAAACATGCTATTAATTAGTGAACTACGAAATGCTGCAAGTAAGAAAGACCAAGAGAGAAGGAGAAACAGGCAAACAGATACTTGTCCTCTGTTGAAGATAGTGTTAAATCCTTCCCAGGGGGATCATTGATAATTTCCTCTAGTTGGAGTACCTGGTGCTTTGGAATAGGGGCCCAAAAGCTAATCCTCACTCCTAAGTATTAGCAATTCAGCCAAAGTGCCCATGTACTTAGGGATTTCTGTTACAGTATTATAGATTTCCCATTTCTTTTAGTATGTGGTAACAGAGAGGATAGGGAGATCTGCTTTATGTTCAGTACTTTTTGTCTGAATTCTAGGGTTCACTGATCAAGCTGCCCATCAGACAAACATTCATCCTAATTTCTTCTAATGTTACAAGTAATGTGAGAGTAATTAAAAAAAGAAAAGGTATAATCCTTGCCCTTAATGATCTAATGGTCTAATAGGGAGAAGTACATAAAACATTCCAAAGAAGCAAGCTAAGCTAGTGTATTATGTGTTTCACCACTGGTGGGTTTCAGAAGAAAAGCTCAGTTTGATTTGGTCTCACATGATCTACTGTGTTTAGGTGTATGAGAGTAGGTTTGTTTGAGGGTTTAGCTGGATATTTGTTTGATATGGTCACACCTTTTCTAGGGGTCCTAGCATATTTTCTGCCTTGGATGAGGATTTACATTGAGGAAAGTGCATTTGGCATTATACATCATTTCAAATGGGGTTGAGCAGGACTGAGTTGAATACAGCCTGGACAGAGTCCCATGACTTGGACGTCACTTAAAGTGATCAACAAGAGATGTGCTGGCTGTTCGTAGGATGAAATGGCCTCTGGACCACAATGAGAAGGACTAGGATTGAAGCTCCAGCAGTGCACAGCCACCACTGCCATCTGGTCCCATGGACCACAGCTTTGTCTAACTCAATGCAACTGTGAGCCATGGCGTGTGGGGCCACCCAAGATGGGCGGGTCATGGTGGAGAATTCTGACAAAACGTGGTTCACTGGAGAAGGGAATGGCAAACCACTTCATTATTCTTGCCTTGAAAACCCCATGAAAGGTATGAAGAGGGAAAATATAGGACACTGAAAGATGAACTCCCCAGGTCAGTAGGTGCCCAATATGCTACTGGAGAAGAGTGGAGAAATGACTCCAGAAAGAATGAGGAGACACAGCCAAGGCAAAAACAACACCCAGTTGTGGATGTGACTGGAGATAGAAGTAAAGTCCAATACTATAAAGAGCAATATTGAATAGGAACCTGGAATATTAATTAGGTTCATGAATCAAGGAATGTTGGAAGTGGTCAAACAGGAGATGGCAAGAGTGAGCATCAAAATTTTAGGAATCAGCAAACTACAATGGATTGGATGGGTGAATTTAACTAAGATGACCATTATATCTACTACTGGGGACAAGAATCCCTTAGAAGAAATGGAGTAGCCATCATAGTCAACAAAAGAATCTGAAATTCGGTACTTGGATGCAATCTCAAAATTACAGAATGACCTGTTTGTTTGCAAGGAAAAGCATTCAGTATTACAGTAACCCAAGTCTATGCCCCAACAAGTAATGCTGAAGAAGCTGAAGTTGAACAGTTATATGAACACCTACAAGACCTTCTAAAAATACACCCCAAAAAGATGTTGTTTTCATTATAGGGGACTGGAATACAAAACTAGGAAGTCAAGAAATACCTGGAGTAACAGGGAAATTTGGCCTTGGAGTACAGAATGAAGCAGGGCAAAGGCTAATAGAGTTTTGCCAAGAGAACGCACTGATCATAGGAAACACCCTCTTCCAACAACACTAGAGAAGACTCTACACATGGACATCACCAGATTGTTAATACTGAAATCAGATTGATTATATTCTTTGCAGCCAAAGATGGAGAAGCTCGATACACTCAGCAAAAGCAAGACCAGGAGTTGCCTGTAGCTCAGATATTGAGCTGCTTATTGCCAAATTCAGGCTGAAAATGAAGAAAGTAGGGAAAACCACTGGACGATTCAAGTATGATGTAAATCAAATCCCTTACGGAGAAGTGGAAGTGAGAAATTGATTCAAAGGACTGGATCTGATAGAGTGCCTGAAGAACTATGCACAGAGGTTTGTGACATTGTACAGGAGGCAGGGATCAAGACCATCCCCAAGAAAAAGAAATGCAGAAAAGTAAAATAGTTGCCTGAGGAGGCCTTAAAAACAGCTGTGAAAAGAAGAGAAGCAAAATGCAAAGGAGAAAAAGGAAAAATATACCATTTGAATGCAGATTTCTGAAGAATAGTAAGGAGATATAAGAAAGCCCTCCTTAGTGAACAATGCAAAGAAATAGAGGAAAACAGTAGAATGGGAAAGACTAGAGCTCTCTTCAAGAAAATTAGAGATACCAAGGGAACATTTCGTGCAAAGATGGGCACAATAAAGGACAGAAATGGTATGGACCTAACAGAAGCAGAAGATATTAAAAGAGGTGGCAACAAAACACAGAATTATACAAAAAGATCTTCGTGACCCAAGTAATTACGATGGTGTGATCACTCACCTAGAGGCAGACATCCTGGAATGTGAAGTCAAGTGGTCCTTAGGAAGCATCACTGCAAACAAAGGTAGTGGAGCTGATGGAATTCCAGTTGAGCTACTTTAAATCCTAAAAGATGGTACTGTGAAAGTGTTGCACTCAATACACTAGCAAATTTGGAAAACTCAGCAGTGGCCACAGGACTGGAAAAGGTCAGTTTTCATTCCAATCCCAAAGAAAGGCAATGCCAAAGAATGCGCAAACCACTGCACAATTGCATTCATCTCACACGCTAGCAAAGTAATACCCAAAGTTCTCCAAGCCAGGCTTCAACAGTACATGAACCATGAACTTCCAGATGTTCCAGCTAGATTTAGAAAAGGCAGAGGAACCAGAGAATAAATTGCCAACATCCATTGGATCATCAAGAAAGCAAGAGTTACAGAAAAACATCTATTTTTGCTTTATTGACTATGCCAAAGCCTTTGACTGTGTGGATCACAACAAAGTATGGAAAATTCTTAAAAACATGGGAATATCAGACCACCTGACCTACCTCTTGAGAAATCTGCATGCAGGTCAAGAAGCAATAGTTAGAACTGGACATGGAGCAACAGACTGGTTTCAAATTGGGAAAGGAGTACGTCAAGGCTGTGTATTGTCACCCTGCTTATTTAACTTATATGCAGAGTACATCATGAGAAATGCTGGGATGGATAAAGCACAAGTTGGAATCAAGATTTCTGGGAGAAATATCAATAACCTCAGGTATGCAAATGACACCACCCTAATGGCAGAAAGCTAAGAACTAAAGAGCCTCTTCATGAAAAAAGAGAGTGAAAAACCTGGCTTAAAACTCAACATTCAGAAAACTAAGAAAATTGCATCTGGTCCCATCATTTCATGGCAAATAGATGGGGAAACAATGGAAACAGTGACAGACTTCATTTTGGGGGACTCCAAAATCATTGCAGATTGTGATTTCAGCCATGAAAGTAAAAGATGCTTGCTCCTTGGTAGAAAAGTTATGACCAACCTAGACAACATATTAAAAAGCAGAGACATTACTTTGCTAGCAATGTTTCATCTAGTCAAAGCTATGGTTTTTCCAGTAGTCATGTATGGATGTATGAGAGTTGGACTATAAAGAAAGCTGAGCACTGTAGAATTGATGCTCTTGACCTCTGGTGTTGGAGAAGACTCTTGAGAGTCCCTTGGACTGCAAGGAGATCCAACCAATCAATCCTCAAGGAAATCAGTTCTGAATATTCATTGGAAGGACTGATGCTGAAGCTGAAACTCCAATACTTTGGCCACCTGATGCGAAGAACTGACCCATTTGAAAAGACCCTGATGCTGGAAAAGATTGAAGGTGGGAGGAGAAGGGGACAAGAGGATGAGATGGTTGGATGGCGTCACCAACTCAATGCACAAGAGTTTGATTAAACTCCGGGAGTTTGTGATGGACAGGGAGGCCTGGCGTGCTGTAGTCCATGGAGTTGCAAAGAGTCAGATGTGACTGAGAAACTGAACTGAACTGACTGACTGAGGGCTCACAAGGAGATTGGACCTCCAAGTGCTACTCTGGCTCCCTGGTGGTATCGATAGAGATTTTGTTAAGCAGTAGCTGACTCTGAGAAGTTTTTGTTCTTGGCCACTTGATCTTTCCATGTGGGATCCTCTAGTTTCAAGAGTTCTACCCCTCTAGCTGCCATATTTCTTCCTCTTCAACCAGACTTTGACACATTTATCTAGTTTCCAAGGGAAAAGGAAAACACCCTTGGTGATCAGCAGTTTTAAATATTTTTTTTATTATTATTGTTTCACAAGTGAACTACTGTTCTTGAAAACAAAAGCCAAGAATCTGACCTTTTTATTCCCTGGCCTCCTATAAATAAATTTTGTACTGAAACAATGGAATGATTGCTAACGTTAAAGAAGGGAGTGCCATGGTATAGTAGGGATTAAGGGTAAAATACACTGATTGGTGAATAAATATATTATCCTATTGTGGTATGTTGAAGTATTTCTTGTATCTATGTGATTAAAGAATTGGGCATTTTCCATAAAGAACAAAGAAATAGGTATTGCGAGTTAAAAAAAAAAATCAATGAGAAATCAGAAGATTCAGATTCTTGTTTCAGTGTACTGGTCATATGACCTGGGGTAAAGAATTTAATGTCTATGAACTCTAGAATCTCTCCCTTAAAACTGATGTGTAATAATATATATCTGTCTACTACCTGGGAGGTGATACTGTATTGTAGTTAATAAGAATTTAAATTCATCCCTCTAGTTTTTCATTTAGTCTCTACCAATTATCTGTGAAATTTGCCAACTTAATCAGTCTTCCTAAGCTCCTGTTTCCTCAAGGGAGTTGTGCTTAGGACTGAATGATATCATGTATATGATACATGTCAGAGAATATGTCAGGACTCCTAGGGATGGGGTGACCATACAGAAGAGATACCCAGTGAAAACCCCAACCATCGCCATTCCCACACACAGAAACACACTAGATCTTGTCAATCTGGAATCAATCTGAGCTTTTCTTCTAAAACCCACCAGTGTTGAAACACATAACCAATACACTAGCTTAGCTTGTTTCTTTGGAATTTTTTATGTGCACTCCTCCCTATTAGACTATTGATGGTTAAAGGTGAAGGACTATATATGTATATAGTGTATGATCTTTTTAATGTGCCATTAAATTCAGTTTGCTAGTATTTTATTGAGAATTTTTGCTTCTGTGTCCATCAGGGATATGGGAGTTTTGTGTAGTTTTAAATTTTCTTCCCTTGTGGTATCTTCTCTGACTTTGCTATCAGGATAATGATGGTCTAGTTTTGGAGAATCCCCTCCTCTTCAGTTGTTTGAAAGAGTTTGAGAAGGATTAGAGTAATTCTTCTTTAACTGTTTGGTAAAATTAGCCAGTGAAACCATCTGATACTGGATTTTGTTTGTTTGTTGGGAAGTTTTTGATTACAGAGTCAATATCCTATTTGTTATTGGTTTATGCAGATTTTCTGTTTCTTCATAAGTCAGTCTTGGTATATTTTCTGTTTCTAGGAATTTATCTCTTCTATATTGTCTAATTTGTTGGCTGTAGTTGTTTATAATAGGCTCTTATTGAGAATGAATGAATAAAATATTATACACACACACGCATGTATATAGACATACAGCCATAAAAAAGAAAGAAATCTTGTCATTTGTGACAGCATAAATGAACCTTTAGGGCATTATACTAAGTGAAATAAGTCAGAGAGAGAGGGTAAATGTTGGATGAGTTCATTACATGCGGAATCTAAGTCCAAACTCATAGAAACAAGAACATATTTCTAAGGGCAGGAGTGAGGGTGGGGTAACTTCTAATTATAAGATGAAGACATTCTGGAGATACAATATATACCTTGGTGACTGTAGTTAACAGTAGTGAAGGAAAGTTATGACCAACCTAGATAGCATATTCAAAAGAAGAAACATTACTTTGCCAACAAAGGTTCGTCTAGTCAAGGCTATGGTTTTTCCTGTGGTCATGTATGGATGTGAGAGTTGGACTGTGAGGAAGGCTGAGCACCAAAGAATTGATGATTTTGAACTGTGATGTTGGAAAGACTCTTGAGAGTCCCTTGGACTGCAAGGAGATCCAACCAGTCCATTCTGATGGAGATCAGCCCTGTGATTTCTTTGGAAGGAATGATGCTAAAGCTGAAATTCCAGTACCTTGGCCACCTCATGCAAAGAGTTGACTCATTGGAAAAGAATCTGATGCTGGGAGGGATTGGGGGCAGGAGGAGAAGGGGACGACAGAGGATGAGATGGCTGGATGGCATCACTGACTGGATGGATGTGAGTCTGGGTGAACTCCGGGAGTTGGTGATGGACAGGGAGGCCTGGGGTGCTGCGATTCATGGGGTCGCAAAGAGTCGGACATGACTGAGCGACTGAACTGAACTGAACTGTTTGTGTATTTAAAAGTTGCTGAAAGAGTATACTTTTAAAATGCTCCCCAAACTTGTGAAACAAAAGATCTAATTATATGAGGTGATGGT
The DNA here is from genome assembly GCF_019923935.1 of Bubalus bubalis. Lineage (NCBI taxonomy): Eukaryota > Metazoa > Chordata > Mammalia > Artiodactyla > Bovidae > Bubalus > Bubalus bubalis. Next base: position 118,357,480 of record NC_059159.1, read on the forward strand.
TGTGTTTAGTTAACCTTGTTGTAATCATGCTGCAATATATACATATATGAAATCATTACATTGTAGACCTTATATTCACAATTTTATATGTCAATCATATTTCAGTAAAGCTGGAAGAATAAAAGTACCTTCTCCTCTGCAGTTGTACTATCAGCCATTACTTCCCAGGGTTGTCTTTTTTTACTCGCCAATTGTCCGATCCACTCTTTTTAGCTTGCCATTTCAAATGATATGTTTTAGAAAATCGGATCACTGACTTGTTTTAGAATTTTGTATTAAGAAAAAATAATAATCTCTGGGTGTAAATAGAGATCAAGGACAACTTTTTAAATTTAGAGGTTTTTTTGTTTTTTTTTTTTGCTGTTCAGGACTTTAATATTACAAAGTAAGGGGCTAGGTTACATATGCTAAAAACAGGATTTGTAAGTGTTCTCTTTTAAGCTGAGATTGAAGAGACTAAAAGAGAAGTTACAGTTTCAAGAGAGAATTTTCTTTAGTGGAAGTTGTTAGGGAGGGGAGAGAATTGCTAAATCTTTACTGCAGATCTGTTAGAGTTGTTTTGATAACAGTTCCATAGAGCTTGGGGGACACAGTGAGTTACTGCCACTGGAAAAAGGTAAAGGGCCAGAAGGTGTCTGAACCAGGCTGTACAAATAAAGTGGAAAATTGCAGTTAAGAAGTCACTACATTGGGTCAAAATATATGTTTCGAGTGTGTATGCTGGGATGGTCCTAAATCTTGCCCAAAAGGTCTAACTAGAGAGGTGAGGAGGCCTCAGCCGACATAGCCTGATGGTATATTAATGGCTACTCAAGGACTGAGGCAGGAATCCTAAGCAATTTTCTGTAAAAGCTTCATTCATCTTCATCAGAGCAATTCAGTTCAGGGATTGTTGGTTGTATAATCTTCCTATTGCTGCTGAAACAAATCACCACAAATTTAGTGGCTTAAAAGAATTCAGATTTATTCTTTTACAGTTCTAGAGGTCAAAAGTCTGAAGTCCAAGTGAGGTTAAGCTGCATTCCTCCTGGAGCCTTTTAGGGAATAATCTGTTTCTTTGCCTTTTCTATCTCCTAGAAGCCACCTGAGTTCCTTGTCTGTGGCTTCTTCCTCTGTCTCCAAAGCCAATGACTTAGAATCCTCAAATCCTTCTCTTTGTACCTTTTCTTCCATCATCACTTCACCTTCCATGCCTTGGACTGTACTGACTCTTCCTCTTAGAAGGACCCTTATGATTGACATTTGACCCAACCAGATACTACAGGATAATCTCTCCTATTGAGATCCTTAATTAATCACTTTTTCAAAATTCTTTTGCCATGTTCCCTGGGGAAGGGAAAGGCTACTCATTCCAGTATTCAGGCCCAGAGAATTCGTAGACTGTATAGTCCATGTGGTCACAAAGAGTCGGACTCGACTGAGCGATTTTCACTTTGCCATGTTAGGTAGCATATCCACAGGTTCTAGGGATTAGGACATGGATATCTTTGGGAGGCTCTTCTTCTTTCTACTATACCAGTGAAGGAAGGTAGCCTAGTAACCCACTGAAGTATCAAGAAAGGAAAAATAAACTTTAAACAAGGCTGGGCTAAGAGAAGCCTGGCAGTAGCTCAAAGAGTAAAAATCAAGAATTTTTATTGTTTCTTACTGCTCCTTACATCTTTTTCCATGACCCTAAAGATAAGAAACTTCTCTTGGCAAGCTAGGGAGGAGACCGGAAGTACAAGCTGGGAAAATAGGAAAGAAGTGAGTTATTTCCTTTTTCTCTTCTGTTAAATAAGCAGTGCCAGTGGAGAAGATGGCAGAATTAAGGTGTTTCCATATTGAACTTTTGAAGGTTATATTACTTCAAGGTTGGTTGAATGGTTGTATATATAGTATATAGCAATGATAGTTATATACTATAATCCTGATTTTGTCTTACGCCCATAAAAACATGACAACCAAAATATGAAAAAGGTTAACTTGTGCTTGGACTGTTAAAAGGCATTATCCTGAACCAGCGTTGTGAATTTTAATTCCTGAATTTTTGAAGGCTAAGAAAAGCTTTAAAGGCAATCAAAGACCAAAAAAAAAAAAAAAAAAAAAAAGTGAACCTAGACACTTTGTAGATAAGTAATTGTTGACAGTTTCAGTACAAGCAAAAATAAAAACAATTGAAGTGGCAAGACTTGGAACCACTGATAGCCATATAAAATGACAGTAAAGCCCAGAAATGCCACTGGGGAAAAGAAAAGAAAATGTATTAATAAAAGCAGAACTACAGTTTGGGTATATTTAATGAAAGGGCACACTTAAACATCCTCCTGGTATTAAGGTCACACAGTGATGGCATGTCAGTGAAATAGCATACCTCTTCTGACTAGTCCATGAAGGACTACTTTTCTCTCAATACCTCAGTTACCTCTGAAGTCTTTGTTGATCTACAACACAATACTACACTGATGTTCATTACATCTTGACCTCATAAAAAAGAAAGGTTTCTCTTTTCAAAGTACACCATTTTCTATGGCAGGAACATGAATAACACATTTTACAAAGATTGACATAGTTTTTTTTTTCAAATAAAAAAGCTGTTTCACTATAGTAATTACCAAACTCCAATATGTCTAGTGGGAAAAACCACTAGACCATTCAGGTATGATCTAAATGAAATCCCTTACGATTATACAGTGGAAGTGAGAAATAGATTTCAGGGACTAGATCTGATAGACAGAGGGCCTGAGAACTATGGACAGAGGTTCGTGACATTGTACAGGAGACAGGGATCAAAACCATCCCAGGAAAAATAAATGCAAAAAAAGCAAAATGACTGCCTGGGGAGGCCTTACAGATAGCTGTGAAAAGAAGAGAAGCCAAAAGCAAGGGAGAAAAGGAAAGATACCCCGTTTGAATGCAGAGTTCCAAAGAATAGCAAGAAGAATAAGAAAGCCTTCCTCAGTGATTAATGCAAAGAAATAGAGGAAAACAATAGAATGGGAAAGACTAGAGATCGCTTCCAGAAAATTAGAGATACCAAGGGATCATGTCATGCAAAGATGGGCTCAATAAAGGACAGAAATGGTATGGACCTAACAGAAGCAGAAGATATTAAGAAGAGGTGGCAAGAATACACAGAAGATCTGTACAAAAAAGATCTTCAAAACCCAGAAAATCACGATGGTGTGATCACTCACCTAGAGCCAGACATCCTGGAATGTGAAGTCAAGTGGGCCTTAGGAAGCATCGCTACAAACAAAGCTAGTGGAGGTGATGGAATTCCAGTTGAGCTATTTCAAATCCTAAAAGATGATGCTGTCAAAGTGCTGCACTCAATATGCCAGCAAATTTGGAAAACTCAGCAGTGACCACAGGACTGGAAAAGGTCAGTTTTCATTCCAATCCCAAAGAAAGGCAATGCCAAAGAATGCTCAAACTACTGACAATTGCACTCATCTCACACAATATAAAGTAATGCTTAAAATTCTCCAAGCCAGGCTTCAGCAATAAGTGAACCGTGAACTTCCTAATGTTCAAACTGGTTTTAGAAAAGGCAGAGGAACCAGAGATCAAATTGCCAACATCTGCTGGATCATGGAAAAAGCAAGAGAGTTCCAGAAAAACATCTATTTCTGCTTTATTGACTATGCCAAAGCCTTTGACTGTGTGGATCACAATAAACTGTGGGGAAATTCTTCAAGAGATGGGAATACCAGACCACCTGACCTGCCTCTTGAGAAACCTATATGCAGGTCAGAAAGCAAGAGTTAGAACTGGACATGGAACAACAGACTGGTTCCAAATAGGAAAAGGAGTACGTCAAGGCTGTACATTGTCAACCTGCTTATTTAACTTATATGCAGAGTACATCATGAGAAACGCTGGGCTGGAGGAAGCACAAGCTGGAATCAAGATTGCCAGGAGAAATATCAATAACCTCAGATATGCAGATGACACCACCCTTATGGCAGAAAGTGAAGAAGAACTAAAGAGGCTCTTGATGAAATTGAAAGAGGAGAGTGAAAAAGTTGGCTTAAAGCTCAACATTCAGAAAACTTAGATCATGGCATGTGGTCCCATCACTGCATGGCAAATAGGTGGGGAACCAGTGGAAACAGTGGCTGAGTTTATTTTTTGGGGCTCCAAAATCATTGCAGATGGTGATTGCAGCCATGAAATTAAGACACTTACTCCTTAGAAGGAAAGCTATGACCAGCCTAGACAGCATATTAAAAAGCAGAGACATTACTTTGCCAACAAAGGTCCGTCTAGTCAAGGCTATGGTTTTTCCAATAGTCATGTATGGATGTGAGAGTTGGACTATAAAGAAAGCTGAGTGCAGAAGAATTGATGCTTTTGAACTGTGGTGTTGGAGAAGATTCTTGAGAGTTCCTTGGACTGCAAGGAGATCCAACCAGTCCATCCCAAAAGAGATCAGTCCTGGGTGTTCATTGGAAGGACTGATGTTGAAGCTGAAATCCAATACTTTGGCCACCTGATGTGAAGAGCTGACTCATTTGAAAAGACCCTGATGCTGCAAAGGATTGAGGGCAGGAGGAGAAGGGGACGACAGAGGATGAGATGGCTGGATGACATCACTGACTCAATTGACATGGGTTTGGGTGGACTCCTGGAGTTGGTGATGGACAGGGAGGCCTGGCGTGCTGTGGTTCATGGGGTCACAGAGTCGGAGACGACTGAGCGACTGAACTGAACTGAACTGAATATGTGTCCCAATGATCCTACTGTCCTAGTATTCTTGCCCTCCCTCATTATCTGGGCTTGCTCCAAGTGACAATACAGAATTATATTGTCAGAATACAGAATACATTGCAGAATACAATGAAAGTGGTGATGTGTGATTTTTGGAGTCTATAAGGCCTTGCAAATTCTGCCTTCTTCTTTTGGATCACTTACTTTCGAAGCCGGCCGCTGTGCTATGAGATTACCCAAGTACCCCGTAGAGAGGCTCATGTGGAGAGGAGCTATGGTCCCAGTCAATGGCCAGCACCAATTTTCCAGGCCCCTGAACAAGCCATATTGGAAATGGACCCTCCAAGCTGTCTGATAACTGCAGTCCCACTCAATATCTAGCTATAAGTCTCACTCTAGACTCTGAGACACAACCACTCATTGAGCCATGACTTAATTCATGATCCACAGGACTGTGAGAGATTATAAATTGATGCTGTTACTTTAAATCACTGTATTTTAATGGTGCTCTCTTACATAGCAATAAATAATGAATATATTCACCCTTAAAAAGTAAAATATCAATCATCTGTGCACCTAAGATATACTGTACAATTTATCCTTCAAATATCAGTATTTCAAGTGACTAAGCTGGTAATGTAATTATGTTTCTTTTTTTATTGATTTCATTGCATGGCTTAATCTATTCTGTTAAAACCTGGAATGGTAGCTAGTGGAAAAAAAAATATCCACAAGCCCTCAGACTATTACCAGTGGTCACCGAACTGTTTGACATATCACTGAGCATTTCTGATCTATTTAAATAAGTGCCCTATTTCAGCAGAAAAATATTTAAATGTCTAGAAAAGAAAAGGCTGGATTAAACAAAATATTTTACTGATGTATAGAACAGTCTTCTGGACTCTGTGGAAGAGGGAGAGGGTGGGGTGATTTGGGAGAATGGCATTGAAACATGTATAATATCATATATGAAATGAGTTGCCAGTCCAGGTTCGATGCATGATACTGGATGCTTGGGGCTGGTGCACTGGGACGACCCAGAGGGATGGTACTGGGAGGGAGGAGGGAGGAGGGTTCAGGATGCGGAACACGTGTATACCTGTGGTGGATTCATGTTGGTATATGGCAAAACCAATACAATATTGTAAAGTTAAAAAAATAAAATAAAGTAAAAATATTTTGATTCATGCAAAGAAGATAGTGAGGTACACACATGTACATTATAATATAAACATACACATATATACATGTGTCTGTACGTGGTATGTTATTATATCTTAATTTAACTCTGTGGCCTCTCCTCACAGTGGTTTGAACTACATGTGATGTAGGATGAGAAGAAAAGAAAAACCAGTAGTTCAGTTAAATACAATTCAGAGCAAATAATTCATCATTATTATAGCAATTACTCTTTAATTTTTTTCTATCCCTCTAAGCAGGAACACAAATCAGTTCATTTTGAGAGTGGAACAACCTGATTATCTCATATTAGATCCTTTCTTTTGTTATTAAAAAAATAAACTACATAGGCTCCTTCCACCTCTCTCCCCATTTATAAAGCAGATTTTATATTCTCCTTCTGTGCTTCATCTCTCCCAAAATTTTGATGCCAGACCAAGAGATCCAAGCAGTGGATGGTCCAAAGTGGTTGTACATCCATTTTCTAAAATGTATAGATTGTTTTGATAGTAGTTCACAAATGATTTTTCCCCGGTCCAGTTAATACATGGACAAGTCATTTATGTTCAACACATTTATCATAATCTTAAACAATCAGTATGTTTAAAATAGATAACCAAGGACCTACTGTGTAGCACAGGGAACTTCTACTTAATACTCCGTAATAACCTGAATGGGAAAAGAATTAGAAAAAAAGTAGATACATGTTACATATGGCTGAGTTGCTTTGCTATGTACCTGAAACTAACATGGCAATGTAAAATAAAAATATTTTTATTATCCTTCAATTAAAAACAAATAAAGTGGAAAATTTTTTTAAGTTTTTAAGTGGAAAAGAAAACAATTACTTGAGACTCATAAAATACTTATTTGAAATAAAAATATAAATTTTAAACACTTACATTATTGAATTTTTATAATATATAAGTACATATCAAAGTATTGCGAGGCTGCAACGTATTTACCTTATGGTTCATGCCTTCTAGGGGCTCACATTTCTAATAGCTGACAGTACATAAAGATGTAAGACAAGTTAAATAACTTAAATTTTATTTCAGCATTTAGCAACCATTACATATCATGCATGGTTATTTTAAAATGAAATGAGAAACAAAAAATCTGAGTGAGAGTTTACATCTTAAAATTGATTTTTCTTTACTTTTTCATGTAACCTTTTCTTTAATGCATTTTTAGAAAACTAGGTGAACACTAAGAAAAATGTTATATTAATTGTTTTCTTCCAATAATTGAAACTGTTTAATTTTACTATATTCAACTGACATTTTTGTTTGAAGAAAACTTCCTTTTTGATTACAGTGAATGATATCCTAGTTTTTTGTTGGTATTATTTATCAGTGGAACAATGATTGACAGTGTGGCTCAGCTTGGGTTCAGAAAATGACCCAGAGACCACTATGGGACTGTGGCAAGAGAAATGAGAGAAGGTAAAGAGCCTAGTAAGTTGAGTAGGTTTGGAAATACTTGGTCATAGACACATTCATTGGCAACTGAACTCACTTGCTTCTGATTGAAAATTACTATAACCTCCTAAAGCTAAGCTCCCATTTTTCTTCTAACTCTGGCAATAACTGGCTGCTTGATTTAGAGTACATTTATTAACTGTTTTGACATGTAAATATCTATAAGGTGGGTTAAGAATATCTACCTGGGACTTCTGTGGTGGCTCAGTGATGAAGAATCCACCTGCCAATGCAGGTGATACGGGTTCGATCCCTGGTCCAGGAAGATCCCACATGCCGAGGAGCTAAGCCTGTGCTCCACAAGAGAAACCGCTACAGTGAGAAGCCTGTGCACCACAACTAGAGAATAGCCCCACTCACCACAACTAGAAAAAAGCCCTTGCAGCAACAAGACCCAGCACAGCCAAAATAAGTTAAAAAAAAAATCCACCTAACAGTTTGAAAAAATTAAATATACAACATATTTAAAGCAGAATTTTCTCAGTATAGCTAAAAATGTTTGGAAAAATATCACCAGAAAAAAAAAATAGAAGATGGTCACTAATGATACTATCTCCTATCTTGAAAGAGTGGTTTGATTAAAGGCGGACAGAGAGGGAGAGGTGGACAGAGCTGGACTGAAATCTACCACATCCCTGGCAGATGTAGTCTACTATAAAGATTTGGGGATTTTATAATTAAATGTATTAGCCTGCTGTGGAGATGAGACATTTACCTGCTGGCTTTACTTTTTCTAAGAATCTCTCTAAATTTGTTCTCACTTTTGTTTTGCAGCACACGTTATAAAAAAGTATATACTTCTGAATAGGTTGCAAGTGAAACAGGCTCTGTTCATCAACCTGTACTTTCTCAAACTCTGTATTTGCAAGGTTCCCAGAGTAAGCATTTCAGTTCAAAGGTAGGCCCCAAAGAATTTAGGTTTGGCCAGGCTGAGGTGAGAAATCTACGTAATCTGGGGCTGGCCCTGGTGGTTCCTCTTGACATTGGAATTGGTTCTGTATAGATTCTGCTGTGTTTGATAGTATCATCCAAACTTTCTGAGGTTTTAACCCCAGCTTTGTTCAACTTTCAGCTATAACATATCTAAGAGTATAAAAACTTCATAAATTATATAAATCTGCAATTTAATATTTTTAAACTGCCAAGCCAAAGGGGAATTAAAAGTTTTGTTGTTCATCAGTCACTAAGTTGTGTCCGACTCTTCATGACCCCATGGACTTCAGCATGCCAGGCTTCCCTGTCCTTCACCATCTCCCAGAGTTTGCTTAAACTCATATCCATTGAGTTGGTGATGCCATCCAGACATCTCATTCTCTGTCATCCTCTTCTACTTCTGCCTTCAGTCTTTCCCAGCATCAGGGTTTTTTCCAGTGAATCGGCTCTTCACATGAGATGGCCAAAGTATTGGAGCTTCAGAATCAGTCCTCTGAATGAATATTCAGAGTTTATTTCCTTCAAGATTGACTGGTTTGATCTCCTTGCTGTCCAAGGGACTCTCAAGAATCTTCTCCAACACCACAGTTCTAAAGCATCAATTCTTTGGTGCTCAGGCCTTCTTTATAGTCCAACTCTTAGATTCGTACATAACTACTAGAAAAACCATAGCTTTGATTATATGGACCTTTGTCTGCAAAGTGATGTCTCTACTTTTTAATACACCATCTAGGTTTGTCATAGCTTTTCTTCCAAAGAGCAAGTGTCTTTTAATCTCATTGCTGTAGTCATTGTCCATAGTGATTTTGGAGCCCAAGAAGATAAAATCTGCCACTGTTTCCTTTTTTTTCCCATCTATTTGCCATAAGTGATGGAACTGGATGCCATGATCTTAGTTATTTGAATGCTGAGTTTTAAGCCAGTTTTTTTACTCTCTTTCACTTTCATCAAGAGGCTATTTAGTTCTTCTTTGCTTTCTGCCATTAGGGTGGTATCATCTGCATATCTGAGGTTGTTGATATTTCTCTCAGCAATCTTGATTCCAGCTTGTGCTTCATACAGCCTAGCATTTCACATGATGTACTCTGCATAGAAGTTAAACAACCAGGTGACAATATACAGCCTTGACATACTCCTTTCCCAGTTTTGAACCAATCTGTTGTTTCATGTCCGGTTCTAACTGTTGCTTCTTGACCTGCATACAGGTTTCTCAGGAGTAGGTAAGGTGATCTGGTATTCCCATTTCGTTAAGAATTTTCCAGTTGGTTGTGATCCATACAGTCAAAGGTTTTAGTGTAGTTAGTGAAGCAGAAGTAGATGTTTTTCTGGAATTCCTTTGCTTTTTCTAAGATTCAACAAATACTGGCCATTTGATCTCTCATTCCTCTGTGTTTTGTAAATCCAGCTTGTACATCTGGTAGTGCAGCTGGTAAAGAATCTGCCAGCAATGCAAGGGACCCTGGTGTGATTCATGGGTCGGGAAGATCTCCTAGAGAAGGGATAGGCTATGCACTCCAGTATTCCTGGGCTTCCCTGGGAGCTCAGATGGAAAATAATGTGCCTGTAGTGTGGGAGACCTGGGTCTGATCCCTGGGTGGGGAAATTCCCCTGGAGGAGGGCATGGCAACCCACTTCAATATTCTTGCCTAGAGAATCCCACGGACAGAGGAGCCTGGTGGGCAATAGTCTGTGGGGTGGCAAAGAGTCGGACACTCTTGAGCAGCTAAGCACACAGGCACACACATCTGGAAGTTCTCGATTCATGTACTGTTGAAGCTTAGCTTGGAGAATTTTGAGCATTACCTTGTTAGCATGTGAAATGAGCACAATTATGTCATAGTGTTAACATTCTTTGGCATTGCCCTCCTTTGAGATTGGAATGAAAACTGACCTTTTCCAGTCCTGTAACCACTGATGAGTTTTCCAAATTTGCTGGCATATTGAGTGCAGCACTTTGACAGCAGCACTTTGACAGCATCATCTTTTAGGATTTGAAATAGCTCAGCTGGAATTCCATCACCTCCTCTATGGTTGGTTGTCGTAATGCTTCCCCTAAAGGCCCACTTGACTTCACACTCCAGCCTGTCTGGCTCTAGGTGAGTGACCACCCCATCATGGTTATCCAGGTCATTAAGACCTTTTTTGTACAGTTCTTCAGCTATACAGGATTTATACAATTTACTTTATTCCTGTCTAATGATACTTATCTCTTTATCTCCTTGTTGCTGTTTGGTCACTCAGTCATGTCTGACTCTTTTGCAACCCTATGGACTGTAGCCTGCCAGGCTCCTCTGTCTGTGGTATTCTCCAGGTAAGAATACTGGAATGGATTGCCATTTCCATCTCCAGCAGATTTTCCCAATCCAGGGATAGAACCTGCATTTCAGGCAGATTCTTTACCAGTGAGCCACCTGGGAAGCCCTTGCTTATCTTCCATATGGGGTCAATTTTGTATGATAATAAATAACCTGTGCTTTTCAAATCACCTCTAGAAAATACACACACACACACACACGCACACACACACAATATTTCTCAGCCATAAAAAAGAAAGAAATTCTGCCATTTCTATCAACATGGTGAACCTAAGGTATTATGCTTAGTGACATAATTCAGAGAAACCAAATACTCTGTTATCATTTATACACAAAATCTAAGAAGTAAAACAAATGAATATAACAAAAAAGAAACAGACTCACAAATACAGAGAACTAGTGATTACCAGTATGGAGTGGAATGGGGGAGGGGCAAAATAGAAGTATGAGATTAAGTGACACAGACTACTAACTATAAAATAAATGAGCAACAAAGATATATTGTGCTTCCCAGGGAAATATAGTCATTATTTTGTAATAACTTTAAATGGAGTATTATCTATAAAAATATTGAATCTCTATGCTGTACACCTGAAACTAATATTGTATATCTTTAATAAAATATATATTTAAATTTATAAATACATTTATACCTGTATTAATATATATCAATATTTTATTAATGTAATAGAATGTTATAAATGTTATTAATTATTTATTGGTGATTTATATGTGCTTAAATATTTAAATTAATTCCAAGCTGGCATTAATATAGCAACTTGCCATATTTAAATAATTAAATTCAGAATTCAAAACCTCAGGTACCTGGCTCAGTGGTAAAGAATCCGCCTGCCAATGCAAGCGGCACAGGGGACTCAGGCTTGATCCCTGGTCAGGAAGATCCACTGGAGAAGGAAATGGCAACCCATTCCAGTATTCTTGCCTGGGAAATCTCATGGGCAGAGGAGCCTGATGGGCTACAGTCCATGGGGTCACAAAGAGTCGGACTTGACTAAGTATGCACACACACAGATTGCACTAATTTCACTTCAAATTCGCAGTAGTGACAACTCACAGACTGCATATTTAGAACATTTCTGTCATTACATGGAGTTCTGTTAGATGGCTCTTGAAACTGTACTCTGAAGAATTACTAAATCTTTATTTTATAGTCCATGCCTCCTTTAAGAGATAGTCAGATAACAACAATGATACTTCTAAGGAAGTATCCTAAATAGTAATATGAAAAGGGTGTTTTGAAAGTTATTGGATAAAAGAAAGATGAAGGCAGGAGGGCGGGAGAAAGAAAATAAAAATGGAGGGAGGGAAGGAGGAAGGAGGGAATGAAGGGAGGGAGGGATAGAGGGAAGAAGAGAAACTTTCTGTGTATCAGTGCCTTTCTTACATATAATACCATATTAAATTTTAATGACAAACTCTGGGACTAAGCTTGTTTGAATTCAAGTGAAATACTCCTTTCACTAATATTCAACAGCCTCTTTTGGGATAGCTTAACTAATTGTTCTACTGAATTGGCTTGTTAGGCTAGGACTATGTAACCATAGCATAATCTTATTGGGGGAAAATAAAAATTATAATGGTTAGTTCTTCTGCCTGGGCTACATTTTTATGACTACGCCAAGGGCAGTGACCTGGTATTACCACTTGCAGAATGTTAATTAAGATAGCCCACGGATACAGTAAATTTTTTTACACTCTTTATGGTCATATGCTGCTGCTGCTGCTAAGTCACTTCAGTTGTGTCCGACTCTGTGCGACCCCATAGATGGCAGCCCACCAGGCTCCCCCGTCCCTGGGATTCTCCAGGCAAGAACACTGGAGTGGGTTGCCATTTCCTTCTCCAATGCATGAAAGTGAAAAGTGAAAGGGAAGTCGCTCAGTCGTGTCCGACTCTTTGCGACCCCATGGACTGCAACCTACCAGGCTCCTCCATCCATGGGATTTTCCAGGCAAGAGTACTGGAGTGGGTTGCCATTGCCTTCTCCGTTATGGTCATATAGACATGGTATGACCTGTGTCTAATTTGAAGTTGTAATATTATTTTAGAGCTATACTCTTACAGAGAAATGTCCACTTAGAGAAATGAACTTTTATAAAGACATAGGAGTATGACATGATTTTGTGTAACTTATGATGAATTAATGATCTAAGAAAATTTTTATTTCCAACTTCCTCTGATAAGTGCACTCTGAGCCTCATAAGCATATAATAAATAATTTTTCATGAACTGGACATTATGGTAAATTTTCTTTACCTTAGCTTTTATGCCTATGTAATTATTCTACAATTTTAATACATGTGAGATTAAGGATCTGTTTGCAGAGTTTGATACAAGTTTAGAAGACATAAACTTAAAAGAACCCAACTAAATGTGTTGTGTGATGTTTGTAATATGCAAAGGAAAACATATTAAGAAAAAGATAATATTTTAAAAATCACTGCTTCTTAAAGCATAGGGAGTGATTTTGTGAGGATTACGTTTCTGAGCAGTGTTAGATCTGGGCAAAATTTGATGAAGGTGAATTCTATTTTCTAATCTGTTTTTTTCATTCTTTCTTTTTATATGTTTTCTGAATCTTCTTATTTTCTTTAATCAATCTGTCTACCTCTGCACAAAGATGGCAAGTGTCCTAGGCTGCCCATAGGTGACCCAGAGCTTTTTACTTCTGGACCCTACTTTAATGGACACTGAGTCTTCAGGCTTCCCTGGTCCCCCAAAATGTTTACCCATCTGAACAAACTTATTGTTTAAAGAAATATTTGCTTATCCAAGAAAAGGTTTAAATGTTAACCTTTGTCTTCAACTTCAGTTAGCAAAAAGAATTTCATGTGTTGTAGCAAACTGTCTTTCTTGCTTTGAATGCATTAGGAATGCCTACTTATTATTACTGTTTTATTGATATGTAATTCACATTCCATAAATAGATCTTTTAAAGTGTAAAATTCAGTGGTTTTTAGTATATTTACAGAGATTTAAAACCATCATCACTGTGTAATTTTGGAACTTTTTTCATCATTCTAAAAAGAAACTCCATACCCATTAGCATTCTGTCTCTATTCCCCACTTCATTCTTTAACAACCACTACATTTACTTTCAGTGAAAGAACATCTCAATGAATTTACCTATCCTGGATATTTCTTAGCAATAGAATCATGCACTCTGTGACCTTTTGTTTCTGACTTTTTTTTCCTTTAAAAAGCATAACCTTTTCAAGATTTATCCCTGTGGTAGCATATATCTGTGCTTCATTCATTTTATTATTAAATAATATTCTACTGTACAGGCTTATTACATTTGTTTTCAGTTTATCAGTTGGGTTCATCATTTAGGTTGCTTGTCCTTTTTTAGCTATTATAGATAATGCTACAATGGACATTCACTTACAGCTATTTCGTAAATACAGTTTTCAGTTTCGGAGAGTACAAATCTAGGAGTGAAATTCTTGGACAATATAATAAAACTCTGTTTTACTCTTTTAGGAACTGCCCAGGTGTTTTCCAAAGAGTATGATGGTTCTGATTTATCCATATTCTCAACACATCTTATTTTCCTTTTTGTTTATTTTTTATTTTAGTTGCAATACTGGGTGTGAAATTGTACCCCATTGTGATTTTGATTTGCATTAACTTAATGATATTGAGCACCTTTTCATGTGTTTATTGACCATTTGTGTATCTTCTTTGTAGAAACCCCTATTCAAGCCCTATGGCCATTTTTCAGTTGGGCTATATTTTTATGTTTAAGTTACGATTGTTCTTATATATTCCCGTCACTAGAGTCCATCAGATACATAATTTGCAAACATTTTGTTCTCATTCTGTGGATTATCTTTTCATTTTCTTGATGGTAACCTTTGAAACACAAAAGTTTTAAATTTTGATGAAGTCCAGTTAATTTTTTCTTTTGTCTCCTGTTTGTACTTGTGTCTAAACAACCACTGCCGAATCCAAGTTAATGAAGATATATGCCTAGGTTTTCTATTATGCCTTTTTATAACTTTGGCTCTTACATTTAGATATTTGATTCATTTTGAATAAATTTTTGTATGTAGGGTGAATTAGAGGTTCATCTTCATTCTTTCATGTGTGGATGTCAAGTTTTCCTAGCACCATTTATAGAAATTCTTTTATTTCTCCTTTGAATTGCCTTGGTTCTCTTGTCAAAAAATTAGTTAACTGTAAGTGTAAGGGTTTATTTCTGAGCTCTTGATTCTGTTAATTAATCTATATATCTGCCCTTATGCCATACTGCATTGCTTTGACTACTGTAGCTAGATAATAAGTTTTGAACTTAGAAAATGTGAGTCATTTTACTTTGTTATTCTTTTGAAAGATGGTTCTGTTTACTTTGAAAACCTTTAATTTTCATGTGAATTTTAGAATCAGTTTGTCAATTAAAAAAAAAATACAGCTTTGACTTTGATACAGACTGTGTTGAACCTATACCTTATTTGGAGGAGTATTACCATCTTAACAATATTAAGCTTTCCAGTCTATGAGCATAGCGTACCTTTTGATTTATTTATGTCCTCCTCAATGTTCTATAGTTTTCAATGTACAGATTTTTCATTTAACCTACTCTTAAGTGTTATTTCTTTTGCTACTATGATAAATAGACTTATTTGCTTAATTATACTTTTACATGTTACTAGTACATAGCTATATGATTGATTTTATGTTTGATCTTATATCCTGTAATATTGCTGAAATTGTTTATTAGCCCTAATTAGTTTTTATAGCACATGCTCATTGTTAATATTATTTTTAACACTGTATTTTAGACAGTATTATTGACCTGTTTTAATAGTCAGCAATCAATGAGATACTTAAATAGTCTCATGATGTGGTCAGGTCTGTATTATCTCTACAGTTATAATGACTAAATTCTGAGAGGTTAGATTACTTAATTGAGGTCTCATGTATAATTTGTTGGTCCCAAGTTGACAGTGCTCATGTGGCTTTCTTTTAGCTACATGTCCTTTCACTTATCTCTTTACATGTGTCAGGTTCCAACAGTACAGTTGTGGAAAGGGTATAGGACTAGGATATGTTGAAGCAGAGTCAGATTTACTGCTGTTTCCATAGTTCTCTGCAAATCTAGAGGTGACATGACAGAATTTTTCTTATGATACTCTAATAACATGACAATGACTAAGAGATCATAAAAAATCACTGGAATCAAATTTCCAAATCTCCAATTCACCTGATACTATCAAAACTTGAGTCTGTTCAGCTTTCTCTACACTGAAGTACTATCTGATTTATTTAAAGCCAGAACCAAATTAACTTCATCTTGGAGGTAGAGAGATATAGTCTGTAAACATATATGCATATTGCATAAAGATCCTGTTTTCAACTGATCTGTAAAACTTACTTCCTAATTGAGTACATGTTGTACCAAAAACATTAACATTTAACAGAAATGATAAGCTCAAACTTTATGTCCATGGATTGTTAGACACTAATTTTCCTAGCAGAGTTATATCCAGACAATATTTTCATAATTTTATCTTTAACAAAACCTGTGTGTGGTCTTACTGAAGCTAGGCAGTTCTTACCTTTGTTATAAAACTACAAATATGATTCTGAGTCAATACATTTTAATAACTATTCCCTACTTATGGATATTAGATTCATACTTAACACTAAAATTAGTTCAGCCTGAGGCATAAGCGGACTACATTTCCTCCTTTTGTCTGTCATGCTAATTACTGCCAATCTCTATAGACTAACCGAGCATTCAAACTGCCATTATAATCAGACTAAACATCGCACACACGTGCATATGAACAAACACACAAACTCGCAGACTCAACCTAAGAAATGCGTTTTTTGTTTCACAGTATTACAAATGTAGTGAATGATAATGATATTATAAAAACTGAAAATGTAAAATATTATATGTTCCAATCTTTAGAATTATTTTAACATTTATAATGCAATATCCTATAACATGAATATGGTTATGATATTTCTAGATGAAATCTGACATTTTCTGTTTTGATAATAAGTCTATTAATGAAGTTCAGGGTGACTATATATGATATGAAATACTCATCTAAGGATGGAATTCTGGGGTTTCATGTATTCCCATCTTGACTCCTCTGTTTTCTATGTAACCCTAGTAAAATCTGTCTCATTCTTTGTGACTTAAATTTTACATAGGTAAAACTGAAGTAATGATTGTCATTTGTATATTATTTTTTATGAAAAGTATCATGAGAATTAATGAAATTTTGAGTCAGTAGACCTCCAGATCATTGCCACTGCACAGATAAGACTATTGGTCTCTAGCAGGAAAGGAATATGAGAGATTAGGAGGAAGAGAAAGAAGCTTTGATAAAATGGGAGAGAGACTAGAAATGGAGCCAGGTAATGACATCCATCTTTTAAAAATCCTATAAAGGGAATAAGTTAGAAAGGCAGAGGAAATTCCTTTCATCTCCCCTTGTTCTAATACAGAACTCCCTTCTCTGTCTACCTAGCCCAGATGGGTTATAGCTATTTCTTCTTTTCTCCATTGTAATCACCAATGCCCACTTTCTACTTCCATCATTAATCACAGGAGATTGTTAATGTGACTTTCTAATCCAGTACACTGTGGTACTTATATATAGATTCTCTATCTCATTTGTCCTGAGATTCACAGAATAGAGCACAGGGTCAGGAACTTACTAGTGCTAAAAAAAATGATAATATAGTTTTGGATGGAGGGAGATTTTGATAGAGTTGAAAGGTGCCATTTTGTTTGGAAAGGAGACGTGGCTTTCTATTCTGTAATGACATGCTGTGAACAACATTTTTTTGGCTTTCAGAAATGGATGTCAGGAAAAGCCTTAACCTAATATTTATTCATTCATTTCTTTAATTGCTCAATTGCCAAACCTTGTTTTCTATGATGACAGAGAAGCAGGAAGAACTTCTGTTAAGCTGAAATTGATGTTCAAAGTAAAGGTACTCAACACTAAATCTGAATTAGTAATCAACTAATTAGATCAGGTCATATGCTTGATGGTGATGTTTTAGTTAACATTTTCTTTAATCAGCTAATGATGCAATCCACTAGGCTTGCCTTTTTCACTTCTTAAGCGTGAAGTCATCTAATCATCTTTTAGCAAAATATATACCTCAAAACAGAGAGAGCTTTTTAAAAATTTTCATCTAAGCCTAATTCCTCTTTTATTATAGTAAAGAAAATTAACCTAACCCCTCATTTACTTTTCTCTACTCTGTACCAAGGTTACAAGCAGTTAAAATCACTTTGTTTCCCAGAGACTTAAGTTCAAGAGTAAATGCCATTTCTGAATAACACAAATGAGATCATATGCTGCAGCTCATTCTAACCTGTCTCTTTAACATCACATGACACAGACAGCTCATGCCAGAATGACTGTGAAGTGAAAGTGAAGGTCGCTCAGTCGTGTCTGACTCTTTGTGACCCCATGGACTATACAGTCTGTGGAATTCTCCAGGCCAGAATACTGGAGTGGGTAGCCTTTCCCTTCTCCAGGGGATCTTCCCAACCCATGGATCGAATCCATGCCTCCCCTATTGCAGGCAGATTCTTTACCAGCTGAGCCACCAGGGTAGCCCAAGAATACTGGAGTGGGTAGCTTATCCCTTCCCCAGCGGATCTTTCAGACCCAGGAATTGAACTGGGATCTCCTGCCAGAATGGCTGAAGAGACCCCAAAGGTCTCTATTTTATATAATTTTTACATGGATTATCTGTCCCTATAGTTTGTAGAGGGGATTCACAGATGGATCAGTGATAAAGAATCTGCCTGCCAAGCAGGAGATGCAGGTTCGATCTCTGGGTTGGGAAAATCCACTGGAGAAGGAAATGGCAACCCACTCCAGTATTCTTGCCTGGGAAATCCCATGGACAGAGGAGCCTGGTGAGCTACAATACATGGAGTTTCAAAGTCTGTTTTACTTAAAGCCAGAAGCAAATTGACTTCACAATATGACTTAGTGACTAAACCACAGCAACAACAACAACTAGTTTGCAGAGATGGCCGACTCTCAGGGTCGCCTAATTCATCTCTCTAAGCATAGATGGAGAGCAGAGCAACTTTTGCCCAGGGATAGCACAGGCTGCAGTCCATGGGGTCCCAAAGGTCGGACACGACTGAGCGACTTCACTTTCACTTTTCACTTTCATGCATTGGAGAATGAAATGGCAACCCACTCCAGTGTTCTTGCCTGGAGAATCCCAGGGAAGGCGGAGCCTGGTGGGCTGCCGTCTATGGGGTCGCACAGAGTCGGAAACGACTGAAGCGACTTAGCAGCAGCAGCAGCACAGGTTGTTAACTGAGTTTGCTTTACTGACTCCCTGCCCTCCAATCCCAGTTGTCTCCCACTGAATCATACTCCTTGCCTGAGTTCAACTTTTTTTTTTTTTTTTTTTGCCATGCTACTTATTTAAATTAATTTATTTTTTATTTATTATTATTATTTTAATTAATTTATTTATTTTTTTACTTTACAATATTGTATTGGTTTTGCCATACATCAACATGCATCCGCCACGGGTGTACACATGTTCTACATCCTGAACCCTGCTCCCACCTCCCTCCCCATACCATCCCTCTGGGTCGTCCCAGTGCACCAGCCCCAAGCATCCTGTATCATGCATCGGACCTGGACTGGCGATTCGTTTCTTATATGATATTATACATGTTTCAATGCCATTCTCCCAAATCATCCCCCTCTCCCTCTCCCACAGAGTCCAAATAACTGTTCTATACATCTCTTTTGCTGTCTCGCATACAGGGTTGTCGTTACCATCTTTCTAAATTCTATATATATGCGTTAGTATACTGTATTGGTATTTTTCTTTCTGGCTTACTTCACTCTGTATAATAGGCTCCAGTTTCATCCACCTCATTAGAACTGAGTCAAATGTATTCTTTTTAATGGCTGAGTAATACTCCATTGTGTATATGTACCACAGCTTTCTTATCCATTCATCTGCTGATGGACATCTGGGTTGCTTCATTCCAAGCATCTTTTCTGAACACAATGCAGTAAGATTAGATCTCAATTACAGGAGAAAAAATATTAAAAATTCCAACATATGGAGGCTGAACAACACGCTGCTGAATAACCAACAAATCACAGAAGAAATCAAAAAAGAAATCAAAATATGCATAGAAATGAATGAAAATGAAAACACAACAACCCAAAACCTATGGGACATGTAAAAGCAGTGCTAAGGGGAAAGTTCATAGCAATACAGGCATATCTCAAGAAACAAGAAAAAAGTCAAATAAATAACCTAACTCTACACCTAAAGCAACTAGAAAAGGAAGAATTGAAGAACCCCAGGGTTAGTAGAAGGAAAGAAATCTTAAAAATTAGGGAAGAAATAAATGCAAAAGAAACAAAGGAGACAGTAGCAAAAATCAACAAAGCCAAAAGCTGGTTCTTTGAAAGGATAAATAAAATTGAATTCAACAGTATACTTTTCAAGTCTAACTGTGCATTCTCTCCCTTTGCCACTCTTTATCATACTCATTAACATGTAGTAAAGAGGCTTTTGGGGCTTCCTTTTATGGCTTAGATGGTAACAAACCCATCTACCAATGAAGGAGACCCAGTTTCCATCGCTGGATTGGGAGGATCCCCTGGAGAGAGGAACGGCTTCCTACTCCAGTATTCTTGCCTGGAGAATCCCATAGACAGAGGAGCTTGGTGGGCTAAAGTCCATGGGGTTGCAAAGAGTCAGACATGACTAACACTTTCACTTTTGAGACTTTCAGAAACTGCTTCAACACTTATAGTGACTTGAGTTAAGTCAAATGTTGGAGATGAAGTACATTTGAAAAACAAAGAAAAAAAATGAAAACAAAGGTTTTTAAAAGTCAGTGTTTATAAACATATTACAGTAAGAAGTTTCCGTAATGTTAAGAGCCAGGCTCCATGTTTTATTTAAATGAGAAAAAGCTTCTAATCTAAAGCAACATTTAACATGAAATATGGTACATATTTAAGAAAACAAATAAAAAACCATAGCATTTGCAATAAAAAGATGACTTACCTTTTTTTCTGGATCTTGTTAAGTATATAGCTTAAATTTACTTTTCCTAATCTTCAGGCCTTTTCTATTACTTTTAATAGCATTGATGCACTGGGTATATATTCAGTTCAGTTCGGTTGCTCAGTCATGTCCGACTCTTTGAGACCCAATGAACTGCAGCATGCCAGGCCTCCCTGTCCTTCACCACCTCTCAGAGTTTACCCAAACCCATGTCCATTGAGTTGGTGATGCCATCTAACCATCTCATCCTCTGTCGTCCCCTTCTCCTCCTGCTCTCAGTCTTTCCCAGCATCAGGGTCTTTTCAAATGAGTCAGATTTCTGCATCAGATGGCCAAATTATTGGAGTTTCAGCTTCAACATCAGTTCCTCCAGTGAACACCCAGGACTGATCTCCTTTAGGATGGACTGGTTGGATCTCCTTGCAATCCCAAGGGACTCTCAAGAGTCTTCTCCAACACCACAGTTCAAAAGCATCAATTCTTCTGCAATCAGCATTTTTTATAGTTCAACTCTCACATCCATACATGACCACTGGAAAAACCATAGTCTTGACTAGATGGACCTTTGTTGGCAAAGTAATGTCTCTGCTTTTTAATATGCTGTCTAGGCTGGTCATAGCTTTTCTTCCAAAGAGTAAGCCTCTTTTAATTTCATGGCTGCAATCACCATCCACAGTGATTTTGGAGCCCAGAAAAATAAAGTCAGCCATTGTTTCTACTGTTTCCCCATCTATTTGCCATGAAGTGATGGGACTGGATGCCATGATCTTAGTTTTCTAAATGTTGAACTTTAAGCCAACTTTTTCACTCTCCTCTTTCACTTTCATCAAGAGGCTCTTTAGTTCTTCTTCACTTTCTGCCATGAGGGTGGTGTCATCTGCATATCTGAGGTTATTGATAATTTCTCTGGCAATCTTGATTCCAGCTTGTGCTTCCTCCAGCCCAGCATTTCTCATGATGTACTCTGCATATAAACGTTAAATAAGCAGGGTGACAATATACAGCCTTGATGTACTCCTTTTCCTATTCGGAACCAGTCAGTTGTTCCATGTCCAGTTCTAACTGTTGCTTCCTGACCTGTAAATAGACAGAAATATTTGTACTCATTATGCAAAATTAAGAGTCTTATGTGCGGATGGTTTTGTGAGTTTGTCTTGTGTCAGTAAACTTAGAACACAGTTTTACATGAGAGTGCTATTGTAAATGGTACTTAATTTTTGCAGACCAATTCATGAAAGGCTGGCTTTTTAGTATTTCAGAAGAGAATCTGCAGAAGCAGAACCACATCTCCTATGATGGTGGCAGTGAGGGATAAGTCCTTTCCCTTGCAGAATAGCTACATCACAGTTCCTGGAGGGTTTCAGATATAAAGAATGTTGATAGAACAGGAGTTCATACCTTACATACAGGAAATACATGATGTGTTAATCTTCTCTGTAGTGTTGAACAATAATAATGAGGCAGGTATTCAAACACATATTCACAGACAAATAGGAGAAAATGGAATACAAAATAATGCTTGTTTGCCCCACTTCCCAACATAAACAGGAAACAAAAGCAAAATTCCTGAGTCATTTCCTGCATAAGAGGAATTGTTGTTGTTTAAGTCAATATAAGTTGTATTCAACTCTTTTGTGACCCTATGGACTATAGCCCACCAGGGTCTTCTGTCCTTGGGATTTCCCAGGCAAGAACACTAGAGTGGGTTACCATTTCCTTCTCCAGGGGATCTTCCTGAGAGACCTGATCAAGACCTGGGTTTGGTCCCTGGGCTGGGAAGATCCCCTGGATCTTCAAACCTGTGTTTCCTCCATTGGTAGGCAGATTCTTTACCACTTGAGTCACCATGGAAGCCCACATGAGAGGAATGGTCACCTCCAAATCATTTAAAATTTATCTCAGTCATGTCAAGAAGGTATTAATATATACAGTAAACAGATGACAAACTGAGCACAACAGGCCCAGCTGTTTTCTCTCAGCCCATAGGTGGACGAGCTCTGCTTCAAACTCTCTGACTCCCAGACCCCAAATTGCTGCTATCAAACTCTGTCTGGGAGCTAAAAAAAATTCAAGGATACATGTTCAAACAAAAGCCAAACAAAGCACTAGGAAAGCCTCTTCTTGTGTAGATTTGTGTCCCTAGCAACAAAAAAGAAGAAACTAACTTTAAATTATAATTACATTCATTTCCTCTGAAGGCATAAACAGAATTTTAAAACCATGTAATTAAATACATCAGTGTAGCTATCTGGCCTAACCACCAAAGTAGAGCTAAAACCAATTTATCCATTCTCCAGAGAAGAGGCTGCCAGCCAATAGTGTCTCAAAGGAAGGGAACAAATATTCAGTTTGGTCATAAACATTGTAGTTTTCAGATCATGGTGCTGATGTGGATCCTTAAAAAAAAATAGCCCCTGAGTATTTTACATTTCTGTTTTTGACAAATGACAGTTATTTTGTAACTTTAATGTTTACCTAACTTATCCTGGGCTTCCCAGATGGTATTAGTGGTAAAGAACCCACCTGCCAATGAAGGAGAGGTAAGAGACATGGATTCTATCCCTGGGTTGGGAAGATCCCCTGGTGGAGAACAAGGCAAACCACTCTAGTATTCTTGCCTTCAGAACCCCATGGACAGAGAAGCCTGGCAGGATACAGCCCATGGTGTCACAAAGAGTAAGATACAACTGAAGTGACTTAGCATGGACACAACTTATACTGAAAGAAATTTGAAGACTCTGATGGAGCACTACATTACAATTTCATTTTTGTGCCAGTGCACCTGTTTTCTATCACTGTGATGCTTGTATTATTTAAATATTTATAAATTCAGAGGATAATGTATATCTGTAAAGCTATCACTTGTTTTAAATCCTACATTATAGTGCATCTCAGATTATCATTGTAATCCATCAGTTTCAAGACCAGAAAAAAATAGACATTTATATGAGTTACTGCTTTCTACCTTTACTCAGTATCTGCACTCACAGCTCATTGGCTTCCTTGGTTTTATTCAATATTGAAAATTATTCTCTAGACCCTGTTTCTTCACTTTAAAAAAAGAATAAGCAGAAAATTAACTTCTTGATAAAACCCCCAATATCTTACTAATAACCCCATGAAAAGAATAAGAAATGTTCACTTTTTCTGAAAAAGATGCTATTTCAAACATGAAAATATTTTTAAAACCATTAATAATAATAAATGGTTTTATGTGTACCCAGAGATTTTGATAGTATTACTTCTAAGAACCAACAAAGAAAAAAAAATACTTAGGAATGAATTGAAAATACAAAAATAAAATGATTTAAAATTATTTCTGGGATTTGCTTGTTCTTTTATCTCATTTGCTGCATGTTTTACAGACCATGACATAATCAAGTGAGTTTGAAATAGTTTCCCCTAAGAGACAGGAAACAACTTTTTAAAAATACTGTGTTTTGAATCTGTTCTACAAATTTTATATAGCCATCATAGATGCAGTGAAAATATCTGTACCTTTAATTCAGAAATGGGCTTCTCTAGTAGCTCAGCTGTTAAAGAATCCACCTGCAATGCAGGAGAACCTGTTTCGATTCCTGGGCCTGGAAGATCCTCTGGGAAAGGGATAGACTACCCACTTGAGTATTCTTGGGCTTCGCTGGTGGCTCAGCTGGTAAAGAACTCACCTGCAGTGCGGGAGACCTGGATTCGATCCCTGGGTTGGGAAGATCCACTGGAGAAGTGAAAGGCTACCCACTCCAGTATTCTGGCCTGGAGAATTCCATGGACTGTATAGTCCATCAGGTCACAAAGAGTTGGACACGACTGAACAACTTTCACTTCATTTCACTTCACTTGAAGTCAGACAGCCCTGAATTTGAATTCTGGTTCTGCCTTTTATAGGTTGGGAGATGCTGAGCAGTTTATAGAATCTGTTTACCGATTTGTTTCTCCATTTATAAATAGAGACAACGATAACATCTATTCTTTAGGTGTTATTGTTCAGTCGCTCAGTTGTGTCTGACTCTTTGCAATCCCATGGACTGCAGCATGCCAGGCTTCTTTAGGGGCAAGCGTCTTTTAATTTTGTAGCTGCAGTCACTGTTCACAGTGATTTTAGAGCTCAAGAAAATAAAATTTGTCACTGTTTACACTTTTTCCCCATCTATTTTCCATAAAGTGATGGGATGGACATATGCAAGTTGAAAAGTCCTTGAAGCTCATGCCAGTAGCCCTAAGAAATTCATTTATTCCCTTAACTTCACAAAATAAATGCCTAAATAAAGAATATTTAAATAGTGTATATTTGAAGGAGTTTGAAATTATTAGCCTACTTTGGACACCCTTATCTCCCAAATACTTTATTGTGATATTTTCTCATCTCAAAGATTCTACTGAAGATAGAACCCACTATTGACTTAATGATAGTTTTTGGCATTGGGAAAATGGAGAGATACTACTTTAAATATATTTATTTGGCTCTATGATTGCTCTCCATTTCATAAATGTTAATAGATAAATAAGAAATAATCTAGTTTTACGACCTAAGGGATGTTATGTAGTTTTTAGAGATCAAAGTCCAAAGATGTAGAGACATAAGGGACTTTCAAGGCCACAGTCTAACATGGACAAGATCAATCTGTGTGTGCATGGCTCAGCCAGCCCCAGGGTGCAGAGTTTGCTTCAGGCAGTCCCATTGTCAGATCTGTGGAGCAGATGATGTTGATTACAAGCTTCACACACTACCAGGTTTTAATGAGGTTTTAATGCTCCCTAATGGTTTTAATAAGTGTCCTCACAGGTCAGGACCAGTCTGGGAACTGCACAGGACTGCACTCTAGTGAAAATGCATAATCCCTAGTGGCAGAGGTTAGTTGATTAATGGCTTCACTCGGAAATCACCAATTTAGAGTAGCTTTTATATATCTTCCGACAACCAGAAAATGCTTTTTTGTTTATTTTTTATTTGTAGTTGCTGTATAACATTACATAAGTTACAGGTGCATAATAAAGTGATTCACAATTTTTAAAGGTTGTACTCCAGTTATCAGTTCAGCTCAGTTTAGTCACTCAGTCATGTCCAACTCTTCGCAACCCCATGGACTGCAGCATGCCAGGCTTCCCTGTCCATCACCATCTCCCAGAGCTTGCTCAAACTCATGTCCATTGAGTTGGTGATGCTATCCAACCATCTCGTCCTCTGTTGTCCCCTTTTCCTCCTGCCTTCAATCTTTCCTACCATCAGGGTCTTTTCTAATGAGTCTGCTCTTGGCATCAGGTGGCCAAAGTATTGGAGTTTCAGCTTCAACATCAATCCTGCCAGTGAATATTCAGGACTGATTTCCTTCAGGAAGGACTGGTTGGATCTCCTTGCAGTCTAAGGGACTCTCAAGAGTCTTCTCCAACACCACAGTTCAAAAGCATCAATTCTTCTGCACTCAGCTTTCTTTATGGTCCAACTCTCATATCCATACATGACTACTGGAAAAACCGTAGCTTTGACTAGATGGACCTTTGTTGGCAAAGTAACATCTCTGCTTTTTAGTATGCTGTCTAGGTTTGTCATAGCTTTTCTTCTAAAAAGTAAGCCTTTGTTAATTTCATGGTTGCAGTCACCATCTGCAGTGATTTTGGAGCCCAGGAAAGTAAAGTCTCTCACTGTCACTGTTTCCATTGTTTCCTCATCTATTTGCAGTGAAGTGATGGGACCAGATGCCATGATCATCATTTTTTGAATGTTGAGTTTTAAGCCAGCTTTTTCACTCTCATCTTTCACTTTCATCAAAAGGCTCTTTAGTTCCTCTTCACTTTCTGCCATAAGGGTGGTGCCATCTGCACATCTGAGGTTATTGATATGTCTCCTGGCAGTCTTGATTCCAGCTTGTGCTACATCCAACCTGGCATTTCACATGATATACTCTTCATGTAAGTTAAATAAGCAGGGTGACAATATACAGCCTTGACGTACTCCTTCCCCAATTTGTAACTAGTATGTTGTTCCATGTCCAATTCTAACTGTTGCATCTTGACCTGCATATAGATTTCTCAGGAAGCAGGTATGGTGGTCTGGTATTCCCAGCTCTTTAAGAATTTTCCACAGTTTACTGTAATCCATAAAGTCAAAGGCTTTAGTAGTCAATGAAGCAAAAGTAGCTGTTTTTTTCTGGAATTCTCTTGCTTTTTTCATATGATCCAGCGGTTGTTAGCAATTTAATCTCTGGTTCCTCTGTCTTTTCTAAATCGAGCTTGAACATCTGGAAGTTCTTGGTTCATGTACTGTTGAAGCCTAGCTTGGGGAATTTTGAGTGTTGCTTTGCTAGCATGTGAGATGAGTACAGTTGTGCGGTAGTTTGAACATTCTTTGGCATTGCCTTTCTTTGTTATTGGAATGAAAACTGACCTCTTTTCCAGTCCTGTGGGCACTGCTGAGTTTTCGCAATTTGCTGGCATATTAAGTGCAGCACTTTAACAGCATCATCTTTTAGGATTTGAAATAGCTCAGCTGAATTCCATCACCTCCAGTATATTTGTTCATAGTAAATTTTAGCTATATTTTCCATGTTGTAGAATATATTCTTAAATATTCTTAAGGTTAATTTTATGCTTACTAGGCTGTATCTCTTAATCTCCTACCCCTATATTGCCCCTTTTCCCTTCCCTTTCCTCACTAGTAACTACTATTCTCTACATCTGTGATTCTGTTTCTTTTTTGTTATACTTGGTAGTTTCTTATATTTTTAGATTCCACTAAAAGTGATATCATGCATATTTGTCTTTCTCTGTCTGACTTCTTTCACTTAGCCAAGTCCATCCATGTTATTGCAGATGTCAAAATATCATTATTTTTTATGTTTGTGTGTTAGTCGTTCAGTCATGCCAACTCTTTGTAACCCATAGACTGTGGCCCACCAGGCTCCTCTGTCCATGGGATTCTCTAGGCAAGAATACTGGATTGGGTTGCCATTTCCTTCTCCAGGGTATCTTCCTAACCCAGGATCAAACTCAAGTCTTCTGCACTGAAGGCAGATTCTTTACCATCTGAGCTACCAGGGAACCCCTTTTATTGTTGAGTATTACTCTATTGTGTGTGTGTGTTTATATATATATACACAAACACACCACAGTTCCTTATAAATTCATCTGTTGATGGACACTTAGGTTGTTTCCATTTCTGGGCAATGGCAAATAATACTGATGTGAACATTGGGATGCATATCATTTTGAATTTGTGTGTGTGTGTTTTCTCTTTTTAGATATATACCTAGGTGTAGAAATGTTGATTACTACAGTAGTTCTATTTTTAGTTTTTTAAAAAACCTCCATAGTTTTTAGTTTTGCAGAGTGGCTGCACCAATTTACATTCCCCCCCCCCCCGCCCCCCACAGTGTATAGAATTCCCTTTTCTCCACATCTTTGCCAGCATTTGTTATTTGTGGTTATTTTGATAATAGCCATCCTGACAGGAGTAAGTGATACCTCATTGTAGTTTTTATTTGCATTTCCCTGATGGTTAGCAGTGTTGAGTATCTTTTCATATGTCTGTTGGATATCTATATATCTTCTTTGGAAAAAATTCTCTCCTGTTCTTCTGTGCGTTTTTTACTGTGTTTTTTTTTTTTTTTTTGGATGTTGAGTTGTATGGGCTGTTTGTATATTTTAGAGATACTTACACCTTATGAATCATATCATTTGCAAATATTTTCTCCCATTCAGTAGACTCTTTTGGTTTTCTGATAGTTTCCTTTGTTATGAAAAAGCTTTTAAGTTTAATTAGGTCTCGTTTATTTATTTTTGCTTTTATTTTCTTCGCTTTAGGAGATGGATACCAAAAAAAAAAAAAATTATTGCCATGATTTATGTCAAAGAGTGTTCTGTGTATGTTTTCCTCTAGGAGTTTTATGGTATTTGGTCTTACATTCAGGTCTTTAATCCATTTGAGTTTATATTTGTGTATGGTTTTAGAGAATGTTCTAATTTCATCCTTTTACATATAGCACCACTTATTCAAGAGACTTGTCTTTTTTCTGTTGTGTATTTTTGCCTCCTCTGTCATAGATTAATTGCCCATAAGTGTGTGGGCTTATTTCTGGGCTCTCTCTTATGTTCTGTTGATCTGTGTGTCTGTTTTTATGCCAGTACCATACTGTTTTGATTAACTGTAGCTTTGCAATATAGTCTGAAATCAGGGAGCGTGATTCCTACAGCTCTGTTATTCTTTCTCAAGATTGTTTTGGTTATTCAGGTGTTTCCATACAAATTTTTAAATGGTTCTAGTTCTGTGAATAATGCAATTGGTATTTTGATAGGGATTGCTTTGGGTCTGTAGATTGCCTTGAGTAGTATAGTTATTTTAACAACATTAATTCTTCTAATCCAATAATATTGTTATCTTTCCATCTGTTTTTGGTGTCTGCAGTTTCTTTCATCAGAATCTTATGTATAATTTTCCGAGTGCAGGTCATTTACCTCCTTAGGTAGATGTATTCCTAGGTATTTTATTCTTTTCTTATTTTTAAAAAATTTCCTTCTAGAAGCAAATAAAATAGGAAGTCCCCCTTTTTCAAAATTCCCATTGGGGAATGAATAAATGAAAGAATAGATGCCATTTGCATGATTGACACTTGGAAAGAATAATTTGCAGGTATTGATCCCTGAAAGAGAAGAAAATCTGAGGGGAAAGTGTAGTGCTTTCTCAAATCAAGGACCTTGTGACCAGGCTTTCTCTGTGAGTGTTGTTTTCCTCAGGAGGGGCTTCTGTGCCTATAAAATAGTAAGTTGAAGACAATCTAAAGATGTTCACACCCTGTGAAGGAGGCAAAAGAAGCTTATCTGTGGAGCCATGTGTTGTTAACCCTTGTATTCATCAGCTTTTTGAGGAAATTTAGAGGAAGGCTTTACTTAATTTTTTCTCTCATGTTAAGATAGTTTGAAACTTGAATACAGCAGAATAATAATACAAATCAGACAAGGATGTAGAAATACAGGCGTAATAGATATGGACATGTGTTCAGTTCAGTCCCTCAGTCGTGTCCGACTCTTTGCGACCGCATGAGTCACAGCACACCAGGCCTCCCTGTCCATCACCAACTCCCGGAGTTCACCCAAACTCATGTGCATCGAGTTGGTGATGCCCTCCAGCCATCTCATCCTCTGTCATCCCCTTTACCTCCTGACCCCAATCCCTCCCAGCATCAGGGTCTTTTCCAATGAGTCAACTCTTCACATGAGGTGGCCAAAGTATTGGAGTTTCAGCCTCAGCATCAGTCCTTCCAATGAACACCCAGGACTGGCCTCCTTTAGGATGGACTGGTTGGATCTCCTTGCAGTCCAAGGGACTCGCAAGAGTCTTCTCCAACACCACAGTTAAAAAGCATCAATTCTTTGGCACTCAGCTTTCTTCACAGTCCAACTCTCACATCCATGCATGACCACTGGAAAAATGATAGCCTTGACTAGATGGACCTTTGTTGGCAAAGTAATGTCTCTGCTTTTGAATATGCTGTCTAGGTTGGCCATAACTTTCCTTCCAAGGAGTAAGTGTCTTTTAATTTCATGGCTGCAGTCACCATCTGCAGTGATTTTGGAGCCCCCCCAAAAAAAGTCTGACACTGTTTCCACTGTTTCCTCATCTATTTGCCATGAAGTGATGGGACTGGATGCCATGATCTTTGTTTTTTGAATGTTGAGCTTTAAGCCAACTTTTTCACTCTCCACTTTCACTTTCATCAAGAGTCTTTTTAGTTCCTCTTCACTTTCTGCCATAAGGGTGGTGTCATCTGCATATCTGAGGTTATTGATATTTCTCCTGGCAATCTTGATTCCAGCTTGTGCTTCTTCCAGCCCAGTGTTTCTCATGATGTACTCTGCATATAAATTAAATAAGCAGGGTGACAATATACAGCCTTGACATACTCCTTTTCCTATTTGTGTGTAGACAGCACCATTTCTAAATTACTGGGAAAATAAAATGATTGTTTATAAGGATTACTCAACGTGAGAAAATAGGAGAGCAAGTAAGCGGTGGAGAAAAACAACTATTGTGATAAAAAACCACAGCCTCTTGGAAATTTTTGTTTAAATCATAATTTATGGGCTGTTCTTTAAAAACTTATGACTATATAGTTCTCTGTTAAGATAATTTTTAAATTTAATTATCAATGTTTGTGTAGCAGTCCTAACCTGCTATTTTTCACTAGCTTGATATTTGACTGCCTTGGAATAAAGATAAAACTATGTTCTCCCATCTTATCTGAGAATGACTAGTAGGGTATTTTAAAGAGAGATTATATTTTCATGTTAATGTCATGGTTATAAAATCTTTAAAAATGAATCGGTCCTAAAGAATCCCACTTAACTTCTATTTGCCTATAAGAAGCTCTCCATATCAAGATAGAGCTATGCCTAAAATAGATACGGTCATTTTAAAGAAGATATGAAATACCTTCATGTTCTAAGAATGACAGAGGCTTAAAAGGATCTTCATGGTCTCAGCAGAGAGAGTGAGCTGGCCAAATTGAGTTGCATGAGAGATAGGTGGTACACTTGGGAGCTTTAGGTGGATTAAATTCACAACACCCAATAAATTACATTTTCAAGAGAAGAGCAGGGGTCAGTGAGCTCTCTAAGAATATTCCAAGCATAGACGTTCATACTAATATTCTTACCATGGATACATCTAAAGATATATCTAAGATTGAAACTTCAGTTCTGCTCCATTATTTTTTGGTAATTCACACCTATGAAATATAGAAAGCAGTTGGCCTCTGGGGTCAACTTTTAACCTTAGAGTGTCTGTGGATCACTTTCTTTCACTTACTTTAGCATACTCAATTTATATTGTTAATTTACACTTACCAACTGGTTATTACACATTGCAGGGGAACATCTAGATTGTCTAAACATTGACTCTAACATTCTTGAATTAGTGAATTCAGTATGTAAGAGTAGTCATTCTGCTGCATAGAATGTATATAAAACAAAAACAGTAAATAAACTGAGTTGCAGGTGGAGAACTGTCTAGAAGATAGCTAAGAATGTCTGGTCTTTTTTCTTAGGAACCCTGTTTACTTCACTCACTCAGAAGTTTCCTGGATGTCTCTTACTGCCACATTTACCTCACCTCTTGGACCATGCTTCCGAACCAAAGTAAAGCACTTAAGTGACAGATGGGACTTTCCTGGTGGTCCTTTGGTTAAGACTTTGCACTTCCAGTGCAGGGGGTGTGGGTTCGATCCCCGATTGGGAAACTAAAACCCCACATGCCATGTTGTGTGATCAAACAAAACAAAACAAAACAAAATGAATGCTTAAGTGACAGAAAGAATTAATCTAATCATATTTCCTTATATATATTAGACTTAAAATATCTGGTTATTTTATAGATGTTTACAAATTGTAGGTTATAATTCAAAAGGAGCCTATCTGAATGTCAGGATATTCTCTTCTGAATATTAAAAAAAAATCACTTCCTCCTCCCCTATAACATTAACCTGAACAAATTTCTATACCATGAATCAGTTCCCAAATATATTTGGATAATGCTAATTAAGGATTCAATTAAAACTTAATTCTAATTCCTCATGAAGAGTTTGAAATCTGTAAAGTTCATATCAGAAGCCAGTCTCTCTCTCTCTCTGTGTTGACAATATTAGTATGAAACATCTTTCAGAGACTCTCATTTCTTTCCTGCATGTAATATAAAGCCTATCATCAACTCAGCCTCTAAGTAAACATAACAATATGTGGTCTCAACATGGGAGCCATTCATCGCTTTGAAGACAGTGTCAATTATTGCTTAAATATTCAAAACTGGCTCGGCATCCCAATAGTCAGCAGCCGCACATTTACTCAGCAATCACTCTTTTATGTAACCTGAAGGTTTAAAAAAAAACCTGCTGTTCTCATCTATTCATATGTATTATGTCTCTTTTAAAGCTCACATTCATGCTCACACAAGTACACCCAACTAAGCTTGAATGATCTTGTTACTTTATGACAGTTTTAGATATATCAGGACAATATTATTTCTGAATAGATAATGAGCATTATTGTACAGAAGAGACAGTGCTCCCAACTGTATCTTATTTTCAAGGCACCTTAGACCAGGAGACACTTCTAGTCTAGCCGAAATATGATCAAGCTACCTCTAAGAACAGAAACCCACTAGGAGTTACTGTTGCTTTTTGTGATCTCTGCTTTGCCCATGCTTACTCAAATCACTTCCTTCCTGGTTTTTAATTATCTTTTGTCCTAAGCTGTGTTTTCTCCCAGGACAGTGATTACTGTTTACCAGCTACTTGTCTCTCAGATACATGTGCCCAAATTTCCAACTTTTGTAGAACCAGCCACTTGACTTGACTCTAAAGATGGTAAAGCAAAGATGAGGTTGTATTCAGCTTGTCAGGCTGATTCACAGTAGTCCAGGAATACTCTCTAGACTGGGCTTCCATTGTGGCTCAGCTGGTAAAGAATCCGCCTGCAATGCAGGAGACCTGGGTTTGATCCCTGGGTTGGGAAGATCCCCTGAAGAAGGGAAAGGCTACCTACTCTAGTATTCTGGCCTGGAGAATTCCATGGACAAGTCCATGAGGTCTCAAAGAGTTGGACATGACTGAGCGACTTTCACCATTCATTAACCATTCACTCTCTAGACTGCAGAAGATTACCCCAGCCAGAAATGATAGGGTTCAGTTTGGAGCCCAAGAGCTCTTTTCCCCAAGTGGTATTGAAGTTTGAGAGTTAACATAATGCAGTGGGTGCTGGGCATGACAGAAGGTCAGAATCACAGTACCTCTTAACCTCTGGTCAACCCACAGTTCAGTTCAGTTCAGTCGCTCAGTCGTGTCCAACTCTTTGCGACCCCATGAATCGCAGCATGCCAGGCCTCCCTGTCCATCACCAACTCCCGGAGTTCACTCAGACTCACCTCCATCGAGTCAGTGATGCCATCCAGCCATCTCATCCTCTGTCACCCCCTTCTCCTCCTGCCCCCAATCTCTCCCAGCATCAGAGTCTTTTCCAATGAGTCAACTCTTCGCATCAGGTGGCCAAAGTACTGGAGTTTCAGCTTTACCATCATTCCTTCCAAAGAAATCCCAGGGCTGATCTCCTTCAAAATGGACTGGTTGGATCTCCTTGCAATCCAAGGGACTCTCAAGAGTCTTCTTCAATACCACAGTTCAAAAGCATCAATTCTTTGCTGCTCAGCCTTCTTCACAGTCCAACTCTCACATCTATACATGACCACAGGAAAAACCATAGCCTTGACTAGACGGACCTTTGTTGGCAAAGTAATGTCTCTCCTTTTGAATATGCTAACTAGGTTGGTCATAACTTTCCTTCCAAGGAATAAGTGTCTTTTAATTTCATGGCTGCAATCACTATCTGCAGTGATTTTGGAGCCCAAAAAATAAAGTCTGACACTGTTTCCACTGTTTCCCCATCTATTTGCCATGAAGTGATGAGACCGGATGCCATGATCTTCATTTTCTGAATGTTGAGCTTTAAGCCAACTTTTTCACTCTCCACTTTCACTTTCATCAAGAGGCCTTTTAGTTCCTCTTCACTTTCTGCCATAAGGGTGGTGTCATCTGCATATCTGAGGTTATTGATATTTCTCCCAGAAATCTTGATTCCAGCTTGTGCTTCTTCCAGCCCAGCATTTCTCATGATGTACTCTGCATATAAGTTAAATAAGCAGGGTGACAATATACAGCCTTGATGTACGCCTTTTCCTATTTAGAACCAGTCTGTTGTTCCATGTCCAGTTCTCACTGTTGCTTCCTGACCTGCATACAGGTTTCTCAAGAGGAAGGTCAGGTGGTCTGGTATTCCCATCTCTTTCAGAATTTTCTACAGTATATTGTGATCCACACAGTCAAAGGCTTTGGCATAGTCAATAAAGCAGAAATAGATGTTTTTCTGGAACTCTCTTGCTTTTTCCATGATCCAGTGAATGTTGGCAATTTGATCTCTGGTTCCTCTGCCTTTTCTAAAACCAGCTTGAACATCTGGAAGTTCACAGTTCACATATTGCTGAAGCCCGGCTTGGAGAATTTTAAGCATTACTTTACTAGCGTGTGAGATGAGTGCAATTGTGCGGTAGTTTGAGCATTCTTTGGCATTGCCTTTCTTTGGGATTGGAATGAAAACTGACCTTTTCCAGTCCTGTGGCCACTGCTGAGTGTTCCCAATTTGCTGGCATATTGAGTGCAGCACTTTCACAGCATCATCTTTCAGGATTTGAAATAGCTCAACTGGAATTCCATCACCTCCACTGGCTTTGTTCATAGTGATGCTTTCTAAGGCCCACTTGACTTAACATTCCAGGATGTCTGGCTCTAGATGAGTGATTACACCATCGTGATTATCTGGGTAGTGAAGATCTTTTTTGTACAGTTCTTCTGTGTATTCTTGCCACCTCTTCTTAATATCTTCTGCTTCTGTTAGGTCCATACCATTTCACAGTCCCTTGCTATTGTATAATCTTCACCTAACTGGATATCTCAAGGCCAGTGTTTTAGAATTAAGATGTAATCTGTAAGGCAGCTTTTCTTGGAGAATTTATCTAGCTCCCATTTTGCCTTTTAGCACGAGATCTGAAGCTATAGAATTATTCCCCAACCCTGCCTGTGCCCTTGGCTCCGGCATTAGCTCCAAAGGTGGTAATTCTTTGCCATTTATCCTCTACACTGTCCTGCATGCCTCAGATCCAAGGCACAGTTCCAGCCTTATTCTTTTATTGTTTGAATTATTTTCTATGTCCTTTCCTTATACAGTAACCCATCACCCTTCTGTCCCTGTAATTTCACTGTAGATGCCCATTTTTAAGGTAGAATGATGAGAATCAACAAGAGGAAGAAACACATAGCTTATATTTGAACAAATTACTGTCATAATAAAATTATCAGGAGTGTGTATAAGTACTAGACAATTTTTCAGTCTTTCCAAGGCCTTTGTTATGAAATTCGATGTGATAATTATTTGAGCACTGCAGTGAATACAGAAGACATTTGACAAAACTTTATTTTTTTTTCTTTTGTTAATTTTATTTTATTTTTATTTTTTTATTTTTTTAATTTTATTTTTTAAACTTTACATAATTGTATTAGTTTTGCCAAATATCAAAATGAATCCACCACAGGTATACATGTGTTCCCCATCCTGAATGCTCCTCCCTCCTCCCTCCCCATACCCTCCCTCTGGGTCGTCCCAGTGCACCAGCCCCAAGCATCCAGTATCGTGCATCGAACCTGGACTGGTGACTCGTTTCATACATGATATTATACATGTTTCAATGCCAGTCTCCCAAATCTCCCCACCCTCTCCCCCTCCCACAGAGTCCATAAGACTGATCTATACATCAGTGTCTCTTTTGCTGTCTCGTACACAGGGTTATTGTTACCAAAACTTTAAAATCAGAGAATCTGTGATTCTTAATTTTAAGCTTTCGTTTTCCATAGTTGCAGAGCTTTGGTTTTGAATTTTCATCCACAATTTGACCTTTGCTTTGATTTCTTTTTCTTATAAGATTATGCCTAATAACTAAAACCTCAGATTTCTCAAATAAGGGAGCTTGCAACAGCAAATAATATTTGTATTAGCAGCCAAACTTGCTGCTTCAAACAAATGAACAGAGAGATGACCAGAGTGTTGACATACAACATTCACTCTCAAATTTTAATAAGTTTCAAGTTATTGAATAGATGATCCTAGGTGATGAATCTGCAATTTTAGCCCAACAGAATATTCCTGTAGCAATCCTTCTTTGCAGTAACTGAAACTGTACAAATATTGATTGATCATCCATACAGGAAACACTGTGGAATAATTTTTTAGGATTAAAGAGGATAAAATTTGGACTGAGATTTTAGTAACAGTCTAGATGAGAACATAGTAGGCCTGAAGCATCCTGTTTGTATTCACAAGTTTATGGGAAGGTAAAGAAATTTTGCATATAGCTTTTCCTATGTTGGTTCATTTTCAGTACTGAGGATATTTGACCAACAGGGTGAATTCTGTCAAGGCTGTTTTAAATTGTCAAATAGGATATAACCCAAAAGTGTTAGTGAGTCTGCCATTACTTTTATAGGCAGGGTTGTTTATCTAGGGCTCAACTGTAGTCATTTGTATACCACTGTCTTTCTTAAAAAAAAAAAAAAATATCCCCCGTGTATCACTTTTGTTTGTATTAGTATTTTTCTTCAAATCAATTCACATTTTTTATATGAATATATTTTATAAAGAAACTTTATGTCATTGTCATGAATGGAAATGCAGTAACACTGTCGATAATGAGAAGGTAACTATAAACCAGACTTAATGGAACAAAACAGTGCTATTAAATTTTAGCTAGATAATGATGCTTAACAAAGGTCCTTAGCCTAAAGTGTATCTCAGTTTGCTGCAAGGGAGAAAAACAAGTTTTAGAGAGCTGTTTAAGACATACAAGCACTAAACTGAGACTTTCCTCCTCGAAGTAATCAAGACTGAATGATAACTGAAAGCTACTCTTCTAACCATGTAATTTAATATTACTCCAAATTATCTCCATTGCTAAGAATATCACACTGTAAGATAATGAGAAACACTCATTTGTAATGAACCTCTGGTTGCTGTGTCACATAAGATTTTGTTCAGTGGCATGTAACAAAAATCCAACTCTTGTGGCTGAATCAAATAGAGGTTTTTATTTGCTCTTACATTAATCAAAATCTGGAGGCAGAGAGGGGTTTGCCTCCTTCTAACCCTCTACCCCACTAGTCTTAACCTTGAATCCAGGCTCCATAGAGAAAGAAGAGTAAGAGCAAAAGGCAAAGGGTGGCCAGCCAAGTTTTCATTTTTAACATGAAAAAAATACAGAGTTTACTCTTCAGGCAGACA
The DNA here is from genome assembly GCF_019923935.1 of Bubalus bubalis. NCBI lineage: Eukaryota > Metazoa > Chordata > Mammalia > Artiodactyla > Bovidae > Bubalus > Bubalus bubalis. Next base: position 118,395,006 of record NC_059159.1, read on the forward strand.
GACTTCCATTTCTATCTCATTGGTCAGAATGAATCACATGCCTCCTCTTAGCTGCAAGGAATTCTGGGCAGTTAAGTGTTTTTCTTGGGCATTTGCTGTCTGGACAAAAGCAAAAAAGGGGAAGGGAATCGCAACGCCTGGTACCAACCATACCAAGCTTTCGTCCTTGGGATCATAAATTATCATCTTTAATACATCTTGATCTTGAGGGAGATTTCTTTCAGTTACTACTGAGGATTACAGGATGTACAACTTGATGTCATGTGACACTATATTTCTGCTTCTAGCTACCATGGGCCTATGTAGATGGCAGTGTAAGCTAGGAGGAAACCTGCAATTCATATGTCCTTGATCTATTAGTATTATACCTAGGTTTATTGCCTCCCATAGTAGTTCAATAGGCCCTCATTCCCTACCTTGTCTTCTTTTTCTGGCTGTCTCACATCTCCACATTGTCGTCTAAGCACACATAACAATTCTGTCTAAAGTGTATCAGTTATATCAACAAAAGTGGACTGTGTTTTGCTAATCATCTTACTAAATATCTCAATTCTTTGTTGTTTTGGCTTGTTTATTGAGACATAGCCACTGTGTGTGTGTGTGTGTGTGTGTGTGTGTGTATTTTCCCTGATGCTTTGTGGTTGCTCATCAAACTACATTCTGGGATCATCTACTTATATGAGTGATTTATCTCATTCAAATGCACAAAACAATATCCCATCCAAAGCAGTTTGAATACTTTAGAAAAAAAAAGAAAATGCAGTTGAGAAAAACTGTGGCTCCCATGTGTCTAACGTTTTAGAAATCTCTCTCATGTTTTCCGTTTTTTGGCAAAATCGAGGGCTTAATGTGAATAATCACTGTGGTTACATTTTATCCAGAGATATTACATATCTGTCAAAATAGTAACTGGCCAAATCTACTCTAGTAGAATGAAATAGAGGGAAAAAAACAATTTATTTGATAAATCAGGACTTCCCAGTTTTGTCTCAGCTAACCAGAAAACCTAAAGAGAAGTGACTTTCAAAATTTAATGATTTTCCTAATGCATGCCTTAGATCTCTACTTTCAACCTATATTTGACTTAATGTTAATAATAGTTGTTATTTTTATTATGCTTGAAACATCCCAAAGCATTTAAACTTACATAATTTTACTGGACTTTAATTTTTTTTTTAATTTTATTTTATTTTTAAACTTTACATAACTGTATTAGTTTTGCCAAATATCAAAATGAATCTGCCACAGGTATACATGTGTTCCCCATCCTGAACCCTCCTCCCTCCTCCCTCCCCATTCCATCCCTCTGGACTTTAATTTTTATAAAGTAGGTATAAAATGTATTATTGTCTATGTATTTTATAGGTAAATTGAAAGTGTTTAGATGTCAGGTATAGAAACTGTATTTCTGATTAATGGATCATTGAGAAAAATTTCCTTTCATTTAACAAAAGACAGTCTAAACTATTGTATGTATTGCCAATGAGCATAAAGCCCTATAACTAGATATTTCACTTTTATAATTTCTCTGCACAGTGAATAAATCTGTCCTGGTCCAGCAGGACAGGAACCTGTTTTTGCCAATCTGCAATATAAGGTCTGAAAGAATAAAGTTGATAGGAGGGGAGTCAATTTTTTTTTAATTCATGGTTTATATATTTGAGCATCTTATTTAGGCAGAGTTTTCCTACCTTGAAATCTTAAAAATAGCCTCCCACTCTCATATTTTTAAAATAAGTTTCCAGATTTGTTGGAAAATTTTCTCTCATTTATGTTGTTCAAATTATTGGTATTAATTTTTGTAAATGATGTACAGTAGAGATCAAAAATTTCCCCCCACACATATAAACAGTTGTCCTGGAGTTACTTACTGTCAGTCCTCTCCCATCATTTGTGATGTTTCTTCTGTCACATATTGATTTTGTGTGGATCTTCCTCTGAATCAGCAAGGAGACCAGTGTGGCTGGAACAATTGGCCTTGCACAGATAGAAACTTTACATCAGTACTTCACTCTCTTAATTTCTAGACTTTATAGTAAATCTTGATATCTTGTAAGGCATTTTGATGTGTAGAGATTGGAAGTACCAAAGGAAATGAGAAGTGTGAAGTTTGGTTAAATTAAGTGGTAAAAGAAGAAAGAATAATTATTTGGAGATAAACTGAAGAAAATAATCTGCCCTGGAGATTTCCTTGTATTGTAATAATTCCTACTAATAGCATTTCCTAGTATGGCAACAATTTCCTAGTCTCTATGTTTTGTTCTTGTTCCCTTCACAGTCTGTTCTCTTCCTATCAGCCAGATCATATAACTCCTCTCATCAATTCTCCATTATGGGGATATTTCTCATCTTATTGAAATAAAGCAGAAGTCCTTCACATGACCTGTACAGTCTCATAAAAAAATTCAGGCAGCACTAATGTTTACTTCACGACCTACCACTCACCACTTTTGACCATCTGCTTCACTCCACTGGCCTCATCTCAGTTCCACAAACGTGACAGCCAGACTTGTACCGCGCAAACTTTAGCTCATGGTCTGCATGGAAGACTCCTCTACTGGATATTGTCATGTCTGCTCCTTATGTTATTTGCATCTCTGCTAGAAAGGCACCTTAATGGAGAGTCTTTGTATACCCTATATAATAGAAAATAGATGTTATAAACTGTCTGATCTCCCTCTCCTTCCAATGTTCGTAAGCCCCATTTCAGCAAGGCCTCTTTCTTTGGTTTACTACTGTATTCCAGAAAGTTAGATTAACATCTATCTCATTGCAAGAAATACATCACTCAATTTAAGTTAAATAGAAAAAAATGCCTTTTACTTTTAAGAGTTCAGAACTCCTGGAGAAAGCTAGAAAAGCCTAGACAACTTTGAAGTCGGCTAGGAGTGTAAAATTCTATTCTAAGACTTATTAACTACGTCAGATGAATTACTTTAAGCCTTGATCTTATCAGTTCTTTGGGATAATAATACAAATCTCATAAAATTGACTAGACAATTAAACACCGTACTTAACATGAGGGAATTGCTCCATAAATATTGGTTTGATTTCCTTAATTTGAATTGCATTTTTGTTTAAGGGTTTATTCATAATTAAAAGTAATAGCTAAAAAGACATAGAATCAGGAGAATGAACAGAAATGTAATTAACCTGGTCCTACTAGGGCAATTTACAAGTATCTTTGATGGTGGTTGATTTTCAGAAAAGCCAATGGGGGCAGTGGATTGGGGCTAATATTTATTGAGATTTGGCAATGTGCCAATGATTTTACTTGTAGTATTTTATTTATTCTCTTTTAATTTTATAAATTATATCATTCTCCCAATTTATAGTCAAGAAGACAAATGATGAAAGATGTTAAATACCTTGTTCAAAGTCTGTCAGAAACAGAAGAGCAGGTTTCCATTTCAAATCTGCCCAACATCCCCATCCACCCTTTTTTCTATGCTAAGTTTTTCTAACGTAATAAGAAGGTATTGGTAATATATTTAGCACCTCTGCCTTAACACCTGGAACAAGCCAAACCAGACTGGGATTATTAAAACCAATACAAAGGTCTGGTACCAGTACTAAGTGGGACAACAATGACTCTGTCTTTAAAAGGGTAGTACTCAAAAATACAACTGTAAGAATTTTTGTTTCTTTAAACCCTGCACTGTTTCATAAGAGAATAAAATTTGTATTTTTTTTTGTTTTCTAAGAACAAATATGTTTCCATTTATAAAAATAAACTAGGAATAATAATAAATGGATCAACTTGTTTTTCTTGGTTGTCCATCCTGAAAGGAGTCCCAAGATGTGAAAAATATTCAATGGATTTTGGGATGTTGGGTCACAGGGGAATATCTACAGGTTTGTTTCTAAGATACCTCATGGAGTGGCTATAAAATAGTGTATTTGTCATCACCCGGCCTTCTTTGTAGTCTTTCTAGATTTTTTTCTTACTGTTAGAATACATCCTTCTCCTGGGGACTTACTGTACTCAACTACTTTCATCTATATTTTTAATTATATTGCTGCATCTACTCTAGTTATAAGCTAGTCTTTCTGGCCAGGAATGATGATGGTGATGGTGATAGTGATGATGAGAACAGCGATGATAATGGTAATAGTGATGATGATAATAACAACACATTGAGGAAAAAAGACATTTTAAAAAGCACTTCCTTTGTGCCAGGTACCCCTGAAGCACTTTGCATGTCTTACCATTGTGGCCTCAAAAAATGCCATGATATGTGAGTGAAAGTCACTCAGTCGTGTCTGACTCTTTACAACCCCATGAACTATACAGTCCATGAAATAATTCTGCAGGCCAGAATACTGGAATGCGTTGGGTAGCCTTTCCCTTCTCCAGGGGATATTCCCAAGCTAGGCATCGAACCCAGGTCTCCCACATTAAAGGTGGATTCTTTACCAGCTGAGCCACAAGGGAAGCCCAAGAATATTGGAGTGGGTAGCCTATTCCTTTTCCAGCAGATCTCCCCAATCCAGGGAGAAGGGATAGGCTAGATATACTAGATATAGGTACCATTATTTTCATCTCCAGGCTTCCTTCATAGCTTAGTTGGTAAATCATCTGCCTGCAATGCAGGCAAACCGGGTTTGATTCCTGGGTCCTGGAGAAGGAAATGACAACCCACTCCAGTATTGCTGCCTGGAGAATCCCATGGACAGAGGAGCCTGGCGGGCACAGTCAATGGGATCATAAGAGTCGGACACGACTAAACCACTACCATTTTCATCTCCAGTTTATAGGTAAGAACAGAGGCACAATCTGATTAAATAAGTTGCTCAGTGCACATAGAGAGAAGGGGTGGGGCCTGAAGTCACACTTAGGCTGCCTGTGCTCTTGTGCACTAAATAGGCTGCTGCATGAAAGTGGCTGTACATTTTCGTGGAATCTGAATGGAACTTTTTTGATTTTACTGTTTCATTGCTTAAAGGATGTTTTCATTTGCTTCCTTCTGGGTTAGGATAAGTGTGAGCAGAGGCACAATTTTTTTGTAGCTGCCAAATACTGACAATATAATGATTATATTTTCAGAAGCACATAGCAGGAACACATGGCCCATTAATGGACGTTTGTGTCAATTTCAAGGTTAAAAGACAGTTAGAAACATGAAATGTGCAAATATTTTTAATATTTTGTTGGTTTGTGGAACAAGAGTGTTTGAGATAAGAAAATTTGGACAGTATGTTTATATTATGTATGTGTATATATAGTGTCTGTGTGTGTGTACTTATTCACTCAGTGGTGTCTGACTCTTTGCAGCCCCATGGACTGTAGCCTGCCAGGTTCCTCTGTTCGTGGAATTTTCCAGGCAAAAATAACTGGAGTGGGTTGCCATTCCTTACTCCAGGGATCTTCCCAACCCAGGGTTTGAACATGAGTCTCTTGCAAATCCTACATTGGCAGCCAGATTCTTTACCACTAGCACTACCTGGGAAGACTATATATAGTGTCCATCCTTGAAGTAAGTTCATCTGTCATCCCTGAGCTCCTACCTCTCTAATAACTGATATGGTAATTAAAGGCAAAAACCTTGGGAGAATAAAGGAAACTTTGTAGTGTCCTCCCTAAAATCCAGCATTTTTGAGTGACAGAGAACTCTATTTATATGATTGATTTTGGCCTGTGCATGGCAACCCACTCCAGTATTCTTGCCTGGACAATCCCATGGACAGAGGGGCCTGGTGGGCTACAGTCCATGGGATTGCACAGTCGAACACGGCTGAAGTGACTTAGCACACACACACCAATAATAGCAACATAAAAACTGCACTATATTTTTTGGTGAAGTTTTATTTGACTACTTCTAGTTGGTAAAGAATCCGCCTGCAATGCAGGAGACTCTGGTTCGATTCCTGGGTCTGGAAGATCCCCTGGAGAAGGGATAGGCTACCCACTCCAGTATTCTTGGACTTCCCTTGTGGCTCAGCTGGTGAAGAATCTGCCTGCAGCACGGGAGACCTGGGTTCAATCCCTGGGTTGGGAAGATACCCTGGAGAAGGGAAAGGCTACCCACTCTAGGATTCTGGCCTGGAGAATTTCATGGACTATACAGTCCATGGGGTCACAAAGAGCTGGACACAACTGAACGACTTTCACTTTCACATTATACAATACTTTATTTTTCCCTTAGGAACAAAACAAACAAACAAGCAAAAAAGGAAAATTAAGGGGCACCTTTTATTCCTGTATTATCCTAACACAATTTCCCTGTTAAGCTATGTGGAATTGAAATATATCTACCCAAAGAAAATGTAAAGCTCATTATAAAGAATGTGAGTATTAAAAACTGGAATAATGATGCTAACTTGCAACTGCAGAAATCACGGGCCTCATAATCATTAATTTCATATGTTTCAAATAGTGTGCACTATTGCCTTTCTGAAGCAGGGATTCATGAGCTATAATGAAGATGACCAAGTGAAATCTTTCTGAATGGTTTATACATAAACCTCTTCTTCAGTTTAGGGCTATGATCACAGTTTATGAAGCCATTCTTCATCTCCTTATTGACTTTAGGTTTTTGTTTTTTACCAGAAAATCCACTGTATTATTTTTTTCAGCTATCATTTACCTTATGAATCTTTTTGTTGTTGATTTCATGTATTTTTATCAATAGAAATAATTTTGAAAGGCTACTTATTTGTGTATTTTATGATTGTGTGAATTTTATCATTTATGGGTAAGATTAGAACATTTCCTTTAAATAAAACCATTTTGGTTACACAGTCTTTCATAAATAAATAAAATGCACTTAAAATAAATATAAAATGCATTAATCTGTCATACTGGTTCACAGTGGGTTTAGGAATATACTTACTTTCTTTAGCAAGGATCACCCTTATCTACAACATATGGGGAAGAGTGATCCTTTGTAGTAAGCTGTTTCCCAGAACACAAAATGGTGGGGGATTTCTTTATTGTCACTCTTTTTCATGAGCTCATGTCTCAGGTGAAGTTCAACTTTGTCAAATGTTACTGGAATTTGAAATCATCTATAAGGAAATGGATCAGAGTTCTAATAATATGTGGAAGAAATTATATTGCCAAGAGACAACGTGACTAATCTTTTAAAAATCCCCTTTAATTTGTCAAGCTTTAAAACAATTCATGATACACCACATTTGCATAAGAAATAGTCCACAGAAGTTATTCAGTCTCCAAGTTGTACATTTGTCCCAATTTCCTTTTTAAATATGGACAAGGAAGAACCTCAGATAGTTCTGAGCTTCAGATCATGGAGAACAAAGAAAGAGGGGGTATATCCATGAATCTTGGGCTATTTAAGAAACTTTCTTACCCTCAAGGTAGGAGATCTCCACAGTTGCTATGCTGACATCTTCCATTTGAAACTGGTTTCCATGGTGAGTGTCCATCTGCTTCATTTTTATTTAGTGGTTAATCTGTAGAAAACTGCAGATAGGTTGTTCTTTCAGATCTTAGGCCACTGGACCTGAGAAGCCAGGAATGGACATGAATAAGAGGACTGTGAATCTTCTGGAGATCCTGGACTTTGAGTTGAATGGAGAGTATGAAGTGGATGTTGGGTTGCCTGCCTTGGGGAGATGGAGAGTGTGTACTGTGTTTGGCAGGAAGGATATGGATTGTTGAAGGCAAGGAAAGCTAACTGTGGCGAATATGACAAACTCTGCACCATAGACTCTTCTTCCATAAAGTTTGTTTGTTGCTGGAAAGTGACTTCTCAGCTAGATAGTCTTGCTCTCACTACTCTCTCTGCATATAACTAGTGCCATATGACTGGCACTTGAGAGTAGAATATGAGTGAATTGTGTTCTTCCAGGCTTGGCCTGTGCAAATCCTCCCCTACATGATCTTCTCTCTCCCCTGATTTGCTGGCTGGATACCAGTGCCTGACATGCCCTTGCAAGTCTCTTGTTGAAGATAGTTTTAACCTGTAAGAAACAGAGTCCTCCATGGCAACCTATCACAGACTTTATGCCTTTGAAGAATCAACATGTTTTATGACAAATTAGTGTGATGTGGAAGTTTATTTATTACAGTAGGCATATTTACCTTTATATAGATCATCTTAATTTATGTATGAGATAATATTAATGTCTGATAATCTCAGTTTGTGTCTGATAGTGTTAGATATTGGGATACCCACTTTCCATTTTTTGAAGGGGCATAAAAAGTGGGAAGACATACAGATGGCTAACAAACACATGAAAAGATGCTCAACATCACTCATTATCAGAGAAATGCAAATCAAAACCACTATGAGGTACCATTTCACACCAGTCAGAATGGCTGTGATCCAAAAGTCTACAAGTAATAAATGCTGGAGAGGGTGTGGAGAAAAGGGAACTCTCTTCCACTGTTGGTGGGAATGCAAACTAGTACAGCCACTATGGAGAACAGTATGGAGATTCCTTAAAAAACTGGAAATAGAACTGCCTTATGATCCAGCAAGCCCACTGCTGGGCATACACACTGAGGAAACCAAAAGGGAAAGAGACACATGTACCCCAATGTTCATCGCAGCACTGTTTATAATAGCCAGGACATGGAAGCAACCTAGATGTCCATCAGCAGATGAATGGATAAGAACGCTGTGGTACATATACACAATGGAGTATTACTCAGCCATTAAAAAGAATACATTTGAATCAGTTCTAATGAGGTGGATGAAACTGGAGCCTATTATACAGAGTGAAGTAAGCCAGAAAGAAAAACACCAATACAGTATACTAACGCATATATATGGAATTTAGAAAGAGGGTAACAATAACCCTGTGTACGAGACAGCAAAAGAGACACTGATGTATAGAACAGTCTTATGGACTCTGTGGGAGAGGGAGAGGGTAGGAAGATTTGGGAGAATGGCATTGAAGCATGTAAAATATCATGTGTGAAACGAGTTGCCAGTCCAGGTTCGATGCACGGTACTGGATGCTTGGGGCTAGTGCACTGGGACGACCCAGAGGGATGGTATGGGGAGGGGGAGGGAGGAGGGTGCAGGATGGGGAACACATGTATACCTGTGGCGGATTCATTTTGATATTTGGCAAAACTAATACAATTATGTAAAGTTTAAAAATAAAATTAAAAAAAAAGTGGGAATCTTTTATTGCATAAAGTTTTGTTCTCATTTATGAGATATGCTGCTGCTGCTGCTAAGTCGCTTCAGTCGTGCCCAACTCTGTGCGACCCCAGAGACGGCAGCCCACCAGGCTCCACCGTCCCTGGGATTCTCCAGGCAAGAACATTGGAGTGGGTTGCCATTTCCTTCTCCAAAGCATGAAAGTGAAAAGTGAAAGTGAAGTCGCTCAGTCGTGCCCGACTCCCAGCGACCCCATGGACTGCAGCCCACCAGGCTCCTTTGTCCATGGGATTTTCCAGGCAAGAGTACTGGAGTGGGGTGCCATTGTCTTCTCCAATTTATGAGATATAGACTTGTATTATAAAAGAATGGAAAAAACAAACCCTTTAGTGTGGATCAGACTTTTAAAATTCACTTATTATTTAACATCTTAGTACATGACCATATAAAAATTTATAATATATGAGTGTGTGTGTTTGTGTGTGTGTATATATATATATATCTGTGTGTATGTGTGTTTATGTATATATAGTTTTGAGAGCAGTTTACTCTCCAAAATGTACAGAGTATACCAGTGTCCAAAACTTGAAAGAAAATGAAAAAAAAAATGACATGGTCTCTATATGTATGTTAATGGCAGAAGGAGGGAAAGGGGCTAATGTGTATCCAGAATATATTAGATGGCAGCAGAAGAATTACATGCTTTAATTACATCTCCTTTCTAAGAAATACCAGACTTCATACAGATGAAAAAATCTAGGCTCAGAGAAGTTAATAACTTACAAGTTCAAAATATGACTAAGAAGTCAAATCAGTTTCCAAACTCAAAATTCACTTCACTTTTTGACTACATCAATATTGCTTCCAGATAAAAGTTTCCAGTTATCATGTACAGCATTTCTTTTCTTTCATCATCATAATCTTTGTCATTATCATTGTCTTCATCACTGTCAGTAGCAAGAGTTTTATTGTGATTATTATCACTGTCATTATAATCCCATTTAATGTTTAGTATGCACCTGCTGCATGACCAGACCTAGACTAGATACCTGCCAGGCACTATCTATAACCCTTATTATCAACTTATTTTTATCCCACTTATCATTTGTTCAGCCCCTTTTGTGTGTCAACTACTAGACCAGACGCTTGGCATATGTTATCTCCAGCCTCACAACAGCCTTTTGAGTAAGATAATTCTTATTTCTATTTTCTTGAATCAGAAACTCAAGTTTGGGGAGAATGATAAACCAATGCAGAGTTCACACACTCTGGAACAGGTGGGTTCATCTGGGTTCTTTGGCATAGAACCAGGATAGTATTCATTACTCCTCCACATCTGTAGTATATCATGTTATCTCTCTCACGCATTGTATTATTTCACCTCAAGAATTTCATTAAGAATTCTTAATGTAGGTAGTTCTTAAAGGAGAACATATTGAGTTGCATTAGGGGCCTTGACTCAAAGCTCAGCTTGTCCTGGTGGAAGATCTAAGGCTTGAATCTACCTCTCATTGCAGTGCTCTTTCCTCCCACTTCACAAGGCCTACTTTCAATGGCAGCTTCTACCAGCTGAACAACGGTGTCCCACTGTTCATAGAACCAAGGATCAAGTGTAGTCGCTCAGTCTTATCTGACTCTTTGCCACCCCATGGACTGTAGCCTGCCAGGCTCCTCTGTCCATGGAATTCTCTAGGCAAGAGTACTGGAGTGAATTGCCATTTCCTTCTCCAGGGGATCTTCCCAACCCAAGAATTGAACCTGAGTCTGCCACATTGCAGGCAGTTTCTTTACCATCTGAGCCACAAGGAAAGCCCCCCACTGTTCATACACACATGCAGATGGTAACCAAAAGGTCCCACAGATCATACTTTTGAAGCTAAGCTTTGCGTCTGTTGTTTGGAGAAGATGACTTTTCAAAGAAGCATCATTTACTATATTCTCTATAAGACAGAGTTTAATCAATGCTTTTTGGAGGGAGTTTCTAGTTAGAGATTATTGATTTTACCCAGGTATGAAAGGTGGAGATAAAGTAAATATTAGAAAAAGTATACTTTTCACTGTCATAAAACACCTTGTTAATCTTTTTATTGTTTACTTTTGCTGCTCACAACTATATATAATGACCCATAGAACCAGAACAGAATGGGACCAGAACCTGAGTGGGCTATGGGTAACCTCAGTATATACTGGTGACTAGGAGTGTAAGGATGGAGAAGGCAATGGCACCCCACTCCAGTACTCTTGCCTGGAAAATCCCATGGACGGAGGAGCCTGGTAGGCTGCAGTCCATGGGGTCGCTAAGAGTCAGACACGACTGAGTAACTTCACTTTCACTTTTCACTTTCATGCATTGGAGAAGGAAATGGCAACCCACTCCAGTGTTCTTGCCTGGAGAATCCCAGGGACAGGGGAGCCTGATGGGTTGCTGTCTATGGGGTTGCACAGAGTTGGACACGACTGAAGCGACTTAGCAGCAGCAGCAGGAGTGTAAGGAAGTGGAGGCCTGTTCATTCTCAACCACCTTTGAAACAGTTGCTTCTTCAGATTGTGTCTCAAAAACGTTTTAATTGAAATCCTCTGCAGTGCTAGTCAGTAAAAGGGTCGAATTTAAGAGTGGTAGTGGTGAGAGGGGGCAATTATGCACCCTTACTTGACATGATGGTATGTATGTGCAGTTGCATATAAAGATTCTGAGCCTAGCAGGGCTTCCCTCTGACCTCAGGGTTGGAGAAATTGGAGAGAAGAACCAATTTAAAGTTACTTTTCAGGGCTTTAGGCACGGGGCATGTTGATAAATCTTTGGAGGACTGCTGGCTTCAGGTTTAATCTCTCAAAATGTGTGCATCTGTTTGGAATGCATTGCTAATAAACATTCCCAAATACATTTGCTCCAGCCTAGCAGTATGAAACCACTAGGGCAAATCCAGAAAGTCACATATTGTGCTGGCTAGCTCAGAATGTGTGAACATGGTGATCAAGGACACCAGAAAGAAGCCTATTATTCCTGTATAAAAAAAAAGTAATGTGTATGGCAACAATAATTTCAGGGCAAAGAATACCCCATCTGAGCAAATTTGTACTAATTTTGTAGCCCCTCCCACTGAGACAGGAAGTGTGACATTGAACATTTATTCCTTTCCCCTCAATACATACCACATGGGAGGACTGGAAAGGAGGGATGAACTTCGCTTATGGGGATGGGGAAGATAGACGATAAGCACAAGAAAAAAGGAGCCTGCGGTCTGCAACATGAATGCCATAAATTCACAAGTAAAGCATTATTAAAAATTTCCAGCCCCATAAATGCTGCCATTAATCACTTTCAAATTAACGTGATGTGAGTTAAATTATTGCAAGTTCCTGTGTAAATTAAATCATTATTAGTTGCAGACTTTTTTTCTTTCGGGGTACAGGCAGCAGCTGAGAAGGAAGGGATGGACCTACTGGTTTCAATTTACTAAAGAAGGTTTGGGGGAAAAAGATTTTTGCTTGATTACAAGAGCAAAACCACTTCACAGTATAATATCACAATAATTGTAGCCATATATCATAACATGTCATAAGTCCAGGACAAAGCTCAGCCGCCTTTCGTAAGCAGCAGCCAAGGAGGCAAGAAAAGTGAGTGAATGAGGTAATGGATTTCTTTCCCCTTATTCCACTAGAGAGCAGTGTTCTTTTGTACAAACCAGGTAGGTTGTTTTCTACAAAGAAGTCGGAAGGAAAATTTTCTACATAAGGGAAGTTTTCGTAGCAACGGAAAGGCTTCTCTCTTGCAGTAAAGCTATGCATTCTGAATAAAATATGAAGACAGTAGTTTCCAGCAAAGGTCACTCTTATTTTAATAGGTGTACTTCTGAGCCTGTCTTCTTTTCACATGAGAAAGGTGTTGACTGTTCAAAAATAGAACTCGTATATATAGTTTACATCCTACAGTAAACATTTTTAGATGGCATTCATCAGCAAAACGGGTCAGTTGTCAACCATTAGCTATAGGTAGAACAAGAATATTAATTATCCATATATATTAAAATACCTTTAGGAGACAATAAATGACTTTGTCAGGAATAGAAATAAAGTCAGACCAAAAGGAAGAGTGAAGAGAAGGAACACATGTGTTGTGAAAGGTTCCAATCCCTGCTTTTTAAATTTTTTAGCTTACTATACTGCCAGTAGTTTTACTGTTGTTCTTGAGAACAGCAAGTTGGTATGATAGATATTAGTCTGTTTCTCTGGGAGAAAATATTCAGTTACAGGCAAGTTGGCTACAACTCCTTGATGAGTCAGTTGACATTCCAAGAAGCCCAAGGCCACGCTAACAATAACTGAAGTTTGCCTCATTTTATGTTGCACAAATATATTTCTAACCTTTCACTCTGAAGCACATGGAAACAGGCAAAGATAAACCAGTGAGTTTATATGCATGTGTGTGTAACTGAGTGCCTTTCTTGTTCAATAAGAATTAAATTACTGGGTAATTTTGGTTTCTTCTAGAAGGAAATGAATATGCTCTTAAGTATTTAGAATCACTAGAGAGCATTTTAGGCATTTCTGGATACAAATCAATGTCACCCGAAGTGTGGTTTCAATACAGATTCAGCCCTATTTTTCTCCATTTGCTAGTAGTAGGATTTTTCTGATACACCACATGACTTTACTATTCCCTTATCTTAAGCTCATTGAACAATAATGGTTGTAAGCAAAAAAGTATCTTGAGAGAAAATAAACGGGGAAAAATCTGAGGCCTGATAATTAGCAGTAGCAAAGGGTCCTCAGAGTATTCACCACGTTAATTGAGAAAATTCAGAGCATGTAAAGTTTCAAGACTGACATCAGCAGATCCTGGGATTTATTTGAGCCTGCTCACCTTTGCTGTTGTGCTGCATTTTTGACATAGCAGATGTAGAAAATTTAATATTCCTTGATCAAAATAAACTTGGGCTCCCTGAAATACAAATCCAGGTATCATAAAGAACAGTGTTTCACATAAGATCTGGCACATAGACGAAGCTGAATAAACAGGGCTGAATAAGTGAATGATTGAATGGAGAGGGGAAGTAATAAATCCCTCCACTCCAACCTGGTAATGCTAGATTCTTAGGATTCAGCTACAGAAACTTTACTTATATCACAGAAGACTGTAAATTCACCAATTAGATATGAAGAATAGTACAGAGGAATTTATAGAAACTCTATAGACAAAGAAACCTAGGTTTGTGTTTTCTTTTAATTTTATTGAATTATAGTTGATTTTTTGGGGGTTTCCCAGATAACAGTAGTGGTAAAGAACCTGCCTGCCAATGCAGGAGACGTAAGAGACATGAGTTCAATCCCTGGGTTGGGAAGATTCCCTGGAGGAAGAAATGGCAACACACTCCAGTATTCTTGTCTGGAAAACCCTATGGACAGAGGAAACTGGTGCACTACAGTCCATGGGATCACAAAGAGTCGGACACAACTAAACAACTAACACCACTACTATGATAGTTGATTTGGGCTTCCCTGGTGGCTCAGCAGTAAAGAATCCACCTGCAGTGCAGAAGCCACAGGAGGCATGGGTTCAATCCCTGGGTTAGGAAGATTTCCTGGAGGGGAGAACATGGCAACCCGTTCCAGTGTTCTTGCCTGGAGAATCCCCATGGACTGAGGAACCTGGTGGGCTACAGTTCATGGGATTGCAAAGAGTTGGACATGACAAGCAACTTAGCACGCAGTGCAGTTTATTTTAAAATGTTGTGTTTAATTTCTGTTGTATGGTAAAGTGACTCAGTTTTATATATATCTACATATATTCATTTTCATATTCTTTCCCATTTGATGTATCTCAGATATTGAATATAGTTCCCTGTGCTATACTGTAGGACCTTATTGTTTATCCATTTATTTATATATACGTTTCATCTGTTAACCCAAATTCCCAGTGCTTCCCTCCCCTACCTCCCCTCTCCCTTGACAACCACAAGTCTGTACTCTGTATCTAAGTTGATTTTGTTTATTAGATATGTTAATTTGTGTCATATTTTAGATTCCATGTATAAGTGAGAGCATATGATATTTGTCTTTCTCTTTCTGACTTCACTTATAATCTAGGTCCATCCATGTTGCTGCAGATGGCATTATTGCATTCTTTTTTATGGCTGAGTAGTCTTCCATTGTATACACACCACATCTTTATCCATTTATCTATCAGTGGGCCTTTAGGTTGTTTCCATGTTTTGGCTATTGTAAATAGAGCTCTCAGTGGATGTTTAGGCTGTTTCCATGTCTTTGTTGTTGTAAATAAAGATGCTATGAACCTAGAGGTGCAGGTATCTTTTTGAATTATAGTTTTGTCTGGGATTATACCCAGGAGTGGGATTGCTGGGTCATACGGTAACTCTATTTTTAGTTTTTTGTGGAACTTCTATACTGTTTTCCACAGTGACTGCACAAATTTATATTTCCACCAACAATGTAAGTGAGTTCCCTTTTTTTCACATGCTCTCCAGCATTTATTGTTTGTGGACTTTTTTATGATGGTCATTCTGACTAGTATAAGGTGATACCTTGTTTTAGTTTTGATTTGCATTTCTGTAATAATTAGCACTGATGAGCATCTTTTCATGTGTCTATTAGCCATCTGTTTGTCTTCTTTGGAAAAATGTCTATTAAGATCTTCTGCCCACTTTTCAATTGGATTGGTTGTTTATTTGTTATTGAATTGTAGAAGCAGTCTGTTTATTTTGGAAGCTATAGCCCTTGTTGGTTGTATCATTTGCAAATATTTTCTACCAGTCTATAGGATTAGACCTGAGTTTTGAATCATGACTCTGCCATGTATTATATATGTCATATGGGACAAAGCTTTCTAAGTGTCATCTTCAACGTTCATACAAAGAACAGGATCAATAATCCTTCCCTTCCAAAATTGTATGGACCTTGGCAAGTTTGCTCAAAATAGGCACTCAAAAATGAAAGAAAATATTTCTAAGTAAGTTGGGTCACCCAACCAGAGGCAAAATTTGTCACCTTTAAATGAATTTTCTTATTAGGTCATGTTATCTTAATAATCTACGGGAAATGTTAAAAGACTAGAATTTGTCGGAACAAACACATTTTTGCATGCTTCTGGGAAAGTAAGTCAGCTAAATAAATGAACCATCTGATTTGACATTTCAGCTCTGGAATGAGGGAGAACAGAGAGTTTCAAAGTTTTTTGGACTTAGAATCAATGCTTTGAAAGGCACTTAACCAACTGTAAATGCATAAACCCATTTGGGAGGGCAAGTTGGTCCTATCTTCAGAAGCTTTAGAAATACCATAAACTTTGAGTAGTAAGTCTATTCCAAGAAATCCATCCTAGAGAAACCAACAATCAGAGATAACTCAGTCAAAAACTTACATATAATACTGTTTAAAATATTTTTTTAATAATAGTGAAAAATTGGATGCAATTTAAGTGTCTAACAATAGAAGATTAGTTAAATATGTGGTATTTTTTCTTTAAAATAATCTATTATGAAGCCATTAAAATGTATTTTCAAATAATGTTTAATGACATAGAAAATGCTCAAATATAAATTTAAGTGAAAAATGAGAATATAAAGCTAAATTTACAATGTGATGCCAATTTGGTAAAATTGAATATTTTGCATAATTATTTTTATTCAACTTAAAAGGAATCAACCAAAATATTGTCACAGCATAAACAGTTAAGGCAAATGAATTTCAAATTTAAAATAGCATTCCATCTCTTTTCTCTATATCTGTCTTAAGCTCAGGTTAATAATCATGAGCATAATATGACACAGGCCATATTTTTGTTCACGTTTTGTTTTCCTCCAAATTCTGACATAAGAATATATAACATTTATTGACAAGAAATAATATGTTTCTTTTAGATTTAACTACAGAGGGACTGTAGTTTAAGACATTGCCTTTTATTTTGCACCACTGCTTTTATAAAATGTGGGTCCTTTTTGGCAAATGTTTGGATGAGCCCACCACATGCATTAGCTTTGTACATTGTCTGAATTTTCCAAAGGGAAAGAGAATGCTGTAATGAAATTTGCATATCTAACCAATTAGTTAAGGGAACTTAATGGGCATCCATTTTCAAGGAGATTGCAGAAAACCTACCAGGATATAACAAAAGTAAGTGAAGAAGCAGTAATTAGATGTTTTTAGTCATCCTCAGGGGAAAAAAAAAAAAAATATATATATATATATATATTTGCAGGTGACCTCTACTCAAACCCAGCCCTGCCAAATGCTGTGGAATCCTGTGTAAGGCAAAAGGAAAGCAAGAGAGAATTGTAGGAAAAATCTGGACACATTGCTTCCCTGAACTCTGTAACACATTAGGGCCCAAGCAGTAATCCTTCGGGACCCTTCCAGTCAATTATTAAAGAGAAAAAATAGGCATCATTCATTCCTCTAGACTTGTACCATCTACTGATAAAGAAATTGTGGGCTTCTTTTATCAGTGAGAGAAACTTTGCAATTCCTGCCAGGACCAGCAATTCCTGCCAGGAACATGGCTATTCCTAATAGAGAAGTACCAAGAAGCACTATGCCTGAAAGAGACTTCACATTTTCTTCAGCACATGTGAGATACCCACTAGGTGTTCCCAGATAAAATGTGGAGAGAGGTTATTTGTATGCAGTTGGAGTTTCTGAGTGAAAACGAGAGAGACAGAGCCAGAGAAATAAAATATATTTTGGTCCTATTTCCGTGGAAGCTATTTATTTTCAGATCAAAAGCTCAAGTTGTTTACCAAATCAAGATTTTCACACTCTTCCACCTGTGGGGGCCGTGAGCTGGACCCAAGTTCTCAGGACTGATCCAGAGTAAGACTGATGCTGAAGTGGATTTATGAGGAATGTTGCAGTGAATAAAATGGAAATGGAACACCAGAGTATTAGTCCCAGTATTGTACAGAATTGTAAGAATGGGTGGTATGTTTCAACATACTCACAAATATATGCTGCTGATTTCTGTTGTTGTAAAGTATTTGCTATAATATCTGATTAACTCAATATACCATTAAGATTCATATGACCCAGTTTTAGTTTATTAATTATTTTGGAATAGCTCTATTTGTAAGTATTGATATTTCTTGACTTTTATTCTTTCTTTCTCTTTATTCCAAAGAATAAAGACAAAGATACACCTATTTTTATTAAACTAGAATAAAACTCTGTTTTGTAGTAATCATTTGAATCCATTGGAACCTTTAACATATTTGAGATACAAGTTCTTAGTGATTTCATCTTTCTCTGTTTCTTGAAACATTTGCTATTTAATCATCCTAGGAATTATTTTCTCATTACTTATCAATTATTCCCAGATATACTTTAAAAAAATTATAAACAAACACAAGAGTAATTAAGGAACCTAGAAGGATAATAAATTATTAAAATAAACAATTACTACTGTTTCATGCTTCAGGTTTCTTTTTTTGAAAAGATATAAAAGGGGACTGGAGACATCATCTTTGTACTCCACTTTTTCATTGAATGTAACTGAATTCATAATTTCTCATACTCTGTCCATAATGGCAAATTGAAGAAAACTGTAAGAGGAAGATATTTCACAACTGCAAGATGATTCAGAATCCTAATGCAGACAGACAGGAACACTCTATAATCCGACAGTGAAATTCATTGCATGAGCAAAAATTTCAGACATTCAGATTACGTTGTCCTGGATAAATTTTCTCAAATTCAAAATCAGTAATGATCAAAAATAAATTTTTAAGGATGAAAAAGAAATTTGGTTTTCTCATAGTTAACTGTTCAACACAGAAAGCACATTACCATGCTATATTTGTGAGAAAAACAAGACCATCCCATTTTGTTTAAAAGATGTATGACAGCCTTCTTTCACCTGTTATGATGTCTCTGCACCAAACTTACCTAATAGTTTATAATCAGGCAAATGCTGAAGACAGATGTGTAAGAAAAGGTGACTGGAGGAGAAAGTCATGTAGAAATTTAAAAAATTATTGATCATTTTTAAATTGTGTTTGTAAATGTAAAACTGAAATGGTCTTAATTATAGAGCAAAGATGATACAACCAAAATTATATCATCCAAAAGATTGAAAAATTGTTTTTAAGTATTGCATTTTGATGGTGCAAATTCAGTAAGAACCAGGATTAATGATAAGCTAGAACCTATTCAATATGTATAAAAGACATTTTCCAATTTAGGCATATATAACATTAAAATCATGAAAGTATGAACTACAAAAATTTGAGTTTACTATATTTAGATTTTTATTAAAATTTCTAAATGATTTTCACTATCTACTTTTACTGATTTTATCTTTTGATAAAATATTATAAAAATATAAATTAGTAAAGAGAGTACATTGAGTCCAGATGTTAAATGGCACTGGCTATTTTTCCTGGCATATGAGAGCGAGGCCTTAGCATGTGGACTAGAAGTAGTTAGGTTCTTGAACTGGACCCAGGTGTGATGTTGAAGTAGGAATATTTTGCGGCACAGTTCTGGGAGTTAATTTAAAACAAGGCACATGTGGTAAAAATAAAATTTGGGACCAAAATTACAATTAAATAAAAAGTGCTAATGTCTTCAGACAAACACAGCAGATTTCTTAGCCAATCCTCCTCTCTCCCTCTCTTCTTCTCTTTCTTTTTGCCTCTATCGTCTCCTTCTTTTCCCTCCCAGTCTCTTCCTCCCCGCTTCTCTTGTGGGTCTGGATTAATTTAGGAACTGCTGAAAGAACATCTAAATGGCTGTCCTTACTTTATTCTAAATATGGATCAGGAGAAAAAAGTGTTGGCTGTCTTTCAAGGAAAGCCAATCCACTGAACTTTTCCAGGTTTTCCCCGCCCCCCCCCCCAAACCCAAGGGATTTACATGCTCTCAGAAGATTCTAAATAAGGAATAATGATCTTAATCTCAACTAATATGGTTTGCAGGACAGCCTTTTCATAATCTCAATTGCTGCAAATAAATGATTTAGTCTGTATATTTATTAAGCAGCTACTATATGCCAGACATTGGGAATAATTTTTTTAAAAGACAAAATCCCGTCTCTCAAAGAGAAATGCGTTCGAACAGTAAACAATTGCGATAATTTGAAGGCAAAGCCAGCCAGGCGTGCTGCAGTCCATTGGATCTCAACGAGATGGAGGCAACTGAGCGACTGAACAACAGCAACAAAAGCAAGCAAAGAAAGGAGCAAAGAGGAAATCAAAGAAGAGTTTACTTTCCCAGAAGCCTGTTGAAGAAATACAAAGAAAATGCATCCTGAGTTTAAGCTTTAACTTCACAGCATTCCTTATCTGATTTGCTTATTTCATAGGTAAGCCAACAAGATTTGTGTACTCAGTGACAACACACTGTCTCACATAACTAACATAGATTTTATTTTCCTAAGAATTTTTACCCTTCCCTTTGTTTCAAGATGTATGGAGAAGAGTCCCTTTGGTAAGCCAGCCCAGTGAGAATGATGCCTTATCTTTGGACTAACCTTTTGCCCAACTAAACTAATGTTTCTTGCCAGTGGCCTAAATTTCTATCTAAAAGGTCCATAATGTCATAAAATGGATTTTTTTTTGCTCAGCTCACCCACCAGGGTAGTAAAAAATAAAATCAAATCTATATACAAATACACACGATAAATTTCCATTGCTTTAGGGGCAAAATAAAAGCACTTCCATTTCCTTTTTATTCTGGATCACAGACCTGACTGTTTCTTTTTCCCTCTCTCAAATGAACTTCCAACATTCAAGGTCATTTTCTTTTTAAAAGTTATCCTAGTAACATCTAGAATAGCTCTCTCTGGGAATACCGGTTTTTTTTTTCCCCCCTCTCACTTAATTTGCCTCTTACACACCCTTCTCTCAGGTCCCATATTTTCAGTAATGCTGATTGGGCAATTATTTACTTTTTGCTTGAGTTTGAAAAGCACATCAACAGGCACACAAATGTGTTTTGGATCTCATCCATGTAGAAATATTACTGGTAACTTGATGAATCTGTAAGTAATTTTACAAAAATGTCTAGTGAGTTTTGCCAAGGACGTCTGACCCCCGGCATTGCTCCACTGATGTAAGTTTTTGAGTGTTTGGCCTGTTCTGATCAGTACCAGCTGTGCATGCTTTGGTTGTACACATCAGATGTTAAGTGAAGGAGAAAAGACAGCATTTTCTGACTTAGGCTTGAAAGTTTGTGAGCTAGGACAGAAATAAGACTGCAGTTGAAACCAAAGCATGTCTTTCATGCTTCATGTTAAGTTCAGTTGTACCTTCAGTTCAGTTCAGTTCAGTTCAGTCGCTCAGCCGTATCCGACTCTTTGCGACCCCATGAATTGCAGCAGGCCAGGCCTCCCTGTCCATCACAAACTCCCGGAGTTCACCCAAACTCTTGTCCATCGAGTCGGTGATGCCATCCAGCCATCTTATCCTCTGTCGTCCCCTTCTCCTCCTGCCCCCAATCCCTCCCAGCATCAGAGTCTTTTCCATGAGTCAACTCTTCACATGAGGTGGCCAAAGTATTAGAGTTTCAGCTTTAGCATCAGTCCTTCCAATGAACACCCAGGACTGATCTCCTTTAGGATGGACTGGTTGGATCTCCTTGCAGTCCAAGGGACTCTCAGTTGTACCTTAACATCATTTAAAATCTCTCTCAATCAGATGCTGCATAGAGCAGATAGAGTGAGTATCTCTAACAAAGAATAAAGATTCATTAAAATAGTTTTGTTTGATAAAGATTTTAAAAACTGTTTGATTTTTTGTACAAACTTCTTCACAGACTTCCAAGGAAGAAAATAAAAACAATAAAATATTGATAATGTATTGTGATTTCCTTAGAGGGCAATAAGAAATCTATTTCAGGATACATTTCAGTAGGAGTTAAAATTATTTAGGTTTTTAATTTTTGCTTTGAAAGACCATGCGGTTAGTGAAAGCATGGGATATTTTGGGTATATTTACATCCAGCCTAAATGCCAACACGGAGGTGCCCCTACTGTCCATTTATAAAAGTGGAAGTATGTATTCTTCTACTTTTAAATACTTTCTTCCAATTTTACATACATTTCTTCCACTATTACATACATTCTTCCACAAATACATACATAATGAAATGTATGTATTTCATTACATCTAAACATATACTGCCTAGGGCATGGTTCACAGTATCATAACATATGTTTATGGTTTAGGGGCAGACATGTTGTTAAAAACTAGTTTTGAGAGAGTGTTAGTTAAAGCCTGGGAGTAGAATGTCCATCAGACCAAACAAAACAATAGCCTTATTGACAGTAACCAAAAAGTGGAAATGACCCAAATGATGAACCTCATTAATTAGTGGGGAAGTAAACTGTGGTATATCCATACAATGGGAAAGTATTCAGCCACTAAAGGGAATGAAATGATACTTGCTATGATGTGGATGAATTTTACAAATTGTTGTTGTTGTTGTTCAGTCGCTAAGTCATGTCCTACCTAACAAACTGCAGAATGCCAGGCTTCCCTGTCTTTCACTGTCTTTCAGAATTTGCTCAAACTCATGTCCACTGAGTTGGTGATACTATCTAACCCTCTCATCCTCTGCTGACCCCTTCTATTTTTTCCTTCAATCTTTTGGAGAATCAGGGTCTTTTCCAATGAGTCAACCCTTGGCATCAGGTGGCCAAAGTACTGGACCTTCAGCTTCAGCATCAGTCCTTCTAGTGAGTATATATTCAAGGTTGATTTTCTTTAGGATTGACTGGTTTGATCTCCTTGCTGCCTGAAGTAAAAGTGAAAGTCACTCAGTCATATCTGACTCTATAGTCCATGGAATTCTCTGGCCACAGAATACTGGAGTGGGTAGCCATTCCCTTCTCCAAGGGATCTTCCCAACCCTGGGATCAAACCCAGATCTCCCACATTGCAGGTGGACTCTTTATCTACTGAACCACCAGGGAAGCCCTGCTTGCTGTCCAAGGAACTCTCAAGAGTCTTCTCTGGCACCACTATCCAAAAACATCAGTTCTTCAGTGCTCAGCCTTCTTTATGGTCTGACTCTCACATCTGAACATCACTACTTGAAAAACCATTTTTCTGACTATACAAACAATGTCGGCCATGTGATGTCTCTGCTTCTTAATATGCTGTCTAGGTTTGTCATAGTTTTCCTTCAAGGACCAATCATCTTTTCATTTCATGGCTGCAGACACCATTTGCAGTGATTTTCAAGCCCAAGAGAATAAAATCTGTCACTGTTTCCACTTTTTCCTCTTGTATTTGCCATGAATTTATAGGACTGGAAGCCATGATCTTAGTTTTTTAAATGTTGAATTTTAAGCCAGTTTTATCACTCACCTTTTTCACCCTCAAGAAAAGGTTCTCTAGTTTATCTTCACCTCCTGCTATTAGCGTGGTATTATCTGCATATCTGATGTTCTTCATATGTCTTCCAGCAGTCTTGATTCCAGCTTGTGATTCATCCAGCCCAGCATATTACATGATGTACTCTGCATAGAAGTTAAAGAACCAGGGTGGCAACAACCAGTCTGTTGTTCTGTGTACAGTTCTAACTGTTGCTGCTTGATCTGTATACAGGTTTCTCAAGGGACAGGTAAGATGGTCTGGTATTCACATCTCTGTAAGAGTTTTCCAAGTTTTTTTTTGTGATCCACACAGTCAAAAGATTTAGCATAGTTGGTGAAACAGAAGTAGATGTTTTTCTGGAATTTTCTTGCTTTTTCTATGATTAGTGAATGTTGGCAATTTGATCTCTGCTTCCTCTGCCTGTTCTAAACCCAGTTTGTACATCTGAAACTTCTAGGTTCACATATTGCTGAAGCCTAGCTTGAAGGATTTTGAGCATAATCTTGCTAGCATGTGAAATGAGTGCAATTTTACAGTAGTTTGAACATTGTTTGGCACTGCCCTTCTTTGATATTGGAATGAAAACTGACCTTTTCTAGTCTTGTGGCCACTGATGAGTTTTCCAAATTTGCTGACATATGGAGTATAGCACTTTAACAGAATCATCCTTTAGAATTTAAATAGTTCAGCTGAAATTCCATCACCCCCTCTAACTGTGTTCATAGTAATGCCTCCTGGGGCCCATTTGACTTCACACTCCAAAATTTCTGACTCTAGGTGAATGATCACACCATTGTTGTTATCTGGGTCATTAAGACCTTTTTGTATAGTTCTTCTATGTATTCTTCAGTTCAGTTGCTCAGTCGTGTCTGACTCTTTGTGACCCCATAGACTGCAGAACACCAGGCCTCCCTGTCCATCACCAAATCCCAGAGTTTACTTAAACTCAGGTCCATTGAGTCAGTGATACCATGCAGCCATCTCATCCTCTGTTGTCCCCTTGTCCTCCCTCCTTTAATCCTTCCCAGCATCAGAGTCTTTTCCCATGTGTCAGTTCTTCCTATCAGGTGGCCAAAGTACTGGAGTTTCAGCTTCTGCATCAGTCTTTTCAATGAATATTCAGGACTGATTACCTTTAGGATGAACTGGTTGGATCTCCTTGCAGTCCAAGGGACTCTCAAGAGTCTTCTCCAACACCACAGTTCAAAAGCATCAATTCTTTGGGGCTCAGCTTTCCTGCTACCTCTTAATATTCTCTTCTGCTTCTGTTAGGTCCTTATTGTTCCTAATTGTGTTCCTTATTATTCCTAATTGTTCTTTATTGTGCCCATCCTTGCATGAAATGTTCCCTTGATAGCTCCAGTTTTCTTGAAAAATCTCTAGTCTTTCTCATTCTGTTATTTTTGTTTTCCTCTACTTCTTTGCGTTATTCATTTAAGAAGGGTTTTTTATCTCTCCTTGCTTTTCTCTGGAACTGTATTCAATTGGATATATTTTTTCCCTTTCTCCTTTGTCTTTCACTTCTCTTCTTTTCTCAGCTATTTGTAAAGCTTCCTCAGACAACTACTTTGCTTTCTTGTATTTCTTTTTCTTTGGAATGGTTTTGCTCACCACCTCCTGTACAGTGTTATGAACCTCCGTCCATAGTTCTTCAGGCACTCTGTCTACCAGATATAATCCCTTGAATCTATTCATCACCTTCACTGTATAACCATAAATGATTAGATTAAGTCATACATGAGTGACCTAGTGGTTTCTTGTACTTTCTTCCATTTAAGCATGATTTTTGCAATAAGGAGCTCATGATCTGAGCTTGGTGAAAGAAACAGGAAATAAAAGATCACATATGTGAAGATTTCATATATTTGAGATATGCAAAATAGGTAATTCCACACAGACAGAAAATGGAATGAAGAGTGACTCTCAAGGGGAATAGTATCTCTTTTTTAGTCCCTAAGTTGTGTTGACTCTTTCATGACCCCATGGACTGTAGGTAGCCCCCAGGGTCCTCTGTATATGGGATTTCCCAGGTAAAAATACTGGTGTGGGTTGCCATTTCCTTCTCTAGGGGATCTTCCCAACCATGACTCTTGCATTGGCAGACATGTTATTTACTGCTGAGTCACCCAAGAAAGCCCCATTTGTTGGGAGATGATGAAAATGTGCTGGAACTAGATGGTGTTAACTATTCAACTTTATAAATAAATACCACTGAATTAGATACTTATAAAGGGTAAATTTTAAGTGATGTGAATTATGTCTCAATTTCAAAAATTGTGAGTAAGGGAAAACAAGCCAACCTGTAATTTGGAGAGATGATATACATCTATTGCATTTTTATGTGCTCTCTATTCTATCCCTCTGAAACTGTATATTAGAAAGTTTCATGTTGATATATGGCAAAACCAATACAATATTGTAAAGTTAAAAAATAAAATAAAATAAATTATATAAAAAAATAAATACTCCCACGAATTTTGTTCCTTGTAACATAAACTAATGGTCTCAAAGTTACTAGTCAATGGTCTTCCCAAGGTTTTTATTAAATAAACTTTTGACTGTTACAGAAAAAAAAAAAAGTTTCATTGTATTATCCAGGTCTCTTAACATTTCTTTCACATTTTCTTTTTCTTTATCCTTCTCTGCTGCATGCTAGGTAATCTTAAAAAATTGAATTTCCAGCTTACAAATTTTACTTTCCAAGTATGTCTTTTTTCTTGCTAGTCTATGTACTGAGATTTAACTTTTAACAATTATAGTTTTTCTCTTTTACCTTTTATATTTTCTCTTTTAGATATTATATTTTCCATTTTCCAGTCATTTTTTTGTCTTTTGTTCTTTCAGTCATGTATTCAGTTCCTTCTTTTATTTCCTCAACCACAATAAACAAAATTTTCATGATCTCTATCTGATAATTACAGTATCTTCAAACTTTGTGAGACTAATTCTTCAGTTTATTGCTTCTATCAACTCTCACTCATGATATCCTTTTTCCTCAAGTATGTACTTTGTGTATGTGTGTGTAGGAGAAGGTGGGAGATATTTCCTTTAGCATGTATGGTAAACTATGGGGTGATTTTAAACATTAATCCATTTCCCAAAAAGATGTGGTGTTGCTTCAGTTATGTGCCTGAATAAACGAGCAATCCAAAACTTTAAAATTAAAATCCAGTTTGAATATATTCAGAACACCCCAATAGCATCAGTTATAACCTGAAACCTGTGCAAGAGCTAAATATGGCTCCGAACACTCAGAGACGATTTTTTCATTCCTTTAAAAAAGATTGTTTCTAGGAAGCCACCTGAAAGTAATTTTTTTATTCCATGTTTCTCCTTTTTAAGATAATTTTTATTTTAGTGTAAAAAGAGGGGTCTCCTTTTAAAGATTCTGGCTTTATCTGGGGTTCCCTGATGTCTCAGAAGGTAAAGAATCATCCTTCAATGCAGGAGATACAGGAGATGTGAGTTTGATTCCAGGGTCTGAAAGATCCCCTAGAGGAGGAAACAGGATTCTTGTCTAGAGAATCCCATGGACAAGAGGATCCTGGTTGGCTACACTCCAAAGGCTCACAAAGAGCCGGACACAACTGAGCACAGTACAATTATGAATTTATTTTGTATGAGACCTAATTTTTATATCCTGCTAAGATGCTAAAGCTGTAACTCCAGTACTTTGGCCACCTCATGCGAAGAGTTGACTCATTGGAAAAGACTCTGATGCTGGGAGGGATTGGGGGCAGGAGGAGAAGGGGACGACAGAGGATGACATGGCTGGATGGCATCACTGACTCAATGGACGTGAGTCTGAGTGAAATCTGGGAGTTGGTGATGAACAGGGAAGCCTGGCGTGCTGTGATTCATGGGGTCACAAAGAGTCGGACACGACTAAGCAACTGAACTAACTAAGAAAATATCATAAATTAAAATGAAGAGACGAGAGGAGCTAAGATGGCGGAGGAGTAGGACAGGGAGAACACTTTCTCCCCCACAAATTCATCAAAAGAACATTTAAACGCCGAGTAAATGCCACAAAACAACTTCTGAATGCCAGCAGAGGACATCAGGCACCCAGAAAAGCAACCCAAGTCTTTGAAAGGAGGTAGGAAAAAAATATAAAAGACAAAAAGACAAAAGAGGGAGGGATGGAGTTCCATCCCGGGAAGGGAGTCTTAAAAAGAGAGAAGTTTCCAAACACCAGGAAACTTTCTCACTGCCGAATCTGTGCCAAGCCTTGGAAGCACAGAGGGCAACATAAAAGGGAGGAAAAATAAATAAACAATTAGAACCCACACATTGCGAGCCCTACGGTAACTCCCCCAGCGGAGAAGCAGAGCAGACGCCTGCATCCGCCATTAGCAAGCTGGGGCTGGGCAGGGAGGCGTGGCGCGAGCTGCATCGCAAGGATCTGGCCTGAATACTCCAAGCGCTATCTGAGCAAAATAATTTGGGTTAGCAAACCAGACTGTGGGATATCTACCACGCGAAAAGCCAGCCCTAACCTAAGACACTGCCAGGCCTGCACACGGAACAAAGGACTGAACAGAGATAGCCCGCGGCAGACCATCCCCCTCCAGTGATAGGCAGCCAGAGCCGGAAGGGGACAATCGCAGCCCCAGAGAGACATTATCTATAAAACTGTAAGCAGGCTTCTTTGCTAACTAAAACTTCTTGGGGGCTCTGGACAGTCAACATCTGCCTGAGAAGGTGCGCCGGCTGCACTCCTAGATAACCGAGCGGTGGGGAGGCGAGAAGTTGCAGCAATCGCGCGCGCCAAACACCTCATCACCTGAGCTGCTCGGATTTGGGAAGGGCACAAAACGCAGGCCCAACCCAGAGTCTGCGCCTCTGAGCACTATCCAAGTGCCTGAACCTGAGCGGCTTGGACCTGGGAAGTGCAGGCAGCCCAGGGCAGGCCACGGATGATTCCCGGCGGAGCAACCTAGAGCCTGAGCAGTGTGGGCAGGGAGGCTACATATGCCGTGAACGGGGGGGGCAGACCCAGTGGGGCTGAGGCACTGCGAGCACACGCCAGTGTTATTTGTTTGCAGCATCCCTCCCTCCCTCCCCACAGCGCGACTGAACAAGTGAGCCTAAAAAAAAAAAAAAAAAAAGTGTCCTCCACCGTCCCCTTTGTGTCAGGGCGGAAACCAGACACTGAAGAGACCGGCAAACAGAAGAAGCTATAACAGAGGGAACCGCCTTGGAATCTACAGGCAATAGATTAAAACCCTGTGGTTACTACCAACTACACAGGAAGGGGCCTATAGATCTTGAGAAATATAAGTTGGGCCAAGGAACTAGCCAAAAATGAACTGAACCCACAATTCTCTCAACAAAACCGGAGAAAGTCCTAGATATATTTTTACAATCATTCTTTCTTTTATTTTTTTTTTAATTTTTTTAAAAAAATTTTAAGTCCTCTATTATTCCTTTAATTTTCACTTTTATAACCGATTACTTTGCAAAAAAAAAAGACCCTATTTTTTTTAAAGCAAACTTCATATATATATTTTCTATAATTTTTTGACCTTTTTTTTTTTTTTTTTCTTTTTTTCTTTAACATGGTATTTTTGAAATTCCAAACTCTATTCTAGATTTTTAACTTTAGCTTTTTGGTATTTGTTATCAATTTTGTACCTATAGTTTTTTTTTTATATATAATTTCTGTGACTCTTTTTTCTTTTTTCTTTTTCTCTGTTTCTTTCTCTTCTTTTAAATAACATTGTATATCTGAAATTCCAAACTCTACTCTAGATTTTTAATTTATGCTTTTTGGTATTTGTTACCAATTTTGTACCTGTATTTTCTTTATAATTTAAGTGACTTTGTTTGTTCTTGTTTTTCTTTTTCTCTCTCTTTCTTTTTCTTCTTCTTTTTTTAACATTGTATTTTTGCAATTCCAAACTCTACTCTAGATTTTTAACTTTTGCTTTTTGGTATTAGTTATCAATTCTGTACCTATATTTTCTTTATAATTTTCACGACCTTGTTTGTTTTTGTTTGTTTGTTTTTTCTCTCTTTCTTTTCCTTCTTCTTTTCTTTAACATCGTATTTTTGAAATTCAAAACTCTACTCTAGATTTTTAATTTTTGCTTTTATGTATTTGTTACCAATTTTGTGCCTTTAAGAACCCAATCTTCAGTACCCATTTTTTCACTAGGGAGCGAGATTACTGGCTTGACTGCTCTCTCTCCCTTTGGACTCTCCTTTTTCTCCACCAGGTCGCCTGTGTATCCTCCCTAACCCCTCTCTACTCTACCCAACTCTGTGAATTTCTGTGTGTTCCAGATGGTGGAGAACACTTAGGGAACTGATTACTGGCTGGATCTGTCTCCCTCCTTTTCATTTCCCCCTTGTATCCTTCTGGCCACCTCTGTCTCCTTCCTCCTTCTTCTCTTCTTTGTATAACTCCGTGAACAACTCTGAGCGGTCCAGTTGTGGAGTGCACATAAAGAAGAGATTACTGGCTAGCCCACTCTCTCTTCTATTGATTCCACCTTATCTCATTCGGGTCACCTCTAACTCCCTCCTCCCTCTTCTCTTCTCCATGTAACGCTGTGAACCTCTCTGGGTGACCCTCACGGTAGAGAAACTTTTCATCTTTAACGTAGATGTTTTATCAGTGGTGCTGTATAGAAGGAGAAGCTTTGAAACTACTGTAAAAATAAGACTGATAACTGGAAGCAGGAGGCTTAAGTCCAAACCCTGACTCCAGGGAGCTCCTGACTCCAAGGAACATTAATTGACAGGAGCTCATCAAACGCCTCCATACCTGCACTGAAACCAAGCACCACACAAAGGCCAACAAGTTCCAGGGCAAGACATACCAAGCAAATTCTCCAGCAACAAGGAACACAGACCAGAGCTCCAAGATACAGGCAGCCCAAAGTCACCCCAAAACCATAGACATCCCATAACTCATTACTGGACATTTCATTGCACTCCAGAGAGAAGAAATACAGCTCCACCCACCAGAACACCGACACAAGCCTCCTTAACGAAGAAACCTTGACAAGCCACCTGTACAAACCCACACAGAGCGAGGAAACGCCACAATAAAGAGAACACCACAAACTGCCAGAATACAGAAAGGACACCCCAAACTCAGCAATTTAAACAAGATGAAGAGACAGAGGAATACCCAGCAGATAAAGGAATAGGATAAATGCCCACCAAACCAAACCAAAGAGGAAGAGATAGGGAATCTACCTGATAAAGAATTCCGAATAATGATAGTGAAATTGATCCAAAATCTTGAAATCAAAATTGAATCACAGATAAATAGCCTGGAGACAAAGATTGAGAAGATGCAAGAAAGGATTAACAAGGACCTAGAAGAAATAAAAGAGAGTCAATATATAATGAATAATGCAATAAATGAAATTAAAAACACTCTGGAGGCAACAAATAGTAGAATAACAGAGGCAGAAGATAGGATTAGTGAATTAGAAGATAGAATGGTAGAAATAAATGAATCAGAGAGGATAAAAGAAAAACGAATTAAAAGAAATGAGGACAATCTCAGAGACCTCCAGGACAATATTAAACGCTACAACATTCGAATCATAGGGGTCCCAGAAGAAGAAGACAAAAAGAAAGACCATGAGAAAATACTTGAAGAGATAATAGTTGAAAACTTCCCTAAAATGGGGAAGGAAATAATCACCCAAGTCCAAGAAACCCAGAGAGTCCCAAACAGGATAAACCCAAGGCAAAACACCCCAAGACACATAGTAATGAAATTAACAAAGATCAAACACAAAGAACAAATATTAAAAGCAGCAAGGGAAAAACAACAAATAACACACAAGGGAATTCCCATAAGGATAACAGCTGATCTTTCCATAGAAACTCTTCAAGCCAGGAGGGAATGGCAAGACATACTTAAAGTGATGAAAGAAAATAACCTACAGCCCAGATTATTGTACCCAGCAAAGATCTCATTCAAATATGAAGGAGAAATCAAAAGCTTTACAGACAAGCAAAAGCTGAGAGAATTCAGCACCACCAAACCAGCTCTCCAACAAATACTTAAGGATAGTCTCTAGACAGTAAACACAAAAACGGTGTATAAAATCGAACCCAAAACAATAAACTAAATGGCAACAGGATCATACTTATCAGTAATTACCTTAAACATAAATGGGTTGAATGCCCCAACCAAAAGACAAAGACTGGCTGAATGGATACAAAAACAAGACCCCTACATATGTTGTCTACAAGAGACCCACCTCAAAACAGGGGACACATACAGACTGAAAGTGAAGGGCTGGAAAAAGATTTTCCATGCAAATAGGGACCAAAAGAAAGCAGGACTAGCAATACTTATATCAGATAAAATAGACTTTAAAACAAAGGCTGTGAAAAGAGACAAAGATGGTCACTACATAATGATCAAAGGATCAATCCAAGAAGAGGATATAACAATTATAAATATATATGCACCCAACACGGGAGCACCGCATTATGTAAGACAAATGCTAACAAGTATGAAAGGAGAAATTAACAATAACACAATAATAGTGGGAGACTTTAATACCCCACTCACACCTATGGATAGATCAACTAAACAGAAAATTAACAAGGAAACACAAACTTTAAATGATACAATAGACCAGTTAGACCTAATTGATATCTATAGGACATTTCATCCCAAAACAATGAATTTCACCTTTTTCTCAAGTGCACATGGAACCTTCTCCAGGATAGATCACATCCTGGGCCATAAAGCTAGCCTTGGTAAATTCAAAAAAATAGAAATCATTCCAAGCATCTTTTCTGACCACAATGCAGTAAGATTAGATCTCAATTACAGGAGAAAAACTATTAAAAATTCCAACATATGGAGGCTGAACAACACGCTGCTGAATAACCAACAAATCACAGAAGAAATAAAAGAAGAAATCAAAATTTGCATAGAAACTAATGAAAATGAAAACACAACAACCCAAAACCTATAGGACACTTTAAAAGCATTCCTAAGGGGAAAGTTCATAGCAATACAGGCATACCTCAAGAAACAAGAAAAAAGTCAAATAAATAACCTAACCCTACACCTAAAGCAACTAGAAAAGAAGAAATGAAGAACCCTATGGTTAGTAGAAGGAAAGAAATCTTAAAAATTAAGGCAGAAATAAATGCAAAAGAAACAAAAGAGACCATAGCAAAAATCAACAAAGCCAAAAGCTGGTTCTTTGAAAGGATAAATAAAATTGACAAACCATTAGCCAGACTCATCAAGAAACAAAGGGAGAAAAATCAAATCAATAAAATTAGAAATGAAAATGGAGAGATCACAACAGACAACACAGAAATACAAAGGATCATAAGAGGCTACTATCAACAATTATATGCCAATAAAATGGACAACATGGAAGAAATGGACAAATTCTTAGAAAAGTACAACTTTCCAAAACTCGACCAGGAAGAAATAGAAAATCTTAACAGACCCATCACAAGCACAGAAATTGAAACTGTAATCAAAAATCTTCCAGCAAACAAAAGCCCAGATCCAGACGGCTTCACAGCTGAATTCTTCCAAAACTTTAGAGAAGAGCTAACACCTATCCTGCTCAAACTCTTCCAGAAAATTGCAGAGGAAGGTAAACTTCCAAACTCATTCTATGAGGCCACCATCACCCTAATACCAAAACCTGACCAAGATCCCACAAAAAAAGAAAACTACAGGCCAATATCACTGATGAACATAGATGCAAAAATCCTTAACAAAATTCTAGCAATCAGAATCCAACAACACATTAAAAAGATCATACACCATGACCAAGTGGGCTTTATCCCAGGGATGCAAGGATTCTTCAATATCCGCAAATCACTCAATGTAATACACCACATTAACAAATTGAAAAATAAAAACCATATGATTATCTCAATAGATGCAGAGAAAGCCTTTGACAAAATTCAACATCCATTTATGATCAAAACTCTCCAGAAAGCAGGAATAGAAGGAACATACCTCAACATAATAAAAGCTATATATGACAAACCCACAGCAAACATTATCCTCAATGGTGAAAAATTGAAAGCATTTCCTCTAAAGTCAGGAACAAGACAAGGGTGCCCACTTTCACCACTACTATTCAACATAGTTTTGGAAGTTTTGGCCACAGCAGTCAGAGCAGAAAAAGAAATAAAAGGAATCCAAATTGGAAAAGAAGAAGTAAAACTCTCACTATTTGCAGATGACATGATCCTCTACATAGAAAACCCTAAAGACTCCACCAGAAAATTACTAGAACTAATCAATGATTATAGTAAAGTTGCAGGATATAAAATCAACACCCAGAAATCCCTTGCATTCCTATACACTGATAATGAGAAAACAGAAAGAGAAATTAAGGAAACAATTCCATTCACTATTGCAATGGAAAGAATAAAATACTTAGGAATATATCTACCTAAAGAATCTAAAGACCTATATATAGAAAACTATAAAACACTGGTGAAAGAAATCAAAGAGGACACTAACAGATGGAGAAATATACCATGTTCATGGATTGGAAGAATCAATATAGTGAAAATGAGTATACTACCCAAAGCAATCTATAGATTCAATGCAATCCCTATCAAGCTACCAACGGTATTCTTCACAGAGCTAGAACAAATATTTCACAATTTGTATGGAAATACAAAAAACCTCGAATAGCCAAAGCTATCTTGAGAAAGAAGAATGGAACTGGAGGAATCAACCTACCTGACTTCAGGCTCTACTACAAAGCCACAGTAATCAAGACAGTATGGCACTGGCACAAAGACAGTAATATTGATCAATGGAACAAAATAGAAAGCCCAGAGATAAATCCACGCACATATGGGCACCTTATCTTTGACAAAGGAGGCAAGAATATACAATGGATTAAAGACAATCTCTTTAACAAGTGGTGCTGGGAAAACTGGTCAACCACTTGTAAAAGAATGAAACTAGAACACTTTCTAACACCATACACAAAAATAAACCAAAAATGGATTAAAGATCTAAACGTAAGACCAGAAACTATAAAACTCCTAGAGGAGAACATAGGCAAAACACTCTCCAACATACATCACAGCAGGATCCTCTATGACCCACCTCCCAGAATATTGGAAATAAAAGCAAAAATAAACAAATGGGACCTAATTAAACTTAAAAGCTTCTGCACAACAAAGGAAACTATTAGCAAGGTGAAAAGGCAGCCTTCAGAATGGGAGAAAATAATAGCAAATGAAGCAACTGACAAACAACTAATCTAAAAAATATACAAGCAAATCCTACAGCTCAATTCTAGAAAAATAAATGACCCAATCAAAAAATGGGCCAAAGAACTAAATAGACATTTCTCCAAAGAAGACATACAGATGGCTAACAAACACATGAAAAGATGCTCAACATCACTCATTATCAGAGAAATGCAAATCAAAACCACTATG
Organism: Bubalus bubalis; assembly: GCF_019923935.1. Taxonomy (NCBI): domain Eukaryota; kingdom Metazoa; phylum Chordata; class Mammalia; order Artiodactyla; family Bovidae; genus Bubalus; species Bubalus bubalis. Next base: position 118,429,834 of record NC_059159.1, read on the forward strand.
AGGTACCATTTCACACCAGTCAGAATGGCTGTGATCCAAACGTATACAAGCAATAAATGCTGGAGAGGGTGTGGAGAAAAGGGAACCCTCTTGCACTGTTGGTGGGAATGCAAACTAGTACAGCCACTATGGAGAACAGTGTGGAGATTCCTTTAAAAAACTGGAAATAGAACTGCCTTATGATCCAGCAATCCCACTGCTGGGCATACACACTGAGGGAACCAGAAGGGAAAGAGACACGTGTACCCCAATGTTCATCGCAGCACTGTTTATAATAGCCAGGACATGGAAGCAACCTAGATGTCCATCAGCAGATGAATGGATAAGAACGCTGTGGTACATATACACAATGGAGTATTACTTAGCCATTAAAAAGAATACATTTGAATCAGTTCTAATGAGGTGGATGAAACTGGAACCTATTATACAGAGTGAAGTAAGCCAGAAAGAAAAACACCAGTATAGTATACTAACGCATATATATGGAATTTAGAAAGAGGGTAACAATAACCCTGTGTACGAGACAGCAAAAGAGACACACTGATGTATAGATCAGTCTTATGGACTCTGTGGGAGAGGGAGAGGGTGGGGAGATTTGGGAGAATGGCATTGAAACATGTATAATATCATGTATGAAACGAGTCGCCAGTCCAGGTTCGATGCACGATACTGGATGCTTGGGGCTGGTGAACTGGGACGACCCAGAGGGAGGGTATGGGGAGGGAGGAGGGAGGAGGGTTCAGGATGGGGAACACATGTATACCTGTGGCAGATTCATTTCGATATTTGGCAAAACAAATACAATATTGTAAAGTTTAAAAATAAATAAATAAATAAAATAAAATAAAAATAAAATGAAGAATCTTATTTGTACAGAAATTTATATTGCAGTTTTATTTTAAATATCCCCAAACTGGAACAACTCAAATACCAATCCACAAGAGAACAGATAAACATACTGGGATTTTTTTTTTTTTTTTTTTGAGAGAGAGAACACTATTTAACATTAATTTAAAAACTTAGGTCAACTGATCCGCAAAACAAAATTGATAAACCTCAAAACATATTGAGTGAAAGAAATCAGACCAATCGGCCAAGTTAATCTAGAATAGTAAAAAATCTAAATAGTAAATACAAAGGGGGAGTTAGGACTAGCCAGAGATAGAAGGAAACAATATCTTTCTTAAAAATTTTCTTATATCTTTTAGTGAGGTTGCATGTATGTGTGTATTTGAGAAAAATCACCAAGTTAAGGTCTGCATATTTCAGTTTATGTAGATTTTATCTCAATAAACACAAGGAAGAATCTGTGGAAGGGATAAACTAAATATTTGAAGGTTTTGTAGATAAATGAAAGCAAAGTAGGGTCACTGATGCCCTAGAGAATCTTCAAAAAAATTAGAGATACCAAGGGAGCTTTTCATGCAAAGATGGGCTCAATAAAGGGCAGATGGTATGGACTTAACAGAAGCAGAAGTTATTAAGAAGAGGTGGCAAGAATACACAGAAGAATTGTACAAAAAAGATCTTCACAACCCAGATAATCATGATGGTGTGATCACTCACCTAGAGCCAGACATCCTGGAATGTGAAGTCAAGTGGGCCTTAGGAAGCATCACTACGAACAAACCTAGTGGAGGTGATGGCATTCCAGTTGAGCAATTTCAAATCCTGAAAGATAATGCTGTGATAGTGCTGCACTGAATATGCCAGCAAATTTGGAAAACTCAGCAGTAGGCACAGGACTGGAAAAGAAGTTTTCTTTTCAATCCCAAACAAAGGCAATGCCAAAGAATGCTCAAAAAACAACACAATTGCACTCATCTCACATGCTAGTAAAGTAATGCTCAAAATTCTCCAAGCCAGGCTTCAACAATACGTGAACCATGAACATCCAGATGTTCAAGCTGGTTTTAGAAAAGGCAGAGGAACCAGAGATCAAATTGCCAACATCCACTGGATCAAAAAAGCAAGAGAGTTCCAGAAAAACATCTATTTCTGCTTTATTGACTATGCCAAAGCCTTTGACTGTGTGGATCACAAGAAACTGTGGAAAATTCTGAAAGAGATGGGAATACCAAATCACCTGACCTGCCTCTTGAGAAACCTGTATGCAGGTCAGGAAGCAACAGTGAGAACTGGACATGGAACAACAGACTGGTTCCAAATAGGAAAAGGAGTATATCAAGGCTGTACATTGTCACCCTGCTTATTTAACTTATATGCAGAGTACATCATGAGAAATGCTGGGCTGGAAGAAGCACAAGCTGGAATCAAGATTTCTGGGAGAAATAGCAATAACTTCAGATATGCAAATGACACCATCCTTATGGCAGAAAGTGAAGAAAAACTAAATAGCCTCTTGATGAAAGTGAAAGAGGAGAGTGAAAATGTTGGCATAAAGCTCAACATTCAGAAAACTAAAATGGCATCTTGGCCCATCACTTTATGGGAAATAGATGGGGAAACAATGGAAACAGTGGCTGACTTTATTTTTCTTGGCTCCAAAATCATTGCAGATGGTGACTGCAGCCATGAAATTAAAAGACGCTTACTCCTTGGAAGGAAAGTTATGACCAACCTAGACAGCATATTAAAAAGCAGAGACATTACTTTGCCAACAAAGGTCTGTCTAGTCAAGGCTATGGTTTTTCCAATGGTCATGTATGGATGTGAGAGTTGGACTATAAAGAAAGCTGAGCACTGAAGCATTGATGCTTTTGAATTGTGGTGTTGGAGAAGACTCTTGAGAGTCCCTTGGACTGCAAGGAGATCCAACCAGTCCATCCTAAAGGAGATTAGTCCTGGGTGTTCATTGGTAGTACTGATGTTGAAGCTGAAATTCCAATACTTTGGCCACCTGATGTGAAGAGCTTACTCATTTGAAAATTCCCTGATGCTGGGAGTGATTGAGGGAAGGAGGACAAAGGGACGACAGAACATGAGACAGTTGGATGGCACCAACACGATGGACATGGGTTTGGGTGAACTCCGGGAGTTGGAATGGATAGGGAGGCCTGGCGTGCTGTGGTTCATGGGATCGCAGAGTCATATATAACTGAGCGACTGAACTGAACCGAAGGATTACTAATACATGGCGTGTATCCCAGTATTTTCTTCAACTCGACCCATGATCAACATCACTAATTATGTCAACAGTGTTTTTTTTTTTTTTTACACTAACTCAAAATTTTCTTTTCAAAAGCATTTCTATGAAGCTATTGGCAATTCACAAACAAGATGAAAATTTTCTACACAGTAGCATTTTAAACAGCCATTGGGTAACTCATGTATTCATTTTTTTGCTCTTATCTCACATTGAATCCATATGTAAATGCTTTTAATACTATCTAGTATGAGAAATCTGTATGCAGGTCAGGAAGCAACAGTTAGAACTGGACATGGAACAACAGACTGGTTCCAAATAGGAAAGGAGTACATCGAGGCTGTATATTGTCACCCTGCTTATTTAACTTATAAGCAGAGTACATCATGAGAAATGCTGGGCTGGAAGAAGCACGAGCTGGAATCAAGATTGCTGGGAGAAATATCAATATCAACCTCAAATATGCAGATGACACCACCCTTATGGCAGAAAGTGAAGAGGAACTCAAAAGCCTCTGATGAAAGTGAAAGTGGAGAGTGAAAAAGTTGGCTTAAAGCTCAACATTCAGAAAACGAAGATCATGGCATCTGGTCCCATCACTCATGGGAAATAGATGGGGAAACAGTGTCAGAGTTTACTTTTTTGGGCTCCAAAATCACTGCAGATAGTGATGGCAGCCATGAAATTAAAAGACGCTTACTCTTTGGAAGGAAACTTATGACCAACATAGATAGCATATTGAAAAGCAGAGACATTACTTTGCCAACAAATGTCCGTCTAGTCAAGGCTATGTTTTTTCCAGTGGTCATGTATGGATGTGAGAGTTGGACTGTGAAGAAAGTTGAGTGCCGAAGAATTGATGCTTTTGAACTGTGGTGTTGGAGAAGACTCTTGAGAGTCCCTTGGGTGGCAAGGAGATCCAACCAGTCCATTCTGAAGGAGATCAGCCCTGGGATTTCTTTGGAGGGAATGATGCTAAAGCTGAAATTCCAGTACTTTGGCCACCTCATGTGAAGAATTGACTCATTGGAAAAGACTTTGATACTGGGAGGGATTGGAGGCAGGAGGAGAAGGGGACGACAGAGGATGAGATGGCTGGATGGCGTCACTGACTCGATGGATGTGAGTTTGAGTGAACTCCGGGAGTTAGTGATGGACAGGGAGGCCTGGGGTGCTGTGATTCATGGGGTCGCAAAGAGTCAGGCACGACTGAGTGACTGAACTGAACTGAACTTAAAAATTATATTTAGATTCTGATTGCATCTCTCCACTTCCATTATCACCATCCTAGCCCAGCCACCAACATGTTTTAACTGGACTCTTACTCCTTGTTCTTATTTCTACCTGTTTCATTTCATCCTTCTATGAAAGAGGAGAAAGTTTTGTTTTCAAATATGCCCGATAGGTTACCCCACACACATCCTTTAGAGTAAAGGTCAAGGTCTTATTTCGTTCAGATTCCTTTGATAATCTATCTCCAGCTAACTTTTTTTTTTTTTTTCCTACTGTGCTCCACCCTGATCTCTCCACTAACCAGGCTGTACCCTCTGTCCTTCCAACACAGCATAAATACCTCTGGTTCACTGTCTTGACACTCATCATCCCTTCTGTTGAAAACACTTTTCAACTTATCTTCATGGCCTAAATGTCAGCTAACTTTATTGAAGTGTCTACTCATATGTGAAGTCACCAGGGAGGCATATCCAAATGAACTATCTCAAATATTACATACTCCTCCATCCCCTGTGCATATTATATCTCCTTTTACTGCTTGACTGTTTTTAAACCCTTATCATCACACACACATACACACAATTTCATTTTCTGTCTCATTTTGCTTGAAAGTAAAATGCATACACATGGAGAGTATCTTTATTTTGTTCACTGCTTTATCTACATACTCTACCATTCTACCATATAATAGTGATTGACTTATATATCTCCAGAACCTATGACACAGTAGAAATTTTGTAAATGTTAGTTTAATGTATATACTCAAGGAATTTATATTTGAGAGAAAAAAAAATAATGTCACATCCCTCTCCTTGAGGATGAGAGAGAAGAAAAAGACGGGTAAAGACTATTCTCCCCTGACATATTATTGTATGCATCAGTTTTGAAAGGAAAAATATGGGTTCTACTGATATTACAACTTATATGTTGGTAGAAGAAGTTATTTGATGCTATATTCTTTATTTCCCATTCTTTTTATCTCTGTGCTTTTGTCTTTATAAGTTATCTTGACCTAATTCAAATTCACTGATGCTTCAGTCTGCTGCCCATCTTCTCTTAAATCTGTTCCAAAATTATTAATTTCAAACACCTTATTTTTCAGTTGTACAGTGTTCAATTTATTTTCTCATTTGTGTTTCCACTTCTTTGTTAAGTGATTATTTTTTCAGTTATTGTCTTAATTGCCTATATTTCTTTAACATATGTATAATGACATTTAAAATTCCTTTTCACAAGTTCTAATCTGCAATGCTATGTGTCTGTTTCTATTTCTTATTTTTGCTCCTGATTTTGGTTGGCACTTTCTTGTCTCTTTACATGTTTTGCAATTTGTGGATCTATGTCAGGTATTATACATTAAAAAAAAACCCAAAGAAATATCTGCCCCACCCCCACCCCATCCCAGCGAGAGAGCATTCTCTCTGGCAGCTAGGTTAAGAAACTGATTATATATTGATTTATTCAGGAGATGAACTATGCCAGCAGTGGGTCGCAATTTAACTTCCTTTTTTTTTTCAGTTCGCTAGTACTTTTTAATTCTCCTGTGAACATTGTATTCCTTTTCAATTGAAGTACAGTTGATTTACTGTGTTCTGTTAGTTGCAAGTGTACAGCAAATGATTGAATTATCATATATATGCATGTAAATATTTATATATGTGACTCTGAAAAAGAATCTCAGGCTCTTTTCCATTATAGGTTATTACAAGATATTTAATATAGTTCCCTGTGCTGTGCAGTAGGTCTTTACTGGTTATCTATTTTATACATAGCACTGGGTATATGTTAATCCCAAACTCCTAATTTATCTTCCCCTCCTTTCTGCTTTGGTAACTGTAAGTTTGTTTTTTATGTCCATGGGTCTGTTTCTATTTTATATACAAGTTCATTTATTTGTATCATGGTTTACTTTAAATTCCACTTATAAGCAGTATTATGCGATATTTGTTATTCTCTGTCTGACTTCATTTAGTGTGATAATCTCTAGGTACATCCATGTTCCTAAGCGTCTGTCTACAATGCGGGAGACCTGGGTTTGATCCCTGGGTTGAGAATACCCCCTGGAGAAGGAAATGGCAATCCACTCCAGTACTATTACCTGGAAAATCCCATGGACAGAGGAGCCTGGTAAGCTACAGTCCATGGGGTCGCAAAGAGTTGGACACAACTGAGCGACTTCACACACACACACACACACACACACACACCAGTCCATTGTACAAATATATCACATCTTTTTAATCCATTAATCTGTCAGTGGACATTTAGATTGCCTTCATATCTTGGCTATTGTAGACAGTGCTGTAGTTAACATTGAGGGTGCATTTCAGATCATGGTTTTCTCTGGGTATGCACCCAGGCTGCGATTGCAGCTTCATACTGTAGTGCTACTTTTAGTTTTTTAAGGAACATCAATATTATTTTCGGGGCTTCCCAGGTGGTGCTAGTGGTAAAGAACCAGACTGCTGATTCAGGCAATGGCACTGCCCTCCAGTACTCTTGCCTGGAAAATCCCATGGACGGAGGAGCCTGGTAGGCTGCAGTCCATGGGGTTGCTAGGAGTCGGACACGACTGAGCGACCTCAGTTTCACTTTTCACTTTTTTTTTTTAAATTTTATTTTATTTTTAAACCTCAAACACTGTATTAGTTTTGTCAAACATCAAAATGAATCCACCACAGGTATACATTGGAGAAGGAAATGGCAACCCACTCCAGTGTTCTTGCCTGGAGAATCCCAGGGACAGAGGAGCCTGGTGGGCTGCCATCTAACGGGTTGCACAGAGTCAGACACGACTGAAGTGACTTAGCAGCAGCAGCAGCAGCAGCCGATGCAGGAGACATAAGAAACATGGGTTCAATCCCTGAGTCAGGAAGGTCCCCTGGAGGAGGGCAACAACTCCGGTATTCTTGCCTGCAGAATCCCACAGACAAAGGCACCTGGGGGGCTACAGTCCATGGGGTCTCAAAGAGTCAGACCTGACTGAAGCAACTTAGCACACAGCATGCTATTCTCCATAATGACAGCACCAATTTACATTCCCACCTACAGTGTAGCAGGGCTCCCTTTTCTCAGCACCCTCTCCAGCATTTCTTATTTGTGTGTTTTTAAAAACTAATTTTATTAGAATATAGTTGATTGACAATATTGTATTAGTTTCTGCTGTACAGCAAAGTTATTCAGTTAAACATATACATATAAACACTCTTTTTTTAGATTATCTTCCCTTATAGGTCATTACAGAGTACTGAGTAGAGTTCCCGTGCTATACAGTAAATTCTAATTACTTACCTGTTTTATATATACTTGTTGTGTATTTGTCGGTCCCCATCTTCCAATTTATCCCTCTCTCCCCTTCACTTCTTGGTAATTAAAAGTTCAATTTCTACATCTGTAACTATTTCTGTTTCATAAATAGGTTTGCAGACTTTTTGATAATGGCCATTCTGACTGATATGAGATGATATAATACCTGATTATACTTTTAATTTGCATTTCTTTAATAGTTCTCAATGTTAAACATCTTTTCATATGCCTTTTTGCCATCTGTATGGCTTCTTTGGAGAAATGTCTATTTGGAGCTCATATTTTGATTGGCTTTTTAAAAATATACTGAGCTATATGAACTGTTTGTATAGTTTAGAGATTAATCTCTTGTAGATCACATTGCTTGCTAATGTTTTCTCCCATTTTATGGGTTGTCTTTTTGTTTTGTTTATGGTTTCCTTTGCTATGCAAAAAGCTTTTAAGTTTAATTAAGTCCCAAATGTTTGTTTTTCCTTTATTTCCATTACTCTGGGAGACAGATCCAAAAAGATATGTTGCGATTTATGTCAGAGTGCTCTGCCTATGTTTTCCTAAGGAGTCTTATACTGTCTGGTCTTACATTTACATTTAGGTCTTTAATCCATTTTTAGTTTATTTTTGTGTGTGGTATTAGAGAATGTTCTAATTTAATTCTTTTACAGTCTAGTTGTTCTAGCACCATTTATTGAAGAGACTCTCTTTTCTCCATTGTAGAGTCTTGCTTCCTTTCTTGTAGATTAATTGACCCTGGATGCGTGGGTTTATTTCTGGGCTTTCTCTCCTGTTCCATTGATCTACATTTCCTCACCGCCCTGAATGTGCCCAGTCTCGCCACTTTTGTTTAATTCATGTCAGCTTTCAAATGTCTAAAGATTGATAGCCATAAGATATGTATTATAGGCACATCATTCTAACAGGACTTTGGAACTGAAGTGCAAGACTTATGAAGATTCCTCTCCTTCCCCAGTCTATCCCCCAGCATTCTATAATGCCACACTCTTAGTAAATGTTTAGTTGGCGAGTGAAGTCTTATAGGAAGAAAACACTAGCTCTGCCAGATTCCAGTCATTCATGTCACCTACACAGCTATGGAAAACTCTACTGGATTCTGTTTACTCCAACAGATTACCTCTCACTATGCTAGGTCTGATCTTTCCCCTATATGCTTGTATTCAGGAAGCATCACCAGAGAATTGCCAACAATCTTCCTTTATTTACTCTAGACCTCATTCCTCTCTATATCTTAGTTTTAGAATTCTTTACATCTGCAATTATTGAATATCTTCAAATATATATGTGTATATATACATATACACACAAACAGGTGGGTGCACACACACACTCATTATTTTCTTTATTGTTACGAAGGGAGCAATGGTTTGTAATGAATGGCTGCCTTTTAACAGAGGTTAAACTCAGAAAAATTATTGTAAATCAGTATAGTTCTGAAAATTTTGAGATATAACATTTACTTAAGCAAATTTGTCTCTCTTTTTTACCTGATGTTTAAGCAACAATTACTAGAAAGAAAGATGATAAGTAATTATTGTGAATCAAATCAATTATTATAAGCCAGGCTTTCAAGTCTTTCCCATGAGGTTCCAAATTATCATGTTGGAAATCAACTTTTTTGGGAATTAGAAATTTCTTCTGTGACAAAAGACTTATTTTTAAATTGAGTAACCCAATAGGCTTCCCAAGGTACACCAGTAGTAAAGAACCTGCCTACCAATGCAGGAGATATAAGAGGCTCAGGTTTGATCCCCAGGAAGATCCCTTGGAGGAGGGCATGGCAACATACTCCAGTATTCTTGCCTAGAGAATCCCTTGGACAGAGGAGCCTATGGTCCATAGGGTCACCAAGAGTCAGACATGACTGAAGCAACTTAGCATACATGCAAGACTAGAGCAGTAAAAAGAAAATAAATACATAACAACCGTAAGAATTTTCTATGTTATAAAAGTAATAGTGTAAAAAGGATTTTAGATAAAATTATAAATAATGAGATTATTTCAATGAGCACTTAAATAGGAAGATATTTGACTTCTGCCACTGAACAAAAATATGACATTACGGTCATTGCCTTTATAAACTTCTGTTTCTCCATATTAAAATGACATGCTCACTAATATTTCTTCTGATTCTAACATTCTTTGACACCTTTCTGATGCCCACTAGGATATCCACATAGCCTTTAGGAGTTAGTATTTTAGTTATGAATTTAGGTTCTGGGATAAAAGAAGTTTGAGTCTGAATCTCAGGTCTCTTCACTATGACTTTGAGCAAGTTACATAGACCATTCAAGTCCCAACTTTCTTATCTGCAAATGAAAGTAAAATCACTCAGTTCAAAATATTCTTGTAAGAATTAGATGATGAGGACCCACTGTATATAAATAAACATTGTATTTTCTCACATTTAAGGCACTGTTAATTTTATTCTTTGTTGTACCCTGAGATAAAACAATGTAAGTAATACAAAGAACAAAGGAGAGAAAATCATGAATCTGATCTGAAAACTAACCATAAAATTGATGAACAGAAAAATCAGCTTAAATTCCCTCTAAAAAGTTCCATTTTGTGTGAGCTACTCAGTAGGTAATATTTTTAAAGATAATATATAAACTAGAATGAGAATCTATCAAACACTTAATGAATTGTTCACTTCTATTACTAATGTCTTGAATTCAGTTTTTCCTGAAAATATAATGTAGCCTATGTTAATGGAGGAACAAACTGGTTGGAGGTACAAATCAATCTGTTGATTGAGCTGTCTATTTTGGCCTTCAACTTTGCCCTTTACCAAAAGACTAGTTTTGGGGAAAAAAATATTAAGCTCATATTTTCCCCATAATATTCAGTATGAAGGGTAACAATTTAGAAAAATCCAGAAGGAATAAACCAAGAAAATGGAAATGGCATTGACTAAAGAAAACATGGCTGAACAGAATAAAAACTATTTTATATTTCTTCCCATACAATTGGTCAAAACCAAATGATTAGAGTTTTAAAATCAGGAACTTGGCACTTTTGAAGAGTGATTTTTAAAGAAAGTATATGGTAAAACTAACCAAATGGCTTTAAGCTCCTCAAATTCTAAAAACCTATTCTATTCCAGAGACAAAGAATCAAGTGTGGAAAACCCAGTTATCTCCTTTAATTTTATGGTTCATGGTAGAGAAGAACAATGCTTTATCTAGTGTGTCTCAGTCTTTAGAAAACAAACCAAAACACAACAAAATATCCTGCTAGGTTCATAATTAGGCTTTTTGTATGGAAATGATTTCAGTATTCTAAAATGTCTATTCCACACCCCAACCTAAAGTAGAATCTACATAGAAGACTGTTTAGTGTAGAGTGCTGCTGATTATTATGCATAAGAGTAATGGATGGAAAATTATTTATTAAATAATCTTAAGGAAGAGATGGTTCATCTCTGTGGCTCTTCTTGGATCAAAAGACAGTAGCAAAACTTGAGAAGAGGACTTGACTGAGAGTTTAATGTAACAAGTTTCCTCCGGAAGCATCTTTCACAAGAGGTTTTTTTATGACATTGGAGGCAATTTAATGAGGCCCTGGAAGGAAATCTTGAAATCATGACTATAATTTGTTGTTTTCAAATAAATAGGAGGGAAGAAATTTCTCATTTTGCCATAATTTTGCCATTAAGAGTCTCTTGAGAAAGTGAGTAGTTATATATTTCTGATAAAGGAGCTTTTATTTACCCATACATTTCAAGGGTTATGATTACAGCATCAGCAACTGACTTCAGAAGAGATTGTGCAGAGACAGATAATACAGCTCATTGAACTATGTGATCCGGGAAGTACACACACCTGGTAAAGCTCTAGCTGGGATTACAGGCCTGACATTTTGGGCTCACTAGTTAAGAAGGGATTTTTGAGAAAAGCAAACAAAAGTTAAAACAACAAAACAAAATTAATTTTCCCCTTAAACTACAAAATGACTTTCCAAATTCTAGCAACTCTTCGTTGACTATTACATCTACTAAAGCATTTTCTACGACTGCCTTGAAATCATAATATCAGAAGTAGAACAGTAAGTGTAGCACTTGGTGCTATAGTCTAGTACTAAAAAAGTAAAATAGGATATTTACAACCACTGTTGATTAAAAAATAATAGCTGCCTTTAGTTTTCTAGGTATAGCTAGTGAAAATATAAAAAATATGGAGTATTTTTTAACGCATGTATTTCCAATATAACTTATATTTGCTTATCATAAAGCAACCATATTTTAGAAATATAAAACACTAAGAATTGCAACAATGATTACATTTTATAAATCTGAAAATTTAAAAATTACTGAAAAAAGTTAAGTAGTGCAGCCATCAATTTTCTTGTGATTTATTAAAATCATACTAAACAGTACAAGAACACAAGTGTAATTTACCAGAGACTTTAACTTAAAACATCTGCTTATTATGCTGACAGACTTCTGCATGTACCAAATATACCTGTTTAGACATTTGTAATATAGATAGGTTAGGAGACAAGAATGAGAAAGAATAAAACAAGCAAGACACACAAAAGAATGATCCTTATATTCTACATATACTCTATAGAGAACCTCAGTAACCTTTGTACTAATGAGTGGAGTGTATCTGATGAAATTCCCCTTTGGACATTTTTCAGATATTAAATTTTGAAATGACATATCTCACAAACAAAGGTAGAAGCAATTTTATCCTATTAAGAACTTAAAATTTCACACAGCGAAGATGGGAAGAGAAAGTAAAATGAGGGTAAAGAGAAAGCTAATTAGAATTTAGAAGTTTCCTGGGTTAATGTCTAGGCTTAAGAGACTCAGATTTCATAATTTTGCATATCGTGTGTCTTAGCCTTAAGACTGACCTGCACTTAAACAGCATGATGAATAAAACCCTGTCTCTCTCAGAGAACTACAGGTCCACATTGCAATGTCACAGTGTTGCATAAGGAAAAAATAAAGAAGAAAATGTAGAATTTTTATAAAACCTCAGCTGGTAAAAAATCCACCTGCAATGCGGGAGACCTGGGTTTGATCCCTGGGTTGGGAAGATCTCCTGGAGAAGGAAATGGCTACCCACTCCAGTATTCTGGCCTGGAAAAGTTCAAGGACTGTATAGTTCATGGGGTCTCAAAGAATTGGACACAACTGAGTGACTTTCACTTTCATTTTATAAAACCTAGGTGCTCAGTAAGCAAAGTGAAAACAAAGGAAGAAGTTATAAAAAAGGAGGAAATACTGTGAAGAATAAACCACCTGTGGAACAGTCTCTTAGGACTTGTTTACTTACCTGATAATGATACAACCCAGGAACATTCTCTACCATACTTATTGAATTACTTTCATTGGTTATACTGTGAAATGTTGCATCAATTATAAATTAATTTGGATTGAAACTATCTCTGTTTGGGTGAAAAATCTCTTGGTATAAACAAATGATCGCTTCTAAATTTTAAAGTTAGATCACTTTAAAAAGAGAAGAAATCACGATCTGATGGTAGAGGGAAGATCCAGCCCTTCTGGATACTGAAGAGCTTTGTTGTGTAAAGCAGGTGGAAGGAATAGAAAGAGGAGTAGGACTTAGCAGCCATATGATGATCTGGGCTGCTGGAGGACTCAGAGGGAGCCTGGAAGATTAAGAAGGACTGGATGGTGTGAGATAGAGAGCATATGACAAATATAAAATAATGCCCATGCTGCTGCTGCTGCTAAGTCACTTCAGTCTTGTCCGACTCTGTGTGACCCCGTAGATGGCAGCCCACCAGGCTCTCCCCATCCCTGGGATTCTCCAAGCAAGAACACTGGAGTGGGTTGCCATTTCCTTCTCCAATGCATGAAAGTAAAAAATGAAAGTGAAGTCGCTCAGTCGTGTGTCCGACTCTTAGCAATCCCATGGACTGCAGCCTACCAAGCCCCTCCGTCCATGGGATTTTCCAGGCAAGAGTACTGGAGTGGGGTGTCATTGTGTTCTCCCATAAACAACCCTATTTGTCATTTTGTTATGTGTGCTACTTACTGACATGTTGTTTTAATTAGGAGGTTCACTTTCCAGTAGTAAAATAATTCAGCTCAAACCATCATAGACAGTCACTGGGACCATGGGGGCAAACCAGCATAGGCTGCAGGTTGCCTTTACCATCCTAGCTCCAGAAATGCCACAGGATAAAAAAGAAAGTCTAGGAAGACCTGAAAAACTAATGCAAAATTCATGAGAGGCCACTGAGAGAGTAATGTTGAATCACGTGTATATGTATGGGGCTTAAGGTGGGGAAAGGCTGGAGAAGGGTGAGCCCGAAAGAGAAAAGGAATCAAACTAATTAAGAATATTCAAGATTTTATGGGGAAATATTTTAATCTCTATCATATTAGATAAAATATATTTTAATAATTGGGCAAATATACCATATTTAAAGATGGGAAGACTTCACATTCAAGGATAATATCAACCAAATTGCAAATTCAATGCTATGCAAATCAAATTGGTGTTAAGATATTTGGGGTGTTCAAAAAACAAATTCTAAAATTCAGATAAAAGAATGGAGTTCAGAGTAGCCAAATCTGCGTCGATGAAGAAAATTAAAGGGATGACTACACCAGATATTAAGGTATCTGATGAAAATATTATAACAAGAGTATAGACTAGCAAAGGAACAAATAGATGAATCAAAACAGATAATTCAGCTGCAGACCCGTATGTGTAAAGGAACTTGATGTATGCTAAAGGAGGCAGCAGAAAGCAATGGAGATGGAAATCTAGTGATGGTGTGGGAATAATTGGCTCATTAAGTACAAAACTGGGAAGCTAATGGATGCTACATTCAAAGATACTTTCAAGGCAATTAATGACCTATTGTGAAAGAGAAAACAAACAAAGAAAACTAGTAGATAAATGGTTTTATTTTTTGAATTTTACTTAAAAAAAAAAATTTACCTAGACTTATTTTTTGGCCACATGGCACGTGGGATCTTAGCTCCCTGACCAGGGATTGAACTCATGACCCCTGCAATAGAAGCATGGAGTCTTAAGTACTGGACTGCTAGGGAAGTCCCGAATGTTAAATAACTTTATTAACTTAGAATTGGTAAACCCTGCAAACTGCCAATCGTTAATCAAAGCATTGATAGATTTGATTTAAGCAAAATTAATGTTTGACAGATAGGTAAACCTAACAGATAATAGAGTAAGAGAAAATATTTGTAATGTCTACAGTTGACAAGTAAATACCATATGGTATACTAAAAAAAACCCAAAAAAACAAAAAACTCCTGTCAATAAAACATGAGTTTGGAAACCAAATAGAAAAATGTGCAAAGAATTTGAATAGGCAAATCAAAGAAAAGTGGGCCAAAATGTGTATTTGAAGAATTTGGTTAAAGAAGAATATGGTTAAAACTAATACCTATATGAGAGTACACCAAAACAAAAATGTGATATATGCACATGAGAATGGCAACAGTTTGTAGAGAAGATGATATAGAATGCTGGTCAGAATGTGGGAAGGAGACCTAGTCACCTTTGATAGGAATGTAAATCAGTTAAGCCATTCAGAAAAGCAAGCTAGCAGTGTTTTGCTAAATGAAAAGTTTATATGGGTCTCTGACCTAAGAGGAGAGTGAAAAAGTTGGCTTAAAGCTCAACATTCAGAAAACTAAGATTATGGCATCTGGTCCCATCACTTCATGGCAAATAGATGGGGAAACAGTATCAGACTTTATTTTTGGGGGCTCCAAAATCACTGCAGATGGTGACTGCAGCCATGAAATTAAAAGACACTTAGTGCTTGGAAGGAAAGTTATGACCAACCTAGACAGCATATTCAAAAGCAGAGACATTACATTGCCAAAAATGGTCCATCTAGTCAAGGCTATGGTTTTTCCAGTGGTCATGTATGGGTGTGAGAATTGGACTGTGAAGAAAGCTGAGTGCCGAAGAATTGATGCTTTTCAACTGTGGTGTTGGAGAAGACTCTTGAGAGTCCCTTGGACTGCAAGGAGATCCAGCCAGTCCATCCTAAAGGAGATCAGTCCTGGGTGTTCTTTAGAAGGACTGATGTTGAAGCTGAAAGTCCAATACTTTGGCCACCTCATGCAAAGAGTTGACTCACTGGAAAAGACTCTGATGCTTGGAGGGATTGGGGGCAGGAAGAGAAGGGGACAACAGAGGATGAGATGGCTGGATGACATCACTGACTCGATGGACATGAGTTTGGGTGAACTCCGGGAGTTAGTGATGGACAGAGAGGCCTGGCGTGCTGCGATTCATGGGGTCGCAAAGAGTTGGACACGATTGAGCAACTGAACTGCACTGACTTAAGTAGTCTACTCTTGGACCTATGGCACATGGAATATTTAGAGATCCAAAAGAGATCATGAGTCAGTTTGTTTACTATAGTATCAATAGTATTTTACCTCCAACCCACAGTTTCCACAAACACAGCATGTGGGTGGAAGCTGGGATGTCTGTATCTCTGCAGCAGTTTGGACCAACCAGATGTATAGATAATGTCATAAACAGACCTCAGGGACGCTGTGCTGAGTGTAAAGGAAAGAAGTAGAACATAATTTGTAGCAGAATACCATTAATGTAAATTAAAAACACATGCATACAGAAAACTTAGTCCCAGAAGGATGCAGACATCAATGGACACAATGAGTGGAAGCTTATAGCAGCAAGGAGACCAGCAGGAAGGGAAAGAATTCATATAGGGTGGAGGGATCTTATTGAGGAAGATGTGCCCTTAACAGGGGAGAGTTTTTCACTCAGTCCTCTAAACTTTACACCACTAGAAGGTGGAGTAGGGAGAGGATTTAGGGCACATTCTTTATTTCTTCTCTCTCTTTTTTTTTTTTTTTGGTATTGGCTCCTTTCCTGAAAGTTTTCTCTTCCTCGGTCTCATGCTGCCTGCCAGGGACTCTTGGGCTACATGCTTCTTCTTTGTATTGAGCAAGGAAAAACATTTTTCACTCTTGAACCATCAAAGAAAGTCCCTGTCTTCTGTAGAATAGGACGGGTCATGCTTGAAGTTTTTGCTCTTCTTTAAAGTCTGGTGTCTTGCTTCGCACCACATGCAAACTGAAATTATTTCCTCAAGTCCCTTTTCCCTCAAGGCCTAAGTCTGTTTCATTTCCCCAGAGAACGGTTCTGTTTCAACTCTCCATCTTTGCTTCAACCTTGACATCACTCTTCGTTTTCTAAAATGTGTGGATGGCAATTTTGAGATTTCTGATTGTTTTGCTTCTGTAATATTTCATGCAGAATTTTTCTGTGTTTGTACAGGAGTGTTATATTTCCTGTATTGATGCAGACCACCTTCTGAAGGGAAATTTATCCTAGGTTCTAAGACCAGGATATAAACAAACTTTTGGAATATGAATTCTTAAAAAACTAGGAGTTACCTGTGTATTTAGCTCCACAGTATGGTCTAATGACTTGTGGGCTTTTTCTACCAACCAAGAGAAAATGTTGAAGTTTAAAGAAACATGGCTGTCTTCTCTTTTTTATTGAAATATAGTTGATATACAATGTTGTATTCATTACTGCTATACAGCAAAGTGATTCAGTTATACATATATATGCATATTCTTTTCCATTATGGTTTATCAGAGGATATTGAATACAGTTGCCTGTGCTCTGTGGTAGGGCCTCCTTGTTTACCATTCTATATATTCTAGTTTGCATCTGCTAACCCCAAATCCCCATCCATCGCTCCTCCATCCTTTCTCCCCCTTGACAACCACAGGTCTGTTCTCTGTGACTTTTGAGTCTAGAAACATGGCTTTTAAAACTAACAAAACAGTTATAAAATAATTGTGAAATATACATATATATTTTTTAGGAGAAAGAATTCAACTTTCCAAGACAGTTGGCTCACAGTAGAATGCAAAAAAATAAATAAATTAGTGGAAAAAAGTATACCTGGGTATGTGAACTCTCTATGTTTGACAAGACAAGAGGTAAATATACCTTTTTAAAGTGATTCTTGAGCCTAACACATAAAAACCACTAAAAGCTTGTGTTGCTAATATGGCCAGTAGTCATAGCTACCCAATAGTCATAGCTTCCTTGCCAATATTTTAAGTTGCAATGTGACTATTAACCTCTAGAGGGCATTTGATGAAACCTGGCATTAAGTGCTGTATTTTACAGATGATAGAGCTTAACTGACTTGACCAAAGTAAATAGTCAAGTCAGCTGATAACTATACATGATTGCAATAATCACATTTTTTTAACTGAGTCATCTTTTCCTGCTGCCTGCACCACTATAATTCATAAACAAGAAACACTGAGAGCAGATGAGATTGGAAATGTCAGTGCTCACATATGAATGGTGGAATCCTCAAAATCAAACTTAGTGAAAAGGTCATCAAAATCTCTATAGAAGGGAAAGGACATTTGATTCATAAGCTAGTATCCTAAAATGTTAGAGACTTTCCTATTTAAGGATGGGCTTAGCTCAATACATCATTTCCTTATCATCCTAAACAATGCAACTTATCACTTAGTAGCCCCTGGGTTGTTGCACAAGGTTGATGGATAATCTTTCAGTTTAAATCTTTTACTCTGAACAAAATTCACGTCATCTCCCTACAGGAAATACACATACACAGCTGTTTTAGGGAAAGTTTAAGAAGTTTCTTGCACTCTATGAAGGCCACATAAGAAAATTTAAGAAGCTCTTTCAAAGAATATTTCTGGCTTATATATAGTATTTCACTAGTTAAAAAAAAATAATTGTTATGTCATTCATTCATAGACCCTAAGATCTCTTGCTGTTATACCCTCAATTGCATTTTAATATTTCTTTTTTAATTTATTCTTCCTGGTAATGTTGGTTTTTAACAAAATTCAACAGAGCACTGGAAATTATTAAATGACTAATGTGTATATTTCAGTGAAACTCATCATACACGTCCAGAGAAACTAGAAACAAAAGGATTCATCATGGCATCAGAAAAATTACAAAGAGAAGGGCTGTATTTATCTAATGCTTAATTAGATACTAGACTTCCCTTGTGGCTCAGATGGTAAAGCATCTGCCTACAGTGCTGGAGACAAGGGTTCGATCCCTGGGTCAGGAAGATCCCCTGGAGAAGGAAATGGCAACCCACTCCAGTTCTCTTGCCTGGAAGGCAAACAATCCAAAGAGTTAATGCAGTTTTCAAGGCTCTTAAAGAAAGTGAAAGTTGCTCAGTTGTATCTGAGTCTGTGACCCCATGGACTATATAGACCATGGAATTCTCCAGGCCAGAATCCTGGAGTGGGTAGTCTTTCCCTTCTCCAGGGTATCTTCTCAACCCAGGGATCAAACGCAGGTTTCCCGCATTGCAGGTGGATTCTTCACCCACTGAGCTATTAGGAAACCCCCTCTAATGTGTTCTCAAAAAAAGACTTTTGTTCTGGAAAAAATCTGGCACAATTTATCCCATTTTGCATTTGTTTATAATGTGAAAGTGTCGTTATTTTCTGATGCATATTTGTTCCCCACAGTGTGGTGGTCTAAAATTAACTAAAATAGCTTTGATCCTAGGAATTCCCTGGTGGTCTAGTGGTTCAGTTCAGTTCAGTCGCTCAGTCCTGTCTGACTCTTTGCGACCCCATGAATCACAGCACGCCAGGCTTCCCTGTCCATCACCAACTCCCGGAGTTCACCCAGATTCACGTCCATCGAGTCAGTGATGCCATCCGGCCATCTCATCCTCTGTCGTCCCCTTCTCCTCCTGCCCCCAATCCCTCCCAGCATCAGGGTCTTTTCCAATGAGTCAACTCTTTGCATGAGGTGGCCAAAGTACTGGAATTTCAGCTTTAGCATCATTCCTTCCAAAGAAATCCCAGGGCTGATCTCCTTCAGAATGGACTGGTTGGATCTCCTTGTAGTCCAAGGGACTCTCAAGAGTCTTCTCCAACACCACAGTTCAAAAGCATCAATTCTTCAGCACTCAGCCTTCTTCACAGTCCAACTCTCACATCCATACATGACCACAGGCAAAACCATAGCCTTGACTAGACGGACCTTTGTTGGCAAAGTAATGTCTCTGCTTTTGAATATGCTATCTAGATTGGTCATAACTTTCCTTCCAAGGAGTAAGCGTCTTTTAATTTCATGGCTGCAGTCACCATCTGCAGTGATTTTGGAGCCCCAAAAAATAAAGTCTGACACTGTTTCCACTGTTTCCCCATCTATTTGCCATGAAGTGATGGGACCAGATGCCATGATCTTTGTTTTCTGAATGTTGACCGATTAAATCCCTAGTCAAAGAACCGTGTGGCACAGCCAGACATTTAAAAATAATTATAACAAAAAATTATAAAACAGCTTTGATCCTCATATTTCTATCTGAAAAGACAAAAGTAAATATTATATCATAGAGCATTTTTGAGAAACATGGGCAAAATTTAGCAGGCTTTTGTTTTGTTTTTTTAAGCAGAAGAAATGTGTATGATAAAGACAGTATTTTCATCCTGTCTTCAACTGTAATCTGAGATTTGTCAGGAATGATGTCATCCTTGATTTTTTTTAAATAACTTTTTAATAGTTCTAGGCTTATGGGAAAGTTTTGATGATGATACAGAATTTCCCATACAGCTTGAACTCAGTTTTCCCTATTATTAACATCTTGCATGGTATAGTATTATCTATTTATTATAGTATATTTGTCACACTTAATTAACAACACTGATACTTTATTAATTTAAAAAATACCTGATTCAGATATTCTTAGTTTTTATCTGATGCTCTTTTACTGCTCCAGAATCCCATCCAGGATGCCACATCACAGTTAATCATCATGTTTTCTTAGGCTCCTCTGTGATGTGAGATGCCCAGATGTTTTTAAATTTTATTTTAATAACCCTGACACTTTCAAAGATTACTGGTCAAGTATTTTGTAAAACATCCCTCAGTCGAGGCTTGTTTGGTGTTTTTCTCATGCTTAGACTGGAATAACAGGTTTGGGGGAAGAAAACCTCAGATGTAAAGTACTGTTCTTATTGCACTGTATGAAGACTACATACTACCCAAATTGACGTATCATTGTTGATATTACTGTCACTTGTCCAGATTAGTGTTCGTCAGGTTTTTCCACTGCAAATCACTTTTTTACCCCCTTTCTGCACTGCATTCTCTGGAAGGAAGTCACAGTTCACAGCCCACACTTGAGGAGTAGGAGGTTCTTTCCATCTCCTTTAGGGCAGAGCATCTACATAAATTATCTACATACAAGTATCTACTTTTGTGGCATGACAGATTTATTTATCCTTTACTATTTAATATATATAAATTATGTATTTATAATAAATGTATAGAGACTCATGAATATTATTTTATATTTTGGATTGTAATCCAGTACAGTTTTTGTTTTGGCCCAAATCTTCTGGCTTTGACCACTGGGGAACTGTTTTAATTGATTCTCGTGTTCCTTTGACCCAGCTCTTCATTGTCATGGATTTTTTTAAGTGCTTTCTTACTTAATAATATATGATATTCCAGGCTCATTGTAATTCTGTTTCCTCTTCATTTCTTTCTTTTCTAATTCTCTCTCTTTTGAAATGTAGATCTGAGTTTCTATTTTTTTTTAATTTTATTTTATTTTTAAACTTTACAATATTGTATTGGTTTTGCCAAATATCGAAATGAATCCGCCACAGGTATTCATGTGTTCCCCATCCTGAACCCTCCTCCCTCCTCCCTCCCCATACCATCCCTCTGGGTCGTCCCAGTGCTCCAGCCCCAAGCATCCAGTATCGTGCATGGAACCTGCACTGGCGACTCGTTCCATATATGATATTATATGTATTTAAATGCCATTCTCCCAAATCATCCCACCCTCTCCCTCTCCCACAGGGTCCAAAAGACTGTTCTATACATCAGTGTCTCTTATGCTGCCTCGTTCTAATCTATGCCATTTTCTTTCTCCCTGATGAACTCCTTTGAATGGTTCTTACAGGTCATGTCTGCTGGTAATAAGTTCCCTCATTTTTCATTTTTCTGAGCATGTCTTCATTTATCTTTCTCTTTTGAAGGATAATTTCACTGAATATTGAATTCCAGATTGGTGTTTGTTTCTCTTTTTTTCAACATCTTAAGCATTTCACTACTTTCTTGGTTTTATGGTCTCTGAAGGGAAGTCTGCTATAATTCTTATCTTTGTCTCTCTCAGGAAAGTCTTTGTTTTTCTTTTCTGACTTCTTTCAGGATTTCTTCTTTGTCTTTGGTTTTATTCAGCTTGAATGTGACATGCTTAGGTGTAGCTTTTTTATATTTATCTTATATTTATACCACTTAGTGTTTTCCAAATTTTTTAGATCTGAGCTTTGGTGTCATTACTTTTGGAATGGGAATTGAGGTAAATAGACTTTTCATGTAAAGTTTTATGTTAATATGACTAGGAGTTGAACAGTGTTTAATGTTTTATGTAGCTGCCAAATGTTTCAAACTCTATTACTGTCCCTATTTTTGGTCTCCTAACTTTGGGCTTGCCTTGATTCTCTCTGCAAGAGAAAGCCTGCACCAGACAGTTCTTTCCACTGAAATTCATTGTCATTATATTAGAGACTTGTTGGTGTTCCAGTAAAGTGAGGGAGAAGAGAAATGTTTTACAATATTACAGTTAATTTTTAGCTGGACTATATTTTGCCTGCCTGTGACCTTCTCAAGTATTTCATAGCTTTCTTTCCTCCCTACCTCCTCTTAGGTAAGACAGAAAGGCTAAAGAGTGCTGCAGTGAAAGAAATGCCTTTCCCTAGGTGGGATGCTGCTGCTGCTGCTCAGTCGCTTCAGTAGTGTCCAACTCTGTGCGACCCCATAGATGGCAGCCCACCAGGCTCCCCCGTCCCTGGGATTCTCCAGGCAAGAACACTGGAGTAGGTTGCCATTTCCTTCTCCAATGCATGAAAGTGAAAAGTGAAAGTGAAGTCGCTCAGTCGTGTCCAACTCATAGCAACCCCATGGATTGCAGTCCACCAGGCTCCTCTGTCCATGGGATTTTCCAGGCAAGAGCACTGGAGTGGGGTGCCACCGCCCTCTCCGCTAGGTGGGATAAAGCTCTGGTAAAAGTTCCCCCCTCCCACAGGAGAATTATGCCTTTGTTAAGAGAATAATCTGGGCATATTTCATAATAATTACTATCCCTTGTTCCTGCAGAGCCATGAGGGAGCTCTTTGTCATCTATTCACTGTGAGGACCTGGTGGAGTTCCCAGAGGTGACACTCATGAAAGTATGGGGATCCCAGTAACCAGTAATTTCTCATTTTCATGTGATTTCACACAGCCTCCAGTAGTTTGTCAAAACTACCCTTTAAGTATTCCTTCCCGCTCTGGCTCCAGTGACCTCTGTTCTAGATAGGCAGATCTTAGTTACAACTCTGTATTCACCACTCTCTGCAGGTTTCAGAGTAGTTTGTCTTGCAACCTCAGTTCTGATGGGTCCAAGAAAAGTAACTGATTTTCAATTTGTTTAGTTTTTTTCTTTTTCCTATTGTATGGATAGGAACAATGGCTTCCAACAGACTTTTATGCTGGAACTGAAATGGGAAGTGCCAGATATTTTAATGTAGTTCTGTGATCAAATACATTTGGGAAACATTTAGTAAATTAGTTAAAATATTTTTTTTAATTTAGAATTTCTTCAAGATTATTATTTTCATGTGTTTTTTAAGTTTCTAGTCAAAATCCAGGTATAACCTGGGATCACATCACTGGGTGATCACAAGTAGATAAACATTGCAGCATTCTCTTATTTATATCTATAACTATTGCTTTGTCTAATATATTCCCAACCTTTAATACAATAGATATCTCTTCTCATTAGTTCTTCACATTTCTTTGAATGTACACATAACCTGGCAATTTAGAAGAATCAATCAGGTTTTCCAGGCCACAGGAAAATCTTTTTTCTAAATCCTATTAAGAAATAGGCATCTGAAATTGTACCCTCTTAGCCACACAAAATGAATAAGTGTGCTATTTGTAAAATAGTTGTAGTTCTTTGAAATGCATATAGTACCAAATAATATGAGATATTGATATTGTGTTAATGAAATCTCATCATCTAAAAAAATTTAAGATGCCAAGAAATCCAGTATAAGGGCCAATGTAAAAGCATGACTACCCACAAGTATGTCCTGCATTATGTATTTTATGCTGTGCATGATAAACATCTGGAATAAATAAACCAGAATGGGACAGGCAATGAATTAAGGTGAATGAGTGAACTCCAGAAGAGATAGTTTCTATATAAATTGTAAGATAGGGAAAAGAGCAATGAAAGCCAAGAAAGGACTAATTTTCCAGCTAAAATCTATGAGTTTTGCCGAAGTGAAGGACAATGAGAAGCTAAAGTAAGCATATATCACCTGTACTTATTTCCTGAAACCTCTACTCACAGACACAAATTAAAACACCTATATATTTCATGTTGGCAACAGTAAAGGTATCTAATCCATCTTCACACATCACTTAACTATTCCAAATTTATGTTTTCATGTGAAAAGACAGAACAGGCACAGTATTTGTGTTTCAGCTTTATTATACCTGGCTTTTAATATTTTTAGCTCTCTTCACAAGCACAGTCCCCACCACTGGTTGATTTTTTGGTTGTTTCAATTCAGAGCTTAGGATTTCTGCAAATGGGCTGAAAGAAAATACTTCCAATATATGGGGGGAAACAGAGAAGTTTTAAGAAATTGATAGAATAATGTGTGGTAAAGGATGATACTTTATTCCTTGGCCTAGAAAGTTCTACTCTGCTTTTTCTCCCCTGTATGGGGCTTTCTTATCCTGAAATATAAGTAGTTTCAAACATTGCCAGACCATTATAGACCATGCATAGTAATCATGGAATTGTTAAATTATAAAAACCTCAGCCTTTAAATTTGAAGACACTTACTCCTTGGAAGGAAAGTTATGACCAACCTAGATAGCATATTCAAAAGCAGAGACATTACTTTGCCAACAAAGGTCCATCTAATCAAGGCTATGGTTTTTCCAGTAGTCATGTATGGATGTGAGAGTTGGACTGTGAAGAAAGCTGAGCGCCAAAGAATTGATGCCTTTGAACTGTGGTGTTGGAGAAGACTCTTGCGAGTCCCTTGGACTGCAAGGAGATCCAACCAGTCCATTCTGAAGGAGATCAGTCCTGGGTGTTCATTGGAAGGACTGATGCTAAAGCTGAAACTCCAATACTTTGGCCACCTCATGCAAAGAGTTGACTCATTGGAAAAGACTCTGATGCTGAGAGGGATTGGGGGCAGGAGGAGAAAGGGATGACAGAGAAAGAGATGGCTGGATGGCATCATCGACTTGATGGACATGAGTTTGAGGAAGCTCCGAGAGTTGGTGATGGACAGGGAGGCCTGGCGTGCTGCGATTCATGGGGTCACAGAGTCGGATACGACTGAGCGATTGAACTGAATGAACTGAATGACTCCAGAGGGCTATACTTGGTGGAAGGAAGTGACAGGATGTCGTGGCTTCTACAAACTCTGTGTGGGGCTGGGAAGAGGGACAGGTTGCTGTTGTAATTCAAGGAGGAAGTAACCTGCCAAAAAACTACAGTGGTTGGTGAAAACCCCCCTACTACCATCAGTAGAAAAGAGGAACAGAAGGTCAGAGAGAGACAGAACAATGAGGCACCTGCTGTAATGATGTTGGTACCTTCTTTTTCAAATTTTTCAGCATAAAATGAGATATGAATGGTTTTAATGGTTTTCATTTTACTTTAGGACTGTCAGAGTGTTATTTGTTCTCATAAACACACACACACACACACACACACACACACTCTGTAGGTGATCACCCAGGTTATTATCAGAAAAGCTATACTTCAGAGATCTTTATAATGTAAGGTTCCTTTCTCTATGTAATGAATCTATAGATGAGTGACTAATTAGTATAATTAATGTCAGAAATGGATTTTCATTGGCGAATTTAGTGGCTTGTTAATCAGCATAATGGGTGTTAGAAATGGATTTTCAATTATGAATTTAGTAGAACTCAATATATTTAGGCTAGTTGAAGTATTTTAGATACACACTTAAAATTTTGTATGAAATAGGAAATTAGAATCTATGAGATGTGTCATTTGTACCCTTTGGTATGTGTCTTATGCAGCATGATCCACTTTAACAAAATACCACAAAATGAGTGACTTAAATGCCAGACATTTCTCACAGTTCGGAAGGAAGCCTAAGACCAACATACCAGCAGATTCTGTTCTTGGTGAGAAAACAGATTCTGTTCTCTTCCTGGTTTGTAGCTCAGTGGCTGTGCCTCGATAGAAAGCAGTCTTTCTGTATTTCTCTTCTTATAAGGCACTAACCCCATAATAAGGACTCCACCTTCATGACCTTTCTAAACCTAATTACCTCCCGAAGGTCCCTTCTACAAGTACCACCACAGTAGGGATTGTGATTTTGATATGTGAATTTTGATGGGGACATAAACACCCAGCTCATTGAGAGAATGGTACCTAAGGCTAGATTGCTAAGTGAGCTTTATTGAGTCCAGTCTTTGGGTGACAGAACTTCTTATTGCATGATGCTAATTTATAAAGGCATTAAAACATCCCTCTGAAATATTTGTCCCTGTTTCTAGTGAATTGTTCATGTCAGGTTATTTTTGTTTTTAAAAGAGTGAGCTAGGTTCTTCATAAAATGTTAATAATATTTGTATTAATTGTTTTGTCTGCTTCTAACACAAGTTTAATAAATTTTTTTATGTATGAGTATAGATTTTGGTCTGAGATTTACTTTTATTATGACTGATGACAACCTTATGAAGGAGCAGCAAACACCCACCAGCATCACAATTTTCATCTTTTTGTACAAAAATAATCCCCAAGTTGTGGAGAACCAAGTTGATGTACATCAGTTCAGAACAGTTTGCAGTCATGTATTACAGAAAAGTAAAATAGCTTCTGTTTAAACACTGCAGCATCTGGTACATATAGTGTTACACAGACACTGCTCAGTGAGACTATACACATTCCTTGAGAGAAATATCCTGATGGCATAAAAATATTTTTCTAAGGTTTAAATAACTGCATGTAGCTGTTCCTGTTTTATAGATCAGTAAACTAGGGGTCAAAGATGCTAACAGGTAGTCAGGAATAAAGTGAGTGGTTGATTCCAAATGTCATATTTTTCTCCAAGTCACAGTTCTATATCTGGGGACAGAAGAAATATAAAACAAGTTCCCATAAAGGACACAGGCAAAAGACAATTTTTGTGGGGGAAAAAAAAAAAAAGAAACACACACATCCCTAAAACTCAAGTGTCTAAGAGTCTCTCCTCCCTCATAGGAGTCACAATGAAATCCTCTCTGTATAAGTTCAGTTCAGTCGCAAAGAGTTGTATCTGACTCTTTGCGACCCCATGAACTGCAGCAGGCCAGGCCTCCCTGTTTATCACCATGTCCCGGAGTCCAACCAAAGCCATGTCCATCGAGTTGGTGATGCCATCCAACCATCTCATCCTCTATCGTCCCCTTCTCCTCCTGCCCTCAATCTTTCCCAGTGTCAGGGTTTTTCCAATGAGTCAACTCTTCGCATGAGGTAGCCAAAGTATTGGAGTTTCAGCTTCAACATCAGTCCTTCCAATGAACACCCAGGACTGATCTCCTTTAGGATGGACTGGTTGGATCTCCTTGCAGTCCAAGGGAATCTCAAGAGTCTTCTCCAACACTACAATTCAAAAGCATCAATTCTTCTGCGCTCAGCTTTCTTCACAGTCCAACTCTCACATCCATACATGACCACTGGAAAAACCATAGCCTTGACTAGATGGACCTATGTTGGCAAAGTAATGTCTCTGCTTTTGAATATGCTGTCTAGGTTGGTCATAACTTTCCTTCCAAGGAGTAAGGGTCTTTTAATTCCATTGCTGCAGTCACCATCTGCAGTGATTTTGGAGCCGAGAAAAATAAAGTCAGCCACTGTTTCCCCATCTATTTGCCACGAAGTGATGGGACCAGATGCCATGGTATCAGTTTTCTTAATGCTGAGCTTTAAGCCAACTTTTTCATTCTCCTCTTTTACTTTCATCAAGAGGCTTTTTAGTTCATCTTCACTTTCTGCCATAAGGATGGTATCATCTGCATATCCGAGGTTATTGATATTTCTCCCAGCAATATTGATTCCAGCTTGTGCTTCCTCCAGCCCAGTGTTTCTTATGATGTACTCTGCATATAAGTTAAATAAGTAGGGTGACAATATACAGTCTTGACATACTCCTTTTACTATTTGGAACCAGTCTGGTGCTCCATGTCCGGTTCTAACTGTTGCTTCTTGACCTGCATACAGGTTTCTCAAGAGGCAGGTTAGGTGGTCTGGTATTGCCATCTCTTTCAGATTTTTCCACAGTTTATTGTGATCCACACAGTTAAAGGCTTTGTCATAGTCAATAAAGCAGAAATAGATGTTTTTCTGGAACTCTTTTGCTTTTTCCATGATCCAGTGGATGTTGGCAATTTGATCTCTGGCTCCTCTGCCTTTTCTAAAACCAGCTTGAACATCTGGAAATTCACGGTTCGTGTATTGCTGAAGCCTGCTTGGAGAATTTTGACCATTACTTTACCAGCGTGTGAGATGAGTGCAATTGTGCGGTGGGATAGGAATGAAAACTGACCTTTTGCAGTCCTGTGGCCGCTGCTGAGTTTTCCATATTTGGTAGCATATTGAGTGCAGCACTTTCACAGCATCATCTTTCAGGATTTGAAATAGCTCAACTGGAATTCCATCACCTCTACTAGCTTTGTTCATAGTGATGCTTCCTAAGGCCCACTTGACTTCACATTCCAAGGTGTCTGGCTCTAGGTAAATGATCACACCATTGTGATTATCTGGGTCGTGAAGATCTTTTCTGTACAGTTCTTCTGTGTATTCTTGCCACTTCTTCTTAATATCTTCTACTTCTGTTAGGTCCCCACCATTTCTGTCCTTTATTGAGCCCATCTTTTCATGAAATGTTCCCTTGGTATCTCTAATTTTCTTGAAGAGATCTCTAGTCTTTCCCATTCTGTTGTTTTCCTCTATTTCTTTGCATTGATCGCTGAGGAAGGCTTTCTTATCTCTTCTTGCTATTTTTTGGAACTCTGCATTCAAATGGGTATATCTTTCCTTTTCTCCTTTGCTTTTCGCTTCCCTTCTTTTCACTGGTATTTGTAAGGCCGCCTCAGACAGCCATTTTGCTTTTTTGCATTTCTTTTTCTGGGGATGGTCTCAATTCCTGTCTCCTGTACAATGTCATGAACCTCCATCCATAGTTCATCAGGCACTCTGACTATCAGATCTAATCCCTTGTATCTATTTCTCACTTCCACTGTTTAGTCAAAAGGGATTTGATTTAGGTCATACCTGAATGGTCTAGTGGTTTTCTCCACTTTCTTCAAATTCAGTCTGAATTTGGCAATAAGGAGTTCATGATCCGAGCCACAGTCAGCTCCCAATCTTGTTTTTGCTGACTGTATAGAGCTTCTCCATCCTTGGCTGCAAAGAATATAATCAATCTGATTTTGGTGTCTACCATCTGGTTATGTCCATGTATAGAGTCTTCTCTTGTGTTGTTGGAAGAGGGTGTTTGCTATGACCAGTGCGTTCTCTTGGCAGAACTCTATTAGCCTTTGCCCTGCTTCATTCAGTACTCCAAGTCTGATTATTTCTTGATTTTAACTTAAATGTTTACTATGCACTAGAATTAATGTCATAGAGTGGGTTCAGTCATTCTCAGCTAATCTTTTTGTTTGTTTGTTTTTACTATAACATCTTGAGCTGTTGAAACCTTTTCAGGTACTGTTAAGAAAGGCAATATGAGCAGGATGGGATTGCTTGAAAAGTATGTTCAAGATTATATTTATTAATATTGATAAGGAGCATTCCTCAGTAAATGCAGAGTTAACAAGTTTTATTTCTAATAAGGTATAGTGTACTATGCAACTGAACCACTTTTAAGTAGGAATCACTTGATTTTGAAATAAAAGTTACATTTTTACATTTAGCACACACACATCAGACACAATCACCCATATATAAAGATGTATTGATCATACCAACTTGACCTCATACAGCCCTGTCTAAATGTTTATTTTCAACCATGTTAACAGCAAGACTTGCAATCACTTCCATGAAATAATGATTTCACCAAGACTAGAAAACTGGCAAAGCTTTTTCCTCTCTTTCAGCTATAACCATTTTCTTTCTTTCTGGGATCCCCTGTCCACCCTCCTTGGAGAAGCACCTTCATAACATACTAAGAGCAGATTGCAGGGCTCTTGTGAAAGCAGAAAAAAAACCAGAGGCACTTACTGAGAACTCTGGAGCTGGACCGGAGAGCTCCGTGAATGCCCATGACAGAATAGGCCACTTCAGACAGATAAAACTGCGTTAGTGCTTTTAAATTTGTCCTTGGGAATATGCTTCTCTGAAACAATGATTTCAGAGACAAATCAGATGAATGATGCTTTTAAAACTAAATGAATGTTCTATGAGAACATCTCAGAGAAGAATATGTTGAAGAGTCTTGAGAGCAGTTTTATGGGAAATAAATTGGATGTCCAGTATAATTGGAAAAATAAAGAAAGAAAAAAGAAAAAGATGGGATTAGTAAAAGAAGAAAATTGTTTTTAAAGGTATTTGAACATACTACAAATTACACCTATACAGTATGGTTTATGTGTGAGTTTGATATCTGACAAAAATGATCAGTAATAGACATTTTATATAAAGAATATGTTCCTAAATCAGGACTCTATCTGATAAACCTACATAGTTCAAATGTTATTCTCATTTCAGGTATAATTTACATATACGAAGATTACATGATTTCATCACTCAATGCACATTAAAAATTATCATTGAACCAAATGCTAGGAAGGAATTTAGGATACACACACACACATTCACACACACACACACACACACACACACACATATATACAGTGAATTTGAAAGAAAACAAAAAACACAAAAGACCACTTATCCTCCAGATACAGTCTCTAAATGAGTGTTATTCCTGATGGATAGATATTTAGATGCCTAGATGTCTGTCTCCAAGTTGCCATCAAGACTCAGGCACTGAGTCTAACCCAGTGTAACTCAGAACAGGGAACATAATTAAAGATGATCCCTGGTGGAAGATCATGTCTGGATCATAAAAAATGATGCATTCTTTTCTTTAACTTCTCTTTCAAGGAGAGGATCTGACACTGGATCTCAGAAAAATGAGGTCCTTCTCTATGGAAAAGTCAAATTGTCCTAGGTAACAGAGCTCAGAGAAGTTTTACCTAGGCTTGACATTTAAAAACAATAAGAAATGTACTCAGGATTCCTTAGTTTTCCTCCTTGTCAGAATGTTACTTTAGCCAAAAGGGTATTTGCAAACCTACAGAGAACAAAGTTACAGACCTCTGGCTTCTTTGAATGTAAGTTGATGTTAACTCTCCTGGAGCCCAAGAGAGGGAAGGACTTCAAACCAGTTAGTTTATGGGTTCTTGGCTTGCTCCATCTGTTTGAAGGAAGGAGCTTCTTGATGGAGGCTGGGCTTTCCTGAGCAACTTTTTTACTGCTCAGACAGTAGCAAGAGCTTGTCAAGCTGCTGTATCTTGGGGTGACTTGTTCAGAGTTTCATTTACTTATTGGAATGCAACTAGGTAATGAGAACCACTTAACCCTGGTGGCTCAGACAGTGAAGAATCTGCCCGCCATGCAGGAGACCCAGGTTTGATCTCTGGGTCGGGAAGATCACCTGGAGAAGGAAATGGCAACCCACTCCAGAGAATTCCATAGACAGAGAGCAACCTGGTGGGTCCATGGGGTCACAAAGAGTTGGACATGACTGAGCGAGTAACACTTTTCAGCATAACTTCTAGGAAATGAGAAGCAATAGGCAGAATCCAAGATAGGTGGTCCCACATGTTAGTGTTAACATTCCAAATTTTCTAAGAGAGTGAGATAGTTTTGAAAGTCTCTGGATTTGACAAAATGCCCTTATTTAGTATTTCAGATAATTTTTAAAAATTCAGTCCTTCCTTCTTGCTGTTTTAATCTAATGAACCAAGACAAGTAAATATGGTAATGTATACAAGTACTCTAAGGAAGTGCATATAGTTAAAATATCTTTGACTAATCTACATCATGAAAAGTCAATGGAATCCCCATATTCTCACGGCTTCTTCCTCTCCTCTTAGAGCCCTTGCTGCCTCTCATCTTCTCCTTGGTGATTTTTAACTTTCTTTGGATGTCTTACTAGCCATTCTGTTCTCTGGTCAGTACCTGGTATTAGGTTAGTGTTGCTCCTTCACCTGATACTTAAACTTTGTAGACATCAGTCCAGTTCTTCTTAGAACCTCAAGAGATGCTGCATTATTGGATTGCCAGTGGGGAACTACATTCCATTTTCTCTTATGATGTGACTTTTCTCATGGATCTTGAGGAAACATTCCCTAGAAGTATGTCAGAGAATACTCTAATGGACTCACTCACTGTTAGAACCAAAAGTGTTGGGTCCCCTAACTAGAATTGTCTCAGGATTCTAGCCAAGTGCCTGATTTTTGCTCAACCACAGGCTCAATGCCCTACAGGCTCATGGTGGTTCTACTCTGCTGAATGCTGTCGCCTTTCTTAATGCCCTCTTTACTCAGAACCAGACTAGGGTTTCACTATGAGGTTCAAAAATGCTTGATATTTGGCAAAACTAATACAATTATGTAAAGTTTAAAAAATAAAATTAAATTAAAAAGAAAAGAAAAGAAAATGCTCATTAGGAGCTTACTGCCTGATTTATCCTAATTAAGTTCATCCTAATTTAATTAGGATAGAGATAAATTGGTCTTTTGGCCAGGTAAGGGATACAGATGAGTAATACTTCAGTTTTAATAACTAGTAGACCCTGTTAAGGATTACAGATTAGTATGAGGATAATGTCCTATTCTTTTTTTGCCATTAGCTGATGTTTTCTTAATTTTTCTGTGCTGAACAAGTAGGAATTGTTACTGATATGGCAAAACCAATGCAATATTGTAATTAGCCTCCAATTAAAATAAATAAATTTATATTAAAAATAAATAAAATTTAAAAAAAGAAAGATGTTCTTAATGTCAGTATTTTATAGGACACTATGTACTTAAATTTAATGTAGTTTTATTTCATCTGATAAAATGATTTATCAAATAAAACCTCAATAAGTACAATTTTTAAATGATATTTTGAGCCATTTATATTCTGAGGGTAAGCTTAATTAACAGATGCATTAAGTAACTTTCTAAATATGTGGATAATTGATGAATAATAATTAAGTATGTTGGTTGCTGATCAGTAGTAGCAGGTAGATTTTGAGGACACTGTAACAATATCTTTACTTTAGGCAGCCTGCTGTTAAGTCTAAGATGAATATTAAATAATAAATTATACCCAAATGCTATATTAATTTTTTCAGGAAAAATGGATTTTTATTATTAACTAGTTTAGGTCCATTTCCATGACCTCTGTGCCAGTCCCATGAAGGCCAGTTTATTACAAGGCAAATGCAAGATATTGGAGTTGATTTTATTTTATTAGATCCATATATAGCTCAGGAAAATTAAGATTGCCATTCATGATGTGTCACATAAAATGAAGGAGAAATTCTTAGGCTAGGCGAATTCTAGAGTTATCACCAAA
Source organism: Bubalus bubalis (assembly GCF_019923935.1). Taxonomy (NCBI): domain Eukaryota; kingdom Metazoa; phylum Chordata; class Mammalia; order Artiodactyla; family Bovidae; genus Bubalus; species Bubalus bubalis. Next base: position 118,463,135 of record NC_059159.1, read on the forward strand.
ATTTATTAATTAGAATGTAACTATAATAATACACAGATATAACAAAGAGAAAAGTAGATAATTATCTTCAATTAATATCTTAACAATTGTAATCAGTCACTTCAATAGGCAACTATTCCCAAATTTATTGTGCTTGCTTTTTCTCTTTTATTTTTATTTAAATAAAATTGTATGTATTTTATGTGCATGACATGATTTCATATACATATGATAATAAAATGATTATTGCACTTGAACTAGTTAACATGCCATCTACTCATTGTTACTGTCTTTTGTGTGTGATGAAAACACCTCTATTAGCATATTTAGAGTATTTAATACTGTATTAATGGCTATAATCATCATGTTATACATTAGGTGTTTATAGTTATTCATCCTACATAATTGTAATTTTGCATACTGGGACCAACATTTCCCCAACCCCTACCCTCAGATTCTGGTAACTACCATTCCACTCTCAGCTTCTGAGTTCAACCTTTAAAAATATACCACATGTAAGTGTTCAATTCAGTTTGGTCACTCAATCATGCCTGACTCTTTGTGACTCCATGGACTGCAGCATGCCAGGTCTCCCTATCAATCACCAACTATTGGAGTTTAATCAAACTCATGTCCATTGAGTCTGTGATGTCATCCAATCATCTCATCCTCTGTCATCCCCTTCTCCTCCCACCTTCAATCTTTCCCAGTAACAGGGTCTTTTCCAATGAGTTAGTTTATCGCATCAGGTGGCCAAAGAATGGAGTTTCAGCTTCAACATCAGTCCTTCAGATGAATATTCAGGACTGATTTCCTTTAGGATAAACTGGTTGGGTCTCCTTGCAGTCCAAGGGACTCTCAAGAGTCTTCTCCAACACCAGAGCTGAAAAGCATCAATTCTTCGATGCTCAGCTTTCTTTATAGTCCAACTCTCACATCCATACATGACTACTGGAAAAACCATAGTTTTGACTAGATGGACCTTTGTTGGCAAAGTAATATTTCTGCTTTTTAATAAGCTGTCTGGATTGGTCATAGCTTTTGTTCAAGGAGCAAGCGTCTTTTAATTTAATGGCTACAGTCACCATCTGCAATAATTTTGGAGCCCCCCAAAATAAAGTCTCTCACAGTTTCCACTGTTTCCCAGTCTATTTGCCATGAAGTGATGGGACCAGATGCCATGATGTTAGTTTTCTGAATGTTGAGTTTTAAGCCAAATTTTTCACTCCCCTCTTTCACTTTCATCAAGAGGCTTTTGAGTTCCTCTTCACTTTCTGCCATAAGGGTGGTGTCATCTGCATATCTCAGGTTATTATATCTCTCCCAGAAATCTTGATTCCCGCTTGTGCTTCATCAGGACCAGCATTTCTCATGATATACACTGCATATAAGTTAAATAAACAGGGTGACAATGTACATCCTAGATGTATTCCTTTTCCTATTTGGAACCAATCTATTATTCCATGTCCAGTTCTAACTGTTGATTTCTGACCTGCATACAGATTTATAAGAGACAGGTCAGGTGGGCAGGTATTCCCATCTCTTGAAGAATTTTCCAGTTTGTTGTGATCCACACAGTCAAAAACTTTGGCATAGGCAAAAAGGCAGAAATAGATGATTTTCTGGAACTCTCTTGCTTTTTCATTGATCCAGAGGATGTTGGCAATTTGATCTCTGGTTCCTCTGCCTTTTCTAAAACCAGCTTGAACATCTGGAAGTTCATAGTTCATGTATTGCTGAAGCTTGGCTTGGATAATTTTGAGCATTACTTTACCAGCGTGTGAGATGAGGGCAATTGTGCAATATTTTGAGCATTGTTTGGCATTGCCTTTTTGGGGGATTGGAATGAAAACTGACCTTTTCCAGTCCTGTGGCCACTGCTGAGTTTTCCAAATTTGCTGGCATATTGAGTGCAGCACTTTCACAGAATCCTCTTTTAAGGTTTGAAATAGCTCAACTGGAATTCCATAACCTCCATTAGCTTTGTTTGGAGTGATGCTTCCTAAGGCCCACTTGACTTTGCATTTCAGGATGTCTGGCTCTAAGTGAGTGATCACACCATCATGATTATCTGGGTCTTGAAGATATTTTCTATATAGTTCTTCTGTGTATTCTTGCCACCTCTTCTTAATATCTTCTGCTTCTGTTCAGTTCAGTTCAGTTCAGTCACTCAGTTCTGTCCAACTCTTTGCGACCCCATGAACTGCAGCATGCCAGGCCTCCCTGTCCATCACCATCTCCTGGAGTTCACTCAAACTCACGTCCATCGAGTCAGTGGTGCCATCCAGCCATCTCATCCTCTGTCGCCCACTTCTCCTCCTGTCCCCAATCCCTCCCAGCATAAAAGTCTTTTCCAGTGAGTCAGCTCCTTGCATGAGGTGGCCAAAGTACTGGAGTTTAAGCTTTAGCATCAGTCCTTCCAGTGAACACCCAGGGCTGAGCTCCTTTAGAATGGACTGGTTGGATCTCCTTGAAGTCCAAGGGACTCTCAAGAGTCTTCTCCAACACCACAGTTCAAAAGCATCACTTCTTCGGCACTCAGCTTTCTTCACAGTCCAACTCTCACATCCATACATGACCACTGGAAAAACCATAGCCTTGACTAGACAGACCTTTGTTGGCAAAGTAATGTCTCTGCTTTTGAATATGCTATCTAGGTTGGTCATAACATTCCTTCCAAGGAGTAAACGTCTTTTAATTTCATGGCTGCAATCACCATCTGCAGTGATTTTGGAGCCCTAAAAAATAGTCTGACACTGTTTCCACTGTTTCCCCATCTATTTGCCATGAAGTGATGGGACCAGATGCCATGATCTTCGTATTCTGAATGTTGAGCTTTAAGCCAACTTTTTCACTCTCCCCTTTCACTTTCATCAAGAGGCTTTTTTAGGTCCTTACTATTTCTGTCCTTTATTGTGCCCATCTTTGCACGAAATGTTCCCTTGGTATCTCTAGTTTTCTTGAAGATATCTCTAGTCTTTCCCATTCTATTATTTTCCTCTATGTCTTTGCATTGATTACTGAGGAAGGCTTTCTTATCTCTCCTTGATAGTCTTTGGAACTCTGCATTCAAATGGGTTTTATTTCCCTTTTCTCCTTTTTCTTTCACCTCTTTTCTTTTCTCAGCTGTTTGTAAGGCCTCCTGAGACAACCATTTTGCCTTTTTGCATATCTTTTTCTTGGGGATGTTCTTGATCACTGAATCCTGTACATTGTCACAAACCTCTGTTCATAGTTCTTCAGGCACTCTGACTATCAGATCTAATCCCTTGTATCTATTTTTCACTTCCACCTTATAGTCCTAAGGGATTTGCTTTAGGTCATACATGAATGGTTTAATGGTTTTCCCTACTTTCTTCAATTTATGTCTGATTTTGGCAATAAGGAGTTCATGATCTGAATCACAGTCAGCTCCCAATCTTGTTTTTGTTGACTGTATAGAGCTTCTCCATCTATGTAGCATTTTTATTGTGTTGTTGGAAGAGGGTGTTTGCTATGACCAGTGCATTCTTTTGGCAGAGCTCTGCTAGCCTTTACCCTGCTTCATTCTGTACTCCAAGACCAAATTTCCCTGTTAAACCAGGTATTTATTCCCTACTTTTGCATTCCAGTCCCCTATAACAAAAAGGACATTTCTGAGAAGGGGGTGGGGTGTTAGTTCTAGAAGGTCTTGCAGGTCTTCATAGTGCTGTTCAACTTGAGCTTCTTCAGCTTAATTGGTTGGGGCATAGACTTGAATTACTCTGATATTGAATGGTTTGCCATGGAAACGAACAGAGATCATTCGTCATTTTTGAGACTGCATTGAAGTAATGCATTTTGGACTCTTTTGTTAACTATTATGGCTACTCTACTTCTTCTAAGAGATTCTTGCCCACAGTAGTAGATATAATGGTCATCTTAGTTAAACTCCCCCATTCCAGTCCATTTTAGTTCGCTGATTCCTAAAATGTCAATGTTCACTCTTGCCATCTCCTGTTTGACCACTTCCAATTTGCCTTGATTCATGGACCTAACATTCCAGGTTCCTATGCAATATTGCTCTTTACAGCATTGCACTTTACTTCTATCACCAGTCACATCCACAACTGTGTGTTGATTTTGCTTTGGCTCCATCTCTTCATTCTTTCTGGAGTTATTTCTCCATTCTTCTCCAGTAGCATACTGGGCACCTACTGACCTGGGGAGTTCATCTATCAGTTTCCTATCTTTTTGCCTTTTCATACTGTTCATGGGGTTCTCAATGCAAGAATACTGAAGTGGTTTGCCATTCCCTTCTCCGGTGGACCACGTTTTGCCGTCACTCTTCACCATGACCCATCATCTTGCGTGGCCCTACACAGCATAGCTTATAGTTTCATTGAGTTAGACAAGGCTGTGGTCCATGTGGCAACCCACTCCAGTACTCTTGCTTGGCAAATCCCATGGACGGAGGAGCCTGGTAGGCTGCAGTCCATGGGGTCGCTAAGAGTCGGACACGACTAAGCGACTTCACTTTCACTTTTCACTTTCATGCATTGGAGAAGGAAATGGCAACCCACTCCAGTGTTCTTGCCTGGAGAATCCCAGGGGCGGGGGAGCCTGGTGGGCTGCCGTCTATGGAGTTGCACAGAGTCGGACACGACTGAAGCGACTTAGCAGCAGCAGCAGTGGTCCATGTGATCGATTGGTTAGTTTTCTGTGATTCTGGTTCTCATTCTGTCTGCCCTCTGATGGAAAAGGATAAGAGGCTTATGGAAGCTTCCTTATGGGACAGCCTGACTGAGGAGGAAACTGGATGAGATCATACTTTATCTGTCTTTTTCTGTTTGGTTTATGTCACTTATCTCCTCCAGGTTCACTTATGTTCTGTGTTGTCACAAATGATAAGGTTTCCTTCTCTTATAAGGCTGAATAATATTTCTTTTTATATTGTTGTGACTTCTTTAAATTAACATTTGTTATGTAGAACCCCCCAGGAGTTGATGGTGAGCCACAGTTCAACAAAAGGCTGCAAGAAAATGTGAAACAGCTTATCACTCTCAGGTCCTGGAGGAGGTACACAACTTGCCTCGAGGGACCATCGTTGGCAGGTCAATACAGACAGAAAGCATGGTAGACCCTGGGACGAATATCTTCATTAGGGTCCATAAATGGAGTGCTTTTGGGTTCCAAAGCTCTAAAGCCAGATTGGTCAAAAGTGGGATTTTGGTAAGCTTCAGTGTGATCTTATGTAAGGAGCACACAAGAGGAAGATCCTTGGAGACAGAGATGTCTTATCATAAGGATTGTTGGGCAAGTGGTATTAGGAACTTACATTTTCTTCATCTATTCCTTTGTCAACAGACACTTAGGTTGTTGTCATTGCAATCAATATAGGTGTGAAAACATCTCTTTAAGTTATTTTACTTCTTCTGAATGCATAAATGAAACTGGGATTGCTGGATCATATGGTAGCATACTTTCTAATTTCAAATTATATTATTAAGCTATAGTAATCCAGAATATGATACTGGCATGAAACAGACATATAGACCAATAGAATAGAATTTAAAGCCCACACATATGCAGTCAGCTAATTTTTTGATAAAATAATTAAGAGCACACATGGGTAAAAGACAGTTTCTTTGATAAATGTTGTTGGAGAAACTGAATATCCACATGCAAAGAATGAAGCTGGACCTTTACCTTACACTAAGTCAATTCAAAATGGATAAAAAATGTAAGATCTGAGACTGTAAAACTCCTAAAAGAAAATAGGAGAAAAGCTTCTTGACTTTGATCTTGGTAATTAATTTTTGAATTTTACACCAAAGGCAGAGTCAATAAAAGCACAAATAAACAAGTGTGACAACATCAAACTAAAAACTATTCATTGCAAAGGAAATAATCAGTAAAATAAAAAGGCAATATATGGAATTAAAGAAAATATTTACAAACCATATATTTGATAAGGGATAAATATCCAAAATGCATAATAAATTTATATGACTTAATAGTAAAGAAAAAATCCAAATAGCATGATTTTTAAAAATTGGCAAAGAACCTGTGTAGATATTCTTCCAAAGAAGCTGTGTAAGTGGCCAGCAGATACATGAAAAGATGCTTAAAATCACTAATCATCAGGAAATGCTAACCTAAACCACAAAACCAGGAGATATCACCTCACACCAGTAAGGATGGATATTATAAAAAATAAAAGCAAGTGTTTAAAAAGTTCAGTTCAGTCACTCAGTTGTGTCCGACTCTTTGTGACCCTATGGACTGCAGCACACCAGTCTTTCCTGTCCATCAGCAACTCCTGGAGCTTGCTCAAACTCATATCCATCGAGTTAGTGAATTGGTTGTAAAGATTGCAGATTTTAAGGAACACTTGAACACTTTATTTTTGGGGGCTCCAAAATCACTGCAGATAGTGACTGCAGCCATGAAATTAAAAGATGCTTACTCCTTGGAAGGAAAGTTATGACCAACCTAGATAGCATATTCAAAAGCAGAGACATTACTTTGCCAACAAAGGTCTGTCTAGTCAAGGCTATGGTTTTTCCTGTGGTCTTGTATGGATGTGAGAGTTGGACTGTGAAGAAAGCTGAATGCTGAAGAATTGACGCTTTTGAACTGTGGTGTTGGAGAAGACTCTTGAGAGTCCCTTGGACTGCAAGGAGATCCAACCAGTCCATTCTGAAGGAGATTAGCCCTGGGATTTCTTTGGAAGGAATGATGCTAAAGCTGAAACTCCAGTACTTTGGCCACTTCATGCGAAGAGTTGACTCATTGGAAAAGACTTTGATGCTGGGAGGGATTGGGGGCAGGAGGAGAAGGGGACGACAGAGGATGAGATGGCTGGATGGCATCACTGACTCGATGGACATAGGTCTGAGTGAACTCCGGGAGTTGGTGATGGACAGGGAGGCCTGACATGCTGCGATTCATGGGGTCGCAAAGAGTTGGACACAACTGAGCTACTGAACTGAACTGAACTGAACTGAACACTGTCAGTGGGAATGTAAATTGGCACAGCCATTATGGAAAACAGCGTGAAAATTCCTCAGAAAATAAAGAATGAAACTACCATCTGATTGAGCAATCTAACTTCTGAATTTCTCTTTTGTAATGAAGGTCCAAATTGTTAGAGAGAAGGGCAGTTTTATACTATATAGTTTTTTTTCTTTAATTTTATTTTATTTTTAAACTTTACAATATTGTATTAGTTTTGCCAAATATCGAAATGAATCCACCACAGGTATACATGTGTTCCCCATCCTGAACCCTCCTCCCTCCTCCCTCCCCATACCATCCCTCAGATACTTAAAATCAACTATCTGGCAGGATTTGGTTATAACCCAATATCAGATGCAGAGAAGGCAATGTCACCCCACTCCAGTACTCTTGCCTGGAGAGTCCCATGGATGGAGGAGCCTGGTAGGCTGCAGTCCATGGGGTCGCTAAGAGTCGGACACGACTGAGCGACTTCACTTTCACTTTTCACTTTCATGCATTGGAGAAGGAAATGGCAACCTACTCCAGTGTTCTTGCCTGGAGAATCCCAGGGACAGGGGAGCCTGGTGAGCTGCCGTCTATGGGGTTGCACAGAGTCGGACACGACTGAAACGACTTAGCAGTTAGCAGCAATATCAGATGACACCTGTGTAAATATCTGGCTTCCTGGTCAAATACATAAAAGGATGATGTTGGTGAGTGCAAAGCAGAAAAACAATTTTGAATGTAAGTGACTTGGCCAACGTACACACTAAGTAAGCAATAAAGCCGGGTTCCCTAAATCATAAGAAAATATTCTTTTTACTTCATTACACAAATATATTGAGTATTTTCTCATCTGAACACAGCCATGGTGAAGACAGTATTGGCTTCGTTACCATTAATATTAAGATGGTTTCAAAACAGTCTTACACACAAACACACACACTTACATAAAACTCTAAACTAAAAATACAAAGTTTTAAGGAAGGACATCCTTTTTTCCTTGAATTATCCATGTGATTCCTTCAATTGTATCCTTGTTGACTGGTCTGTGTCTTGTGAATTCATAGTTCTCTTACTCCCCTCAGTTCCTGCCTCCCATTTGATAGTCTTGATAAAATCCAGTCTTTACAGAGTAGTAAATTAGATAATCCTCTGAGGCATCTTGTCATTTGCAGCACAGTTTTTTTATCTTTGTCAATTATTATCAACTTTAGGCACTGTGATCTATTTTTGACACAGCAGGAAATGTCCTTAGCTCAGTCTAACCTAGGCTATGTACAATTAGATAAGACATAGAGCAGTACCAGTGCTGAGTAGCCAATTTCCTCCCCCTGTTGTGTTCATGATCCTTACAGAATTGTATAGTAGTGCACCCTCTCAGTTCTGTTTGCATGAATTCCGGTTGCCCAAATGCTTAATGCACTGTTACCATAGAGTGAATTCCAGAGACTTACAGCATTGTTTACTGCATTTGCATCTCAGCCAACAATTGAAATGGATCCAATTCCTCATAAAATAAAGTATACAATAGTGGTGGGAATTATAGTTGTTTTCTAGGTGACAACTATTCACTCTTGATCAACTTCAGGCATGATTTTCTTTTTATAAATGATAGGTTTTAACAGTCAGAACGATGAGTGAGATTCATTTGGCATCAGTCTCAGGAGGAATATATGGTGCACTGTAGGAAATGAACTTTTCAATAGTTTTCTAATTGCAGAAGAAAAACACCATACTATTTATAGATGTTATTTATTTCTTCTCCTTAATTTTAATCAGTCCCAAATCATTGTCAGTAGCTTTACCCATGACCATATTGTGACTCTTTACTTTCTTCTCTTTTTTATTTTTGACAAACCCAAGAAATTAAAATTGTTGCCAGTAATCCAGACACTCATTCTAATCAAAGATTTTTGGATATTTAAAAAAAAAAGATTTCTTCAATTTCTCTTCTTAAACTTTGAATATTCCAAGCCTTCACCTCTGAGACATATATGATGGCATTGGGTATATTGCATTAAATTATCCAGACCCTCATATGTTTCATTACAGCTCGCATATTGCACTCGTAAAACCAGCATAATCCAAAATGACTCACCTGCTGCAGTCCCTAAAGACTATCTCACCTTCTTTGGGTATGTAATTCAATCCTATAAGAGTAATTTTATATTATAATTAGCAATTATACATGGTAATGTTAGAAATAAGGAGAAATTATAAGTAAATATCCCCAACAAGGGAAAGAAGGAGGTAAATTAAAGAGATCATAAACTATTATTCAAGTTGTTTGTCTTTTTATAACGCCTCTAAAATAACAACAAAAAGTAATAGCAAAATAAGTGAAATCTATGTTTTGTTGCATCCTTCTCTTTACTCAAATTATAGAATAAACCATGCACTTTTAGAATTGAAATTTTACTTAGTAGCTGTAGTCTCAGTTTTAAAAATTTCTAATGGGGGTAAGATTTATTCTTATCAGCTGTAAAAATCATAGATTTCATTAAACTGGGGGTACTTAAAGCTAAATTCCCCATGGCCAAAGAAACCACATATTTCTTACCAGGAACATGAAGAGATAATAAACCACTGTCCACAGTGAAATCATTTACATTCTAAGCTTTCCAAGAAATTCAAGAGTGGTTCATTGAGTCTCATAGCAAGCTGGAGGTAAGGTTGCAGAATCTCCACTTGAAAAAGTTTATTCTATCAAGAACAAAATGAGAAATCTGTGGAATCTGAAATCTAGTAAATGCTGCCCAGCCAGGGTTTCTGTGCCTTAGGGTTAGTCACATACACACACACACACACACGGAGTTTTCCTATTGAAATAGTCTCTTTGAATAAAATTTCTCCTACTAAATCCAGATTTATTTTTATCTGACACTCAAAAGATGAGAAATGGACTCTTTGGTTAGGAAACAGTCCAGTTCTATCTAATCTGACTATGGCTCATAACATCTATGTCTATAGTTCTCTTCTACCTTTTAGTGTCTATCATTCTTTTTATGTATTATTTCTTTTGGCTGTTTGGCTTTCTTGAGTAATTTATATTCCATCTAGAAAAATCTCCAAGTGTCTTGGGATCCAAGCCTTCTCCAGGGTCTGCTTATCTCCTTGGATGGCAAGATCAAGGTCCTGAGAACTTGAGCTTTGTTGTAGAAATTTGAAGGGAGGCAAAGCAGTTCAGTGAAAGATCAGAGGCTGAAGATCCTGTTTTGCAAACCATCCTCTGAATTTTTGAATGGTATGATATTTTGGAAATGTCACTCAATCCTTCTAAACTGTAGTAAAATAGAAATAAAGATAACTATATGTTAAGAGTTTTATGAAGATTAAATGGGGGAAATTGGTATTATTCTAACCATATGCCTAACACTAACAGACTTTCAAGCCATCAAGATTTATCAGTCATTAAGTCTCCATGACTCACTGTCTTTATCACTCCTGGTGGTGCCTTTCTCTCCATTTCCCCGTCACTGCTTTATTTCTCTCCACAAGACCGAGGTAAACTACATATGAGGAGCTCCTCATATGCCCATGAGGACATATTTTATTTGTCTTTTTCACTCCCTGGGCCTGGATCAAAGGAATCACCCCCAGAATGCTTTTTGAATGAAATTGCCTGTAACCTAAAATCAGACATTGAAAGTTAATCTTTCCAGACACAAAACAAGGTTTTTGGAGTTCCCTTGGTTTATTTACAAAGATACCACAAATACATCAGGAGGGAAGTTACATTAAATGTCTTCCAAAGCCCATTTCAAGGCTAAGATTTTCCTATACTTTAGGAATAAAAATGTGCTAATTTGTGACAATGTTATTTTTTTTAGTCTAAGCATTTGCACAATAGCTTGTGGTATGTGACGCCAAACAGCCAGATGAAAAAGTGAGAAACATTGTCATGCATCAGGGTATTGTACTTCCTTGGTGCCAAACATCTGGGTGTTTAGAAACACTTGCTGAATCCTTCACTTTTCACCTGAGTGTTTGGCACTGTATAGACACAGCAAATGACAACCAGACATGTTGGCAGAACGTTCACTGAGACATATGGATGTGGGTGGTAGTGTCATAGCGTTGAAGCTGTTGCCACGGCAGAAGTTCACAATGGTATTTTGATCAAGATGATACATTCTGTCATTAAAGAGATTTTCCCTCCAATAGAGGCTCTTAGTTATGTTTTGAGTTTTAATAATTCATTGGTGTCCTATGGTAGGTATATCCTTGTAACCCTCGATGCTGGGGCCAGTTAACCACTTGAGAAAGAGATCTGTCCAAGAGGCTGCAAATCAGGAGGAATTCAGTAACTCACTACTCACACTAAATCAATTTTTCTGGGTGACTTGTTCTTACCTCATTTCAATTTTCAGGGCAGTGTATTTAGGTTTGCATGTAGCTTTGCTGCTTCTGCTGCTGCTAAGTTACTTCAGTCGTGTCCAACTCTGTGCGACCCCATAGATGGCAGCCCACCAGGCTCCCCCCGTCCCTGGGATTCTCCAGGCAAGAACACTGGAGTGGGTTGCCATTTCCTTCTCCAATGCATGAAAGTGAAAAGTGAAAGTGAAGTCACTCAGTCATGTCCAACTCTTAGTGACCCCATGGACTGCAGCCTACCAGGCTCCTCCATCCATGGGATTTTCCAGGCAAGAGAACTAGAGTGGGGTGCCATTGCCTTCTCTAGCATGTAGCTTTACTGTAACTAAATCTCTGTATTGTCTTATATAGGATAGTATATATCCTTTATATTTATTGTAACTAATAGTTAATAATATTATTTTATTAACTCTGTTAGTCTTTGATTTATATTTTGCTTTATAATGATAAGGTTGCTGCTTGTTCCCCCAGAACCCCAAGGCCCTAAAAAAAAAAGTTAACTCAGCCTGTAGATTTTCTTTCCTTCTATATGCTACACATACATCTTTATCTCTGCCTCTCTTCTATTATCTGTGCTTCTGCTGTCATCTCAGATGACCTAGTTTAAATGTTGTGTTAGTCAGGACATGCTAGGGGCTGCTGCTATGATAAACAACTCTACATCCATTTCACCATGAAAACTCGTACCAAACTGGGAACAGAAAGAAATTTCCTTAACCTGATAAAGGCATTTGCAAACATACATTAAGCAACATCATAGTTAATGTTGAAAAACTGAATCAGTTCAGTTCAGTTCAATCCCTCAGTCATGTCTAACTCTTTGTGACCCCATGGACTGCAGCACACCAGGCCTCCCTATCTAGCACAAACTCCTGGAGTTTGCTAAAACTCATGTCCATTGAGTCAGTGATGCCATCCAACCATCTCATCCTCTGCCATCCCCTTCTGCTCCCACTTTCAATCTTTCTCAGCAACAGGGTCTTTTCAAATAAATCAGTTCTTTACATCGGGTGGCCAAAGTATTGGAATTTCGTCTTCAGCATCAGTCTTTCCAATGAATATTCAGGACTGATTTCCTTTAGGATGGACTGGCTGGATCTCCTTGCTATTCAAGGGACTCTCAAGAATCTTCTCCAACACCACAGTTCAAAAGCACCAATTCTTCAGCACTCAGCTTTCTTTATAGGCCAACTCTCACATCCATACATGACTACTGGAAAAAAACATCACTTTGACTTTTTAATATGCTGTCTAGGTTGGTCATAGCTTTTGTTCCAAGGAGCAAGCATCTTTTAATTTCATGGCTGCAGTCACCATCTGCAGTGATTTTGGAACCCAAAAAAATAAAGAATGCTTTCCCCCTAATATAGAGAGCAGGGCAATGATGTCTTCTCTCACTACTCTATTTGACATCCTACCAGAAATTCTAGCCTGTGTTATAAGGTAAGAAAAAAATAAAATGTTTACTGGTTGGAAAATAAGAAGTAAAATAGTCTATTCATAGAAGACTTAATTACCTGCATAGACAATCTGCACATGTCTACAAAGATATTCTTAGAACTAACAAATTAGTTTGGCAGAGTTGTAGATGCAAAGTCAACATGCAAAGATCAATTGTGTTTCTTGCACTAATAATAAATAACTGGAATACAAATTTTAAATTATATATACTTATATATTACACATAGTGTATCCAATGTTGTATATTTTATATATGTGATATATGTATGGTATTTTACACATGTATTATATGAATCATATATGTCATACAATTTACAATAGTGTCAAATAAAATGAAATACTTAAGTCTAATTCTAACAAAAGATAAGTGGGATTGTGTGCTGAAAGCTATAAAATATTGATAAAAGTAATCAAAGAAGCCTTAAATAAATGGAGAGATACTATATTTATGGTTGGAAATACTCAATTTCATTAAGATTTAAGTTCTCCCATTTTGATCTAGAGATTCAACATAATCCCAGTCAAAATTTTAAATGGTCTTTTTGAGATATTGATAAGTTAATTCTAAAATACATATGTACAGGTTAAAAAATGAGAAAATTCAAAATATTTTGTAAATAATGAAAGACCTACATTGCCTGACTTTAAGTTCTATCATAAACCTGCATTAGTCAAAACAGTGTGGTGTTGGTGAAAAGATAGATGCATCAATCCATGGAACAGAATAGAAAGCCCAGAAGAAAAATATTTAACAGATTTATCACAAAGATAATAGAGAAGAGATAATCTTTCAGCAAATGATGTTGGAACAGTTGTACACTCATATGCAAAAACAAAAATGTTGACCTGTATCTCATATATTTTACAAAATTAATTCAAAATGACACAAATGTAAAAATAAGCTAAAAATCATTTAGAAGAAAACAGGAGAGAAAAAATCTACATTTTAACGATGAGTAAGGTAATAGTAATACAACCCCAAAAGAAATTTCATTCACCAAAGCAAGTTCATGTGGCAGCCATTCTTTAACAGGTTCAAAAGTTGCATTGGTGCAGAATGAGGCTAGATAATTGTTGTTGTTCAGTCACTAAGTCATGTCCAACTCTTTTTGACCCCATGGACTGCAGCATGTTAGGCTTCTCTGTACTTCACTGTCTTCCAGAGTTTGCTCAAATTCATGTCCATTGAGTTGGTAATGCTATCTAACCATCTCATCCTCTTTCACCCTCTTCTCCTTTTGCCTTCAGTCTTTCCCAGCAACATAGTCTTTTCCAATGAGTCAGCTCTTTTTATGAAGTGGCCAAAATATTGGAGCTTCCACTTTAGCATCCATCCTTCCAATGAATATTCAGAATTAGTTTCCTTTGGGATTGATTGGTTAGATCTCCTTGCAGTCCAAGGGACTCTCAAGAGTGTTCTCCAGTACCACAGATTCAGTAGCATCAATTCTTTGGTGCTCAGCCTTCTTTACGGTCCAACTCTCACATCCTTAATGACTACTGGAAAAATCACAGCTTTGACCAATCAGACCTTTATTGGCAAAGTGATTTCTCTTCTTAATATGTTGTCTACATTTGTTGTAACTTTACTTCCAAGAATCAAGCATCTTTTAATTTCATCCATCCACAGTGATTTTGGAGCCAAGAATATGAAATCTGTCACTTTTTCCACATCTGTTTGCCAGGAAGTGATGGGACTAGATGCCATGATCTTAGTGTTTTTGAATGTTGATTTTCAAGCCAGCTCTTTCACTCTCCTCTCTCACCTTCATCACGAGGCTCTTTAGCTTCTCTTCACATTCTACCATTAGAGTGGTATCAACTGTATATCTGAGGTTGTTGATATTTCTCTCGGCAATCTTGTCCAGCTTGTGATTCATCCAGCCTGACATTTCACATGATGTACTCTGCATGGAAGTTAAATAACCAGGGTGACAATAGACAGCTTTGATATACCCCTTTTCCAATTTTGAACCAATCCACTGTGTTCCACGTCCAGTTCTAACTGTTGCTTCTTGACCTGCATGCAGGTTTCTCAGAAGATAGGTAAGGTGGTCTGGTATTCCCATCTCTTTAAGAATTTTCTACAGTTTGTTGTGATCCACAAAGTCAAAGGCTTTTGCGTAGTCAGTGAAGCAGAAGTAGATGTTTCTGTGCATGCTAAGTCACTTTGGTCATTTCCAACTCTTTGTGCACTGTAGGCTGCCAGGCTCCTCTCTCTATGGGGATTCTCCAGGCAAGAATACTGGAGTGGGTTGCCATGCCTTTCTCCAGGGGATCTTCCCAACCCAAGGTTCAAATCCAAGTCTCTTATGTCTCCTGCTTTGGCAGACATGTTCTTTACCACTAATGCCACTTGGGAAGCCCTTAAATGTTTTTAGTGTCAGGTAAACGGAATTTAGCATCGCTCTGGACTTTTTTTTTTTTTTTTTTCATGATGTTTGCACCTTATCTGCTTCTGTAATCCATGTACTACATTGACTGGTATAATGTGAGATGTATCTTTATGCATTCATCCTCAGATATTCCCTTTTAAACAGCTAAATCCATGACCTTTTTACCATGATTAGCCATCCTACTTTTTATTATTTGCCTAATTAGTATATTTTTATCTATTTTCTTCTCCCATAACACACCTCATATTTCCAACTCTTGTTCAGATACAAACTCATATCATCTTAGGTCTTTATCTAATTTCACTCAAAATAGACAGGAAGATCCTTACCCTTTTCTTTTGTTCACCTCTGTGCTAAAGTAGAAAGAAGAGTGATATTGTTTGACTACTCTGAGACTCAGAGGAAAAAGAGATTAGCACATACTTCTCTTGTATATTTCCTGTATACAAAAACATAGTTTCTTTGATATCTTTTATTGTCTTAAAGTTTAGAAAGTTTTGCCATATATCTATATCTTTAGTATACAAATCAGTTCAGTTCAGCTGCTCAGTTATGTCTGACTCTTTGTGACCCCATGGACTACAGCACACCAGGCTTCCCTGTCCATAACCAATTCCTGGAGCTTACTCAAACTCATGTCCATTGAGTCAGTATATAAATGGACATAAGTGAAACCATGCTTCTTATATTACAAGGTATAAATGAATATTTCAGTCAATTCCACAAATGCGCGGCCATCTTTCTGTCAAATATTATATAATACATTGAAGATATTTATTTAGCCTTGTTTTTTTTTTTGCCACTTTATTTATCTTTTAATTGAAGGATAATTGCTTTACAGAATTTTGTTGTTTTCTGTCAAACAAAACCTCCTTCATCTCCCTCCCAATCCCACCCTTCTAGATTGTCACAGAGCCTGTTTGAGTTCCCTAAGTTGTACAGCAAATTTCTATTTAGCCTTGCTTAAAAGATACATATTGTTTACTGAGTCCCTTCTCACTGTTTCTGGGATACATGGACCCATAGGATGTTTCTAAATGGGCTGGTCCGTGAGCTCTCTGATATTATATAAACATTTGTGAACTTGTGTGTTCAGTGTAATTATGACTTTTTGTTTTGTTGAGGGAAGGTGTTATAGAAAAAAAGAAATATATCCTTCTGCAATTTCTCAAAGGAATCTGCGAGCCATTAAAATTTGGAATCAATTAATCTAGAGGGAGTTCAAACATGCTAAATTGGCAGAATGCATTCTTTTTAAAAATACAAGCTACTTTATTCATACAGAAAAGTATAAAAGCATGCACATTTTTTACTACCAGAATTTAAGAAATCCTATCATTTTCCCATATTTTCCCCCAATTTCTTAAGAAATAATACATTAGAGTTAGTTCTAGAAAACTGCACCATAACATATTCTCATCTAATTTCATTTAAATGAGCAAAAAGATGAATAGTCCTTTATTTATCCCTCCGTGTGACCATCTTGTCTGTGGCTGGTAGTGGAGTTAGACCTCTTTTTTCTTGCTTATCAGGCTAGTCCTTTTCCTTTTCTCCAAAGGTAATTTCTTTTCTAAAGCTTGGTTTGCAAGGGCTAACATCCATTTTTTAAAGTAATTTACTATGTATGCATGATAATTGTTTGTTCATTGCCCCCATGTCCACCTGGTGTGCCTTTCCTCAGTCCCTCCCTGGCCTGTGCCCTGGAATGCTGAACTCAATTTCATCCCCCAGTCTCCCTTGCCAGCTGGTTTCTCCTTGGGTTCAGACAGTGTCTTTACTCCAGGCATGTGCACATACTGTTTTATAATTCTCCCTCTTTCTTCACTTAATTTCAACTAATTTTTAGGTCTCTATGTAAAAACTTCAGTTCCTTTAGGAAAACCTTCTTTGTTCCTTTCCCAGATCCAGGTGCTCCCTATATGGCAGCCGGCACCTCCCATTCCATAATATTTAACACACCATGCTATAAATTTCTCTTTTCTTCTATGTATCCCGCATTAAATCTAAATTCTGTGATAGTACAGTTTGCTGCTGCTGCTGCTGCTGCTGCTAAGTCATTTCAGTCGTGTCCAACTCTGTGCGACCCCTGAGACGGCAGCCCACCAGGTTCCCCTGTCCCTGGGATTCTTCAGGCAAGAACACTGGAGTGGGTTGCCATTTCCTTCTCCAGTGCATGAAAGTGAAAAGTGAAAGTAAAGATGCTCAGTCGTGTCCGACTCCTAGCGACCCCATGGACTGCAGGCTACCAGGATCCTCCATCCATGGGATTTTCTAGGCAGAATACTGGAGTGGCTTGCCATTGCCTTCTCCGGATAGTACAGTTTAGTCTGCTTTCTTTACTCTGCCTGGCGTAATAGCTAGTGTTAGTGTTAGTCGCTCAGTCGTGCCCAACTCTTTGGGACCCCATGGACTGCAGCCCACCAGGCTCCTCTGTCCATGAGATTTTCCAGGCAAGGATACTGGAGTGGATTGCTGTTGCTTTCTCCAGGGGATCTTCCCAACCCACGGATTGAACCCTGGTCTCCTGCACTGCAGGCAGATTCTTTACTGACTGAGCTACAAGGGAAGCTGCTGCTGCTAAATCACTTCAGTTGTGTCCGACTCTATGTGAACCCCATAGACAGCAGCCCATCAGGCTCCCCTGTCCCTGGGATTCTCCAGGCAAGAACACTGGAGTGGGTTGCCATTTCCTTCTCCAATACATGAAAGTGAAAGTGAAATCTCTCAGTCGTGTCCGACCCTCAGCAACCCCATGGACTGCAGCCTTCCAGGCTCCTCCATCCATGGGATTTTCCAGGCAAGAGTACTGGAGTGGGGTGCCATTGCCTTCTCTGACAAGGGAAGCTAGTACATAGTAAATGCTTAGTAAAGAATTGTTGAATAAGTAATAAATGAATACTATTTCCCATTAGCTCACCTTAATGATACACTTAATGAGGAAGATAATTCAGTCTCCAACTTCAGTGTGAAAGTTTCAGGAAAGAAATTGGTTTATTTGTGAGTCAGTATTTATATAGAGAAACTCATGGTTCAGCCTTGACAGGTGCTAAGGAACTGGAGAGCCCAGAGAGGTGAAAGCTCTTAAAACTTAGCTATGTACAAGAATGAAGTGCTTTGTAGGTTGCTACTTGGAATTTTGCTAAAGTTCTTTTAGTGGCATTATGTTAGTGGTTCGAATGATTGAATAATTATTTGGTGGACGTGTATTGGCTATTATGTCTGATGGACAAATTGATGAAGCAGTTGTTGTTGCTGTTCGATTCCTAAGTCGTGTCTGACTGTGCAGCCCCATAGGCTGCAGAGTGCCAGACCTCCCTGTGCTTCATTATCTCCCAGAGTTTGATAAAGCAGAAGTCATCAAATTTTAGTGTTTGTTTTTAAGTTAACTTCGTTGGTTGCTAAAGTACTCAAATCCTTGTTGTATGATATCTATTATCATTATAAGGTTAATTATATATATATATTGTTCTATTAATATCATCATAAATATTTTATGCTTAGTGCTAAGTACTTTGACAAGTTATTTTTCTTGGATTTTCTCATATGTTTGGATTCCTACTATCATGTGGGGTCTATTATCTTTATAAGATTAATGACAGAAAATAAAATCACAGAGATAATAACTCTATAGATATTAAGCACTATGATAGAGCTGAATCTTAGGGAATTCTGAAAATATAAATAATCAAAATAAGCCTTACTTCCTACCTTCTTGATATGAATATTTAGGCATACATTAGACTAGCTTGTGTCGGGGTATGCTTGGTTAGGTGAACAGATTATACATCTTTTATCCACCTTTCCAATTAAATTTCAGTTCTTGTAATTTTTCTGCTTTCTTCATATGGAAAATATTTACATCATCTCTAATGAACATTTACCAGTCCAGGAAATGAAATCACCATTGTTTTTAAAAACAAACTATGATTATATCCTTGTTAGGAAACAATATCACTTTTGGCATTTATAAATATACAGAAACAGAAATTCTAAATTTATAGGGATTGTTGTTCGTTGTTGTTTAGTCACTAAGTCATGTCCAACTCTTTGCAGTCCTATGGACAGCAGCACACCAGGCGTCCCTGTTCTTCACTATTTCCTAGAGTTTGCTCAAACTCACATGCATTGAGTTGGTGATCCTCCTCTGCACCCTCCTCTCCTGCCCTCAATCCTTCCCAGCATCAGGGAGATATCATGGTCATCTGAATTAAATTTGCCCATTTCTGTCTATTTTAATTCACTGATTCCTAAGATGTCGATCTGCTTGACCATGTCCAATTTACTTTGATCCATGGACCTGTTTTCCAGGTTCCTATGTAGTATTGTTCTTCATAGCATTGGACTTTGCTTTCACTACCAGACACACCCACAGCTGAGTGTCATTTCCTCTTTGGCCCAATCTCTTCATTCTTTCTGGAGCTATTTATCCATTCTTCCCCAGTAGCATATTGAACACTTTCCGACTTGGGAGAGGATGAATTCATTAGATTTTTTTTTTTTTTAACTAGAAGCTAAATATAGTTTGCATCTTAATGACTGCATACTCATAATTGTACTGCTCTTTTAAAACTTGTATTCCCTTTGAAGTTGTTTTTTACACAGAGGTTTGGTCTCTTTTTCTAGTAAATACTATTCTTTCAGGGTCTACGTAGGACCCTTTCTATTCACTATAAGAAAATGTGTATGTGACATTTGAAGGAGATCAGCCCTGGGATTTCTTTGGAAGGAATGATGCTAAAGCTGAAACTCCAGTACTTTGGCCACCTCATGTGAAGAGTTGACTCATTGGAAAAGACTCTGATGCTGGGAGGGATTGGGGACAGGAGGAGAAGGGGATGACAGAGGATGAGATGGCTGGATGGCATCACTGACTTGATGGACGTGAGTCTGAGTGAACTCCAGGAGTTGGTGATGGACAGGGAGGCCTGGCGTGCTGCGATTCATGGGGTCACAAAGAGTCGGACACGGCTGAGCAACTGAACTGAACTGAACTGAAGGTTGTAATCCTGTACCAGTATTTTTTGAATGCCCTAGAGTATTTTGCGCTTAGATTTGTGACTAAAAATTTATAAAGTATTTGCCAGATTTATATACACACACACACAGACACACATATGGTATTATTTCTTTAGATAGATTGATAGATTTTGTTTCATATCTAACTTAGTACTCATTCATTTTCCATCAGTCCTTATCAATATTCCATGTTTAAATCTTGAACTCTGAGAATAAAACGTCAACCTCTGTTTAAATATTTTTATGTAGCAGTTAATTCTGTAATATGCACAGGGGCAAGAAGGAAGTGGCAACCCACTCTAGTATTCTTGCCTGGAAAATCCCATGGACAGAGGAGCCTGGTGGGCTTCAGTCAGTCCATGGGCTTACAAAAAGAGCTGGACACTGCTTAGCAACTAAGCAACAACACTAACAATATTATGAATGATCGTAGAATATATGTTGGTTCTATTGGACCTTCCCTCTTGCCAAGTTCTGTCCAAGAAAAATCAGTAAAGATTTTCTTGGGTCTAAAGCCAGTACAATTAATTGGGAAGCATCTGTTCTGTGTTAATTATGTGCAGTTTAATGAAAGTCCAAATTGATCTGGTCCTTCTCCATCTCTCAAATTTTTTTCCACTTACCTCTTCAATGTGCAGAATTTAGAGACATTTGAAACCTGATTTGTAACTGAACAATTGACATTAGGTAATGATGGAGTCTTAAGGGAGCTTTCAAGAGGATTTTAGTCCTAATTGACCATCTGAGGGGTTGGGGTGAGACACTTCATCCCAGTGGAGCTGACAACATTAGGAATGCTTATGTGGCATTATCTATAATTCCAATTCTGAATCCGTCTGGATTTTTTAAAAAGAAAAAACATATAGAAAATGTGCTCATTTTCAGTAAATGTTTTATATAATTTCCTGCCTTATGTTGAGGATTTGCCTTTGTGTCAGGGTTAACTAATGCATCTAAATATTTCCTATGCTTGGTGCTATTAGCATTGCTGCATATTCATAGATTCCTACCACAGGTATTTATCAGTAATTTGCAAGCATATGCTAATCTTTAAAGCTGTTTTCTTTGGCCTGAGCCTCAAGAAGTGGTGGTCTGAATTTGGAGTTCCACATGCACAGTGTCCTGTCCCCCTTCCTCTCCCATTGCAGTTCCAGGGACAGAGTTACTCAGTCGTTTCACTGAGGAACTGAGTAGGATGGTGCACTGGGACCTTGTAAGAAGACCTGGTGAGGATTTAATTATGTGGGAGTTGGGAGGTTATTTGAAAGAAGAAGGTGGATAATATCATTCTAGAAAGAGTAAAGTACACATGCAAAGGCCTGGAGATGAATAGCATGGTATAATTGAGGAAGTAAAGAAGACTAGACCCCAGAATGAAAAACAAGGAAAGGATGGATCCAGATATACCCCTGTATTACTCTTTCATGAGTTGAATCATCTAAGAGTAATATAATTACTTAAATAGAACTACCTGATGATATTTTTGTTTTAGCAAGATCATTCTGGTTAGTATTTAGAAGATGGTTTGGAGCAGGGAGAAACCAGGGACTGGCCAAACACTTGGCAGACTATTCTACTAATCCTATTAAAAACTGAGATGAAACAGAGAAATAAAAATAAGTCAGACAGAGAAATACAATAATGTATGATCTCTCCTGTATGTGAAATTAACATACACATGTAGGTGTATTTGTAAACCAAGTTCATAGATACAAAGAACAGATTAGTGGTTGCCTGGGGAAGGGAGGGAATGAGTAAACTGCTCATGTGAGGTAATTTTTTTTTTTTAGTTTAAATAAAATTTTTAAAGCAGATAATATATGAATTCTATCAAGAATATTCAAATTAAAATAAAGACATTGTTCAATCCGAATAGAAACTTGAGTTTTCTGATACTCTTGAAACTTGCATCTAAAATATTCCTAGTCCTAAAGCAATGTAGTTCATCAACAGGAAAAATCTCAACAGCACTCCCTGTTTCCTTAATCTTTTCCATTTATGGATACTTACAGGGAATTATAACCTCTCTTTATCTGAAAAAAAAAATCACTGAACAGTTAGAAGGACAATGGCTTTTGAGGTAATTTTTTTTTTTTTTTTTTTTTTTTTTTTTACTTAGTGTTTTTTGTTTGTTTTTTTCTAAATCATCTGAAAATGTCAGTGACAAGTCTTCTTGTCCAAGCACCCATGTCCAGGGATAATGACATGAACAAGCAATAAATCTCACTAATTTAGGGGCATAAATAAAGCTTTAATAATACTTTTCTTGAAAATCCTTTTCTGGAGGAAATAAGAGGAAAAGTTATCAGAAAGAACTTGAAGAAGTGAATGAAGATAGACAACCTGAGCCAGTCTGATCACTCAGTGGGCTCAGAGCACATCAATCACTTCTCATTTGTAGATGTTCTAACAATTTGAAGCAGATAATCACAGGAGAAATTGAAACTGAATGGGTAGTCCACCAGGAATCAGAGACTTTAAAACAGGATTAGAGATTTTAACACAGGGGAAAAAAAGGTCTTAAGAAACCAAAGAAGTTATGCCATCATAAAGGCCCTTTGGCCCTATAGCCAATAATAGGAATATTTTTCAAAAGAAACGAAAATCAGGTGGCTGCCAAGTTGTGTTTGTCACTTCTATACTCAGGCCAGACTTAGACTTAAATAGAATCATAGATCTTCCTCTTATGAACTGACCTATTTCTCTGTATTTGCTTATACCTCACCTTGAATTTAAATTCATTAATTATGGCTAAACTAAGTAAAGACTTTTCCATGCTATTGGCAAGATAGCAGGTCCTCAAGTCACTCGTAGAAAGTCAGATGATGGCTTAGAGAGCAAAATTCCAAATCTAGAGAAAATCAAAATTTGACCAAGTGAACAGGGACAGAATAAAAGGTGATCTCCCAAGAGAGAGAAAAGAGGTAGTCAGCTACAGACACCAGAGCACCTTGCATTTAGACTAGCATTTAAGTGTAATAGCACCTCCAGATGAAAAGAGATTTGAGTCCATTTAAATATCAGCTAATGGACAATTAATGAAAACTGGAAGCAGCACGTGTCACTGAGTTTTTGAATGTTAGTTACATTGTTTCAGGACTGGGTTTTATATCGTGTGCAAGTTTAAGGTTTAATAATGTTAAATAATTATAGGATTGTCCCCACTGAGACTAGCCACTTGTCTGTGACACTTGCTAATCAGATGGCCTCTCACAGTTGGGAATAAAACAAAACAAACAGTCTCACCAGCCGCACCCCCGCCCCCCAGTAAAACATATACTGAGAGACTTGAAACAAGTCTCTCACATTACACTGTTCTTAAATTCTCCTAGGCATATGAAGAGGATGCTTGTTTGGTTTTATGGTTCCTGAAGATCCTAGAACTTGCTACCGATAACTATTTCAGTGCCAAATAAACCTATTACTTGTAGAAAAATGCATTTAGATTTCAATCGAATCTAATAGCTTTCAAAGTGACTCAGTGCAGTCATATAGCAATTATCTCTGCTAATGGAGCAGAACATAGCATCAATAATTTCAAAATACAGGTAATCAGAGATCTTTTCCATTTGGCCTAGAATTACTTTGTGCTAGCATCTATCCTTGAGCAGTAACCTTCAATGCAACATTTCAAATGATGAAATACTCATCTAGGAATCAGGAAAAGTAAATTTGAATACTTACTGACACTAACATCATTGTGCCTCAATTTTCTTATTTCTGTTAAATAGTGGAATAACTATTTAAGATTACATGTCAATGCCCCTTAATAAGATGGGGGCTGTTATATAACCAAAGAGTAGAGGGGTCTCATTAGGTGGACCAAGGGATCTTTCTGTGAGAAGTCCCACTCGAGTAGACTCTCATGACCGTTCCACATACAGTGAAATACATAGCAATATATTTTAAATACTCTTTTTAAATATTTGTTTTTATATATTAATTTATTTGACTGTGCCAGGTCTTTAGTTGTGACATATAAACACTTACTAGTGGCATGTGGGATCAAACCCAGACTCTTTGCAATGGGAGCATAGAGTCTTAGCCACTGGATCATCAGGGAGGTCCTAACAATGTATTTTTTAATGAGAATTTTTTATTGGGAAAAGGAAATCTCTAAGACTCTTTCCAACTTGAAATTTTTGTTCCTATATATTTATTGAATACATAGTCTGAGGAGGTTTTACAAATAGCTGAGAAGAGAAGCTAAAGGCAAAGGAGAAAAGGGAAGATATACCCATTTGAATACAGAGTTCCAAAGAATAGCAAGGAGAGATAAGAAAGCCTGCCTCAGTGATCAATGCAAAGAAACAGAGGGAAAAAATAGAATGGGAAAGACTAGAGATTTCTTCAAGAAAATTAGAGATACCACAGGAACATTTCATGCAAAGATGGGCACAATCAAGGACAGAAATGGTATGGACCTAAAAGAAGCAGAAGATATTAAGAGGAGGTGGCAAGAATACACAGAAGAACTATACAAAAAAGATCTTCACGACCCAGATAACCACCATGGTGTGATCACTCACCTAGAGCCAGACATCCTGGAATGTGAAGTCAAGTGGGCCTTAGGAAGCATTGCTATGAACAAAGCTAGTAGAGGTGATGAAATTCCATTTGAGCTATTTCAAATCCTAAAAGATGATGCTGTGAAAATACTGCATTCAATATTCCAGCAAATTTGGAAACTCTACAGTGGCCAAGGACTAGAAAAGGTCAGTTTTAATTCCAATCCCAAAGAAAGGCAATGCCATAGAGTGAATGTTCAAGCTGCCACACAATTGCACTCATTCATACATTAGTAAAGTAATGTTCAAAATTCTCCAAGCCAGGGTTCAATAGTACATGAACCATCAACTTCCAGGTGTTCAAGCTGGATTTAGAAAAGGCAGAGGAACCAGAGATCAAATTGCCAACATCTGTTGTATCATCAAAAAAGCAAGAGAGTTCCAGAAAAGCATCTATTTCTGCTTTATTAACTATGCCAAGGCCTTTGACTGTGTGGATCACAACAAACTGTGGGAAATTCTTCAAGAGATGGGAATACCAGACCACCATACCTGCCTCTTGAGAAATCTATATGCAGGTCAACAGTCAACACTTAGAACTGGACATGGAACAACAGACTGGTTCCAAATAGGAAAAGGAGTACATCAAGGCTGTATATTGTCACCCTGCTTATTTAACTTATATGCAGAGTACATCATGAGAAATGCTGGGCTGGATGAAGCACAAACTGGAATCAAAATTACCAGGAGAAATATGAATAACCTCAGATACACAGATGATATCACCCTTATGGCAGAAAGCGAAGAAGAACTAAAGAGCCTCTTGATGAAAGTGAAAAAGTTGGCTTAAAACTCAACATTCAGAAAATGAAGATCATGGCATCCAGTCCTGTCCTTTCATGGCAAATAGATGGAGAAACAATGGAAACAGTGAAAGACTTTATTTTGGGGGGCTCCAAAATCACTGCAGATGGTTGACAGCAGCCATGAAATTAAAAGCTGCTTGCTCCTTGGAAGAAAAGCTATGACAAACCTAGACACCTTATTAAAAAGCAGAGACATTACTTTGCCAACAAAGATCCATCTAGTCAAAGCTATTTTTGACTAGATGTTGACTAAAGCTGTTTTTCCTGTAGTCATGTATGGATGTGAGAGTTGGACTATGAAGAAAGCTGAGCACTGAAGAATTGATTCTTTTGAACTGTAGTGTTGGAGAAGACTCTTAAGAGTCAGTCCCTTGGACTGCAAGGAGATCCAACAAGTTCATCCTAAAGGAAATCAGTCCTGAATATTCATTGGAATGGCTGATGCTGAAGCTGAAACTCCAATGCTTTGGCCACCTGATGTGAAGAACTGACTCATTGGAAAATACCCTGATGCTGGGAATTATTGAAGGCAGGAGGAGAAGGGAACAACAGAGAATGAGATGGTTGGATGGCATCACCTACTCGATGGACATGAGTTTGAGCAAGCTCCGGGTGTTGGTGATGGACAGGAAAGACTGGCATGCTGCAGTCCATGGGGTCACAAAGAGTCTGACACCACTGAGCAACTTAACTGATTTATTGAATATCTAATAGTTTTTAGCAGAATGTTCTTCACCATGCAGTTGCCACCTGTAAGGAACTCTCTGTCTGGTTGCATGACAGTAGGCAGAGATCTTTTATTACTCATCCATTCTTCTCAAGTATATCTACTTTACCAATCAAGAGCAGAAGTATAGTATTTTATGTTACCTAGCCCTGATATGATCTTCATTGGTTCATAACATGATTTGAGTAATTTTATTTCAAGAGGAGAGTGAAAAAGTTGGCTTAAAGCTCAATATTCAGAAAACTAAGATCGTGGCATCTGGTCCCATCACTTCATGGCAGATAGATGCGGAAACAGTGTCAGACTTTTTTTTTTTTTGCCTCCAAAATCACTGCAGATGGTGATTGCAGCCAGGAAATTAAAAGACGCTTACTCCTTGGAAGGAAGGTTATGACCAACCTAGATAGCATATTCAAAAGCAGAGACATTACTTTGCCAAAAAGGCCTGTCTAGTCAAGGCTATGGTTTTTCCAGTGGTCATGTATGAATGTGAGAGTTGGACTGTGAAGAAAGTTGAGTGCCGAAGAATTGATGCTTTTGAACTGTGGTGATGGAGAAGACTCTTGAGAGTCCCTTGGACTGCAAGGAGATCCAACCAGTCCATCCTAAAGGAGATCAGTCCTAGGTGTTCTTTGGAAGGACTGATGCTGAAGCTGAAACTCCAATACTTTGGCCACCTCATGCAAAGAGTTGACTCATTGGAAAAGACCCTGATGCTGGGAGGGATTGGGGGCAGGAGGAGAAGGGGATGACAGAGGATGAGATGGCTGGATGGCATCACTGACTCGATGGACATGAGTTTGAGTAAACTCCGGGAGTTGGTGATGGACAGGGAGGCCTGGTGTGCTGCAGTTCATGGGGTCACAAAGAGTTGGACACGACTGAGCGACTGAACTGACTGACTGATTTCTCCTCAACACATGCTATCTTTGTTAATCAAAAGGTTTGTATGTTTTAAAGGCTATCAATGATCTATAACAAATTGTACCTGCTGATGGGTAATCTAATTTCCTTTTTAATTACCTTTAAAGCTATACTCATATTGGTGATTTTTCATATTTTCAAGAATGATAATTTGTAGGAGATTCATTATTGTTATTCTTCTATCAAATCACCATCTATTTATAAGTGGGCTAGTACATTCATGAAAATTATGAATAAAATATTTTTATAACTAAAACTTTATTTCTAATCTTCTCTCCACCAACACTGAAATTACAGGCCCATGTATCAACACCTTTCTCAAAGGACTTTAGCATGTAAGTGGGTTTGAACTTTTGAAAGCCAATCAGTGCAGACATGAGAAACATCTGTTATTGTGATGGTCGATACTCCCCCCAATACCGAACAAGATTGCTAGGCTGTCCCACATGTTTTAGTTTACAAAAACTGGAATTTCTTGTATGCATTAAAGCCACATCTGTACATTTTATGGGAATGCACAGTAATCAAAGGCTCCATCTGACTTATAATTTCTTTGTAGCATTTACTTATCCTGCCAAAAAGTGAACCAAAACTCAGATGGATGAGGTTAGATTAATTAGAAAAAAAAATGTAATTGTAAAACTTGGCAAAAATCTAGAGCCCATGTGCATTTCAAGGTCCTTTACTGAACCACTTAGTATGTAATAAAATTGATTTAATAACACGCATACACACACACACACACACATACAGATCACAAAGTCTTTACCACAAATACGTATCAATTTTTTAAATGTTATGTATAAAGATAGGGATTTAGTGGCTACAAGCTGAGTTGTTGAGTGTGAAATAGCCATATAATACAACTTGAAAAAATTGCCATATGGCAACAAACTTTATTTGTAGAAGCAAAGCAGTGTAGACCAATGTTTACAAAGAATGTGACTTTGGAGCTACATTGCCTAAATTCAGATCTTAAATGAGCCACTCACTAGCTGTGTAACCGTTTGCCCTCTCTGAGACTCAATGTCTTCATTTGTAAACAAAGGTATTACTAGTACGTATATCTGAGATTTAAGTGAAGGTTAACTGGGTTATCCTGTGTCAAGAACTGACTTGATCAAAGCTGCCACATCAAAAGTTCTTAACAAATACTATGTTTATATATTACACATTATTTGGCCTTATGCATTATTTAAACCTAATTATAATATCTTTTATCATAACATTTACATCAAGGCAATGATAAATTGATCAAAATATATATGTATAATTTATACACAATATATTTCAAAAAGATATATTAAAAACTTCATAGTTTTCAGAAGAAAAAGGGCTAGATAAGAAAATACAGGCAAATAATATTATAAAAGGAATTTCCAGAAAGTGTAGAAAGTTAATGAACATTTAAATGTTGCAATTCATCTAAAAGAATTAGACTTGTTAAAAAAGAAATCCAGAATACATGATCCTGCCACCATGAGGACAAAAGCCTTAGAGTAGAAGGAGATGATGAGTGTAGATCAAAGATCACTTCATGTAAACCATGATATCTGGATGATCCCTTGATCTTCTTTTTGCATTACATAATCAGCATTTTACTTTTTAAAACCACTGTAGTAAGGCTTTCTGTTACTCTTGGATAAACACAATCCTAACCCAAGGATTATAGAGAGAAGAGTAAATTAAACACATTAAACAAATTAAGAGCATGCCACCTTGAATTATAAATGTTGTCATTGTTTAGTCACTAAGTTGTGTCCAACTCTGCAACCCTATGGACTGTAGTCTGCCCGCCAGGCTCCTCTGTCCATGGGATTTCCCAGGCAAGAATACTGGAGTGGGTTGCCTTTTCCTCCTCCAGGGGATCTTCTCAACCCAGGGATTGAACCTGTGTCTCCTGCATTGCAGGTGGACTCTTTATGGATGAGCCACAGGGGAAGCCCCAAAATTATATATAGAGAGAGTACATCATGAGAAACGCTGGGCTGGAAGAAGCACAAACTGCAATCAAGATTGCCGGGAGAAATATCAATAACCTCAGATATGCAGATGACACCACCCTTATGGCAGAAAGTGAAGAGGAACTAAAAAGCCTCTTGATAAAAGTGAAAGTGGAGAGTGAAAAAAGTTGGCTTAAAGCTCAACATTCAGAAAACTAAGATCAAGAGTCGGACACGACTGAGCAACTGAACTGAACTGAAATGGGAAGTAAAAGCCACAAAAGAGAGGATATATGTATATGTATAGCTGATACTCTTTGGTATATAGTAGAAATTACTAATAACACAGCTATTTCAAATCCTGAAAGATGATGCTGTGAAAGTGCTGCACTCAATATGCCAGCAAATTTGGAAAACTCAGCAGTGGCCAACAGGACTGGAAAAGGTCAGTTTCCATTCCAATCCCAAAGAAAGGCAATGCCAAAGAATGCTCAAACTGCTGCACAACTGCACTCATCTCACATGCTAATAAAGTAAAGCTCAAAATTCTCCGAGCCAGGCTTCAGTAATATGTGAACTGTGAACTTCCAGATGTTCAAGCTGGTTTTAGAAAAGGCAGAGGACCAGGGATCAAAATGTCAACATCCGCTGGATCATGGAAAAAGCAAGAGAATTCCAGAAAAACATCTATTTCTGCTTTATTGACTATGCCAAAGCCTTTGACTGTGTGACTCACAATAAACTGTGGAAAATTCTGAAAGAGATGGGAATCCCAGACCACCTGACCTGCCTTTTGAGAAACCTGTATGCAGGTCAGGAAGCAACAGTGAGAACTGGACATGGAACAACAGTCTGGTTCCAAATAGGAAAAGGAGTATGTCAAGGCTGTATATTGTCACCCTGCTTATTTAACTTATATGCAGAGTACATCATGAGAAACACTGGACTGGAAGAAACAGAAGCTGGAATCAAGATTGCTGGGAGAAATATCAATAACCTCAGATATGCAGATGACACCACCCTTATGGCAGAAAGTGAAGAGGAACTCAAAAGCCGCTTGATGAAAGTGAAAGAGGAGAGTGAAAAAGTTGGCTTAAAGCTCAACATTCAGAAAACGAAGATCATGGCATCTGGTCCCATCACTTCATGGGAAATAGATGGGGAAACAGTGGAAACAGTGTCAGACTTTATTTTTTGGGGCTCCAAAATCACTGCAGATGGTGACTGCAGCCATGAAATTAAAAGACGCTTACTCCTTGGAAGAAAAGTTATGACCAACCTAGATAGCATATTGAAAAGCAGAGACATTACTTTGCCAACAAAGGTCCGTCTAGTCAAGGCTATTGTTTTTCCAGTGGTCATGTATGGATGTGAGAGTTGGACTGTGAAGAAGGCTTAGCACCAAAGAACTGAGGCTTCGAACTGTGGTGTTGGAGAAGACTCTTGAGAGTCCCTTGGATTGCAAGGAGATCCAACCAGTCCATCCTGAAGGAGATCAGCCCTGGGATTTCTTTGGAAGGACTGATGCTAAAGCTGAAACTCCAGTACTTTGGCCACCTCATGCGAAGAGTTGACTCATTGGAAAAGACTGTGATGCTGGGAGGGATTGGGGGCAGGAGGAGAAGGGGACGACAGAGGATGAGATGGCTGGATGGCATCACTGACTCGATGGACGTGAGTCTGAGTGAACTCCGGGAGTTGGTGATGGACAGGGAGGCCTGGTGTGCTGCGATTCATGGGGTCGCAGAGTCAGACAGGACTGAGCGACTGAACTGAACTGAACTGAACTAATAACACAGCATTGTAAAGCAACTATACTTCCAGGAAAAAAAATCAATTAAAAAAAAAAGATCCCAGCACCTTCACTACCTTGATTTTAATCTGGTGAGAACCTATAGCATACAACCCAGACTTCTGACCTATAAATCGTGAATAATGGGTATTATTTTAAACAACTGGTTTTGTGGTAATTTGTTAACTATAGCATCAGAAATCTGATACAAGTAAGGAATTCTGGAAGGCAATAATGCTCAAAAATATCATGAAGAGTTCACTTAAGGGGGCATATGTTTTAATTTCTCTTGAATAAATATCTAAGTATAGGATTGCTAGGTCATATGATAAGTGTGAATTTAACTTTATGTAAAAGTACTAAACAGTTTTACAAAATGTCTGTCACTCCTACTAACAGCATTTCAGAGTTGTAACAACTTCATATTTTTGGCTGGTATTTTGTATTAGAGTTTTATTATTATTATAAATAATAAATATTTTATTTATTATTACTATTACTATTTATTACTATTACTATTTATTATTACTATTTGCTATTACTATTATTTTAGTCCAGTAGGAACATTTTGGTATTTTTTATTTAATTTACATTTTCATAATAACTAAGGATGCAGAATGCCCTATCATTGCTTATCTTCCAACCATATCTCTTCTTTTGTATAAGTGATTGCTCAAAGTATTGCCCACTTTTACATTAGCCTGTTTTTCTTCTCACTGTTGTTGTAAGCACTTTATACACACACACATATGTATTTGTGTATATTTGGGGTAAAATTTCTTTATCAAATGTGTGTTTTGCAAATATTTTCTCCCAATCTCTGTCTTACCTTTCAGCTTTTTAAACAAGATCTTTTAAAGAACAAACATCTTAATTTTTATAGTCTTATATACCATTTTTTATTTTATTATAATTTGCATATTGTATCCTGAATAAAATAATATTTGCCTTTTCCAAGTATGAAAACAATTCTACATTTTCTAACTAGAAGTTTTGTAATTTTAGGCATTTAGGTCTAGGGTCCATTTCAAGTTGATACCTGTGGCGGATTCATTTTGATATTTGGCAAAACTAATACAATTATGTAAAGTTTAAAAATAAAATTATAAAAAAGAATGAACTTTTATTTATTTTTTGGTGAACATCCAATTGCTCTGCACTGTTTATTGGAGCATTACTTTTCTCTATTAAATTACATTGAAAACTTTGTAAGAAACTTAAGTTGTGGGTGTTTTTCCTGGACTTTTTATTCTGATAAAATGAACTCCATGTCTATCATTGTAAGAGTACCATACCATGATACTTAGTCTTGATATTAGCTAATGTGAGTTTTCCACATTTGTTTTTCTATTTCAAAATTGCTTTGACCCTCCCAGTCCCTTCATTTTTTCATAATAGATATAGAAATAGATTGCCTGGTTTACAAAATTCCTGTAGGAATTTTGATTGAAGTTGTCTTGAATCTGTAGATCAGTTAGGGAAGAATTGATATGTGAATAATATTGAGGTTTTAAATCCATGAATATGGTATATATTCCCATTCACTTAGGCCTTCTTTATTTTCTCTCATATCTTGCACATATTTTGTTAGCTTTGTCTCTAAATATTCTATGTTTTTGATGGTATTGTAAGTAATATTTGTGGTTTAATTTCAATTTCCATTTCATTACTAGTATATAAAATTTTTACATTGACCTTGTCTCTTTGAGAACTGGCTAAACCCATTTACTAATTCTGTTTTATTATCTTTTTTTATTTTTTAATTTTTTTTTAGCATTTTCGGTATAGTCAGTCATGTTGTCTCTGAATTGAGACAGTTTTCTTTCTTTCCAAACTGTATAACTTTATTGTTTTTCTTTCTTATTGCACAGTGCAATGTTAAATAGAAGTAGTGAAAGATGGCATTTTTTTTTTCTGGTTTTAGAGGGAAGCATTCCATCTTTTACCATAAGCATGATGGCAGGTGTAGATACTTTAGATGTCCTTTATCAGTTTGAAAAAGTCTTCTTTAACATGCAATTTTCTGAAAATTTTCCTTTTATTATGAATAAGTAAGTAAGTAAGTAAAAGTTGCTCAATTGTGTCAAACTCCTTGTGACCCCATGAACTGTACAGTCCATGAAATTCTCCAGGCCAGAATACTGGAGTGGGTGCCCTTTCCCTTCTCCAGGGGATCTTCCCAACTCAGGAATCGAACCAGGGTTTCCTGCATTCCAGGTGGATTCTTTACCAACTGAGCTATCAGAGAAGCCCCAATTTATTATGAATAGAGGTTGAATTTTGTCTAAAGACTTTTTTTGCATCTCTTGATAAGTTTTTTTCTTTTTTACTCTGTTGATATGGTGAATTACATTGATTGACTTTTTATGTAAGCCAACTCTACATTCTTATGGTAGATCTAACTTGGTCATGATAAGTTATTTTTCTTACTTATTGCTGGATTCGATTGGTTAATATTTTGGTAAGAATTTTTTGTGTTTATGATGGATAAATATTGCTTTATAGTTTTTTTTTCCTCCTGTATATTTTTTGTGTGTTTGTGGTTTCTTATCAGTAATACTGGCCTCATAGAATTAGTTTGGAAAGCCTATCTTGTTTTCTATTTTGTGAAATAGTTTTTTTTTTTTAAGAATTCCTACTAAAACTCTTTAAGATTTTTGTTTAACATTGCTATAGCCATCATTTCATCTCCCTATTAATTACTATTTTCATTGTATGTCTTCTTATATCCTTTTATTTTTAACTTACTGACATCTTCAAAGTCCCTTTTGCCACATAAAGTAAGTCACAGGTTCATTATATATAGGTATGTGTTTTCTCTCAAGTTTATAACATAGACAATTTATGAAATAAATAATATAAATAAATTTGTAAAAAATCTAACTTCAAATAGTATTTTACCACTTCAAGTGTGAGGACTTTGCAGTAGTAAATATTATAAATCCTTTTCTTCCTTCCTGATCTTCTTGTTTTGATTGTATATTTCACTTCTTCCTATAGTATAAACCCCACAATATTTTGTTACTATTTTCATTAAGCACTCAATTATATTTTATATTTGCCTGTTTAAAAATATGAAAAAAGAAGTCTTTTATAGTTACTTGCATTTTACTATTTCTGGTATTCTTTATAGATCCAAATTTCCATTTGTATTGTACTCTTTCTGTCTTAAAACTTCCTTTCATATATTTTGTGATTTGGATCTGCTAGCAGTGAACTTTTTCAGCTTTTCTCTGTCTGAAGAAGTCTTTAGTTTGCCATCATTTCTATAATGCATTTTAATGGGCATGAAATTCTGAGTTGATAGTTGTGTGGTAGTCATGTCAGTAATTTAAAGATGTCATTCTATCTGGCTAGTATAATTAAATGAGAAGTCTTCCATACATCTTACTTTTCTTACTTGTGTATATATTTTTTCCATTTGTATTTATCCTGCTTGGTGTTCTCTGAGCATTTTGGATGTGTGGTTTGTAGTATTTCATTAGTTTTAGAAAATTCTTAAGTTATATTTCTTCAGATTTTTCTCCAGTCTCCTAATTTTTTCTTCTGGGACTTGACTTACTTATACATTAAACTGATACTGTCTCATAACTCTAGTACACTGGTTTTTTGTTTGTTTGTTTGTTTTTCCTTTTTTCAGTTTCATTTTGGGTAATTCTGTTTACCTCTCTTCAGGTCTAAGTCCATTGTTTCTATCCTTGGCTGCATAATCTTTTGATAAGACTATCAAAGGAATTCTTGATACCTAATTAGATTTTATAAATTTCACACTTCTGTATTTGACATTTTTTGTAGTATCCATCTCTGCTTAGATTTCCCCATTTGTTTCTGCATGATATTCATGTTTTCTACTAGACTCTTTAATATATTGTTGCTTGGTATTTAGTCACTAAGTTGTGTCCAGCTCTTTTGCAACCCCATGGACTGTAGCTGGCCAGGCTTGTCTGTCCATGGGATTTCCCAGGCAAGAGTACTGGAGTGGGTTGCCATTTCCTTCTCTAGGGCTTTAATATAGTACATATAGTTATTTTGAAGTTTCTGATTATTTCACATGGGTCATTCCTGAGTCTCCTTCTGTTAATTGCTTTATCTTTTGAGAATGGATCTTTCCATTTCCCCTTGCCTTTTTTCCCCTTTTTTTAATGTCTCCTAATTTCAATTGAATGCTAAATATCATATTTCATGGAAATCAGTTGAATTTGAAATAAATTGTATTTATACCTAGAAGTGGGCTTGTCTCTTCTTCTGTCCGACTGCTAGTGTGAAAGTTTGAGCCAGTCTATTCAAGAATTTCAACATTCAAAAAATGAAGATCATGACATCTGGTCCCATCACTTTATGGGAAATAGATGGGGAAACAGTGGAAACAGTGTCAGGCTTTATTTTTTGGGGCTCCAAAATCGCTGCAGATGTGACTGCAGCCATGAAATTAAAAGACACTTACTCCTTGGAAGAAAAGTTATGACCAACCTAGATAGCATATTGAAAAGCAGAGACATTACTTTGCCAACAAAGGTCCGTCTAGTCAAGGCTATGGTTTTTCCAGTAGTCATGTATGGATGTGAGAGTTGGACTGTGAAGAAAGCTGAGCGCCGAAGAATTGATGCCTTTGATGTTTTTGAACTGTGGTGTTGGAGAAGACTCTTGAGAGTCCCCTGGACTGCAAGGAGATCCAACCAGTCCATTCTGAAGGAGATCAGCCCTGGGATTTCTTTGGAAGGAGTGATGCTAAAGCTGAAACTCCAGTACTTTGGCCACCTTATGCGAAGAGTTGACTCATGGAAAAGACTCTGATGCTGGGAGGGATTGGGGGCAGGAGGAGAAGGGGACGACAGAGGATGAGATGGCTGGATGGCATCACTGACTTGATGGACGTGAGTTTGAGTGAACTCCGGTTGTTGGTGATGGTCAGGGAGGCCTGATGTGCTGCGATTCATGGGGTCGCAAAGAGTCGGACACGGCTGAGAGACTGAACTGAACTGAACTGAATTCAAGAGTTTAGCTAGCAATAGAGTTTGTGGTTGCTGTTGTCACATTCAATGCACCACAAACTTAATATTCTTTCAATGATAGGTTTCTGTCATCTTGTGCTTGGTATGGTGCTCAGGGTGCCAGAGGTTGGTTGGTTGGTTTGATTTTGTCCTTCTGTTCCATCTGCAGTTTTCAATAGATCCTAAATACCTGAGCAACACTGAGTGGCTTTCTCTAAGTTCCCAATTACTGGTGACATCTCTTAAACAGAGGAATCGGGTGGCCCAGTAGTTAAGACTCAGCACTTCTATTGCAGGGGATGCAGTTTCAACCCCTGGTCAGGGAACTAAAATCCTACATGCTGTGTTGCCAGAAAAACTGAGGGCTTCCCAGGTGGCAGTTCTATGGCACTTCCCAGGGCTTCCCACTGGGGCTTCCCCAGTGATTTATCCAGTAAAGAATCCACCTGAAATGCAGGAGACACAGTTTTGATCCTTGGGTCAGGAAGATTCCCTGGAGAAGGAAATGGAAACCCACTCCAGTATTCTTGCTGGGATAATCCCATGGACAGAGGAGCCTGGTGGGCTACAGTCCATGGGGTCACAAAGAGTCAGGCACAACTTAGCAACTAAGCATGAGCATGAGTAGGTGGCACAGTGGTGAAGAATCTGCCTGCCAACGCAGGAGATGCAAGCGCTAAAGAATCTGCCTGCCGATGCAGGAGATGCAAGAGACATGAGTTGGATCCCTGGGTTGGGAAGATTCCCTGGAGTAGGAAATGACAACTGACTCCAGTAATCTTGCTTGGAAAACTCCATGGACAGAGGAGGCTGGTGGGCTACAGTCCATGAGGTCACAAAGAGTTGGACATAACTTGAGCACACAGACATAGCATATGCGTGCTAAGTTGCTTCAGTCATGTCTGACTCTGTGACCCTGTGGACTGTAGCCGGCCAGGCTCCTCTGTCCATGGGATTCTCCAGTTAAGAATATGGGAGTGGGTTTCCATGCCCTTCTCCAGGGGGATCTTGCCAACACAGGGACTGAACCAGCACCTTTTATGTCTGGTGGGTTCTTTACCACTAGAGGCACCTGGAAAGCCCATAGTGTATAGCATCTCTTCAACAAATACTTGTGTGCATTGTTATTGTTTGGTAGCCCATGATAAGCTTGTGTTTGAAGCAATGCATCTCTCTATTCTCCTGGTCCAGATTTAGTCTTAAGCAGAGTCTTTGAGTTTGAGGTTAAGAAATGGTGTCTCTTCACCATTCCTGCCCTTTCCTCCCATGACAGTGAAACATCATCTATCTTTGACAGGTCTCAGGAAGGAAAGAGTTTTCTGCTGCTTCGTGGTCAAGATTCTGAGCCTGGGGATTTCTTTGCCCTTCCCTCAAGGGACAGACGGCTTTTGTTTCTATGCTTCCCCCAGAAGCAGTGAATCTTTGCCTCTTGCTCCGACAAAAAGGAGGGTTTCCTACCCTTTCTCTAGTGGCTTGGCTTGTATCCCTCCACAGCAGTCCTAGGAGCAGAAGATTTGCTGCCTCTTTCTCAATGGCATGAAAACAAAATCTGAAGAATGTGTAGTATTCTTGTCCTTCTTTCATATGTATGCCATTAAATAGGTCCTCTTGCACCCATTTTTCTTAAGATAACCTAGAAGTGAAGTAAAGTGAAGTCGCTCAGTCATGTCTGACTCTTTACAACCCCATGG
Source organism: Bubalus bubalis (assembly GCF_019923935.1). Taxonomy (NCBI): domain Eukaryota; kingdom Metazoa; phylum Chordata; class Mammalia; order Artiodactyla; family Bovidae; genus Bubalus; species Bubalus bubalis. The sequence continues at coordinate 118,500,766 of NC_059159.1, forward strand.
ACTGTAGCCTACCAGGTTCCTCCGTCCATGGGATTTTACAGGCAAGAGTACTGGAGTGGGTTGCCATTTCCTTCTCCAAAGGATCTTCCCAACCCAGGGATTGAAGCTGGGTCTCCCACATTGTAGGCAGACGCTTTACCATCTGAGCCACCAGGGAAGTCAAGATCACCTAGAGGCCCATGAAAAAAATGCAGGTGAGTAATTACTACCATTGTGTTTGGAGCTCTCGGGCTTGCTAAACTGATGTGCTAGCCCACATTTAGCCTTCTGTATTGTATTACAGTTTTAGCTGGTTATTTATTAATTTCTATGGAAGTCATCTTTTCCATACTCTGCCAAAGGTAAAACAGTCTGTGAGTCTCATCTCTCTTCAGAGGTGTCTGTAACTCCTTGAAATCCTGTTTGCTTTTTGCTTTGTGACCTTAGATCTCTGATGGATTCAAGACAGTTATGATTGTATAGATTATCTGTTTTCTTGTTCTTAGGGTGAAAGTAATCAGTTGTGGCTTTCTACTCTTAAACAGAAATGAAACTGGCAATAACCTTTTGGGCATTTGATATGCAGTTCAGTGCAGTTCAGTGGCTCAGTCGTGTCCAACTCTTTGCAACCGCATGGACTGCAGCATGCCAGGCTTCCCTGTCCATAGCCAACTCCCAGAGCCTACTCAAATTCACGTGCATCAAATCCGTGATGCCATCCAACCATCTCATCTTCTGTTGTCCACTTCTCCTCCCGCCTTCAATCTTTCCCAGCATCAGGGTCTTTTCAAATGAGTCAGTTCTTCACATCATGGTATGAAGGAGCATAGTTTATTTTTCAGGCAGAATAAAAATTTGAAAGCACATATGTTATCTTATCACTTTTCTGCTTAAAATCTCTACAGTGGTTTCTCAGCACACTTGAAAACTCAGATGTCATCCCACAACTCCTAACTCCCTTCATCATCAGGCTGCTACCTACCTCATTACCCTGAACTCATGCCATTCTGCTTCCAGGTCACTCTGATGAAGCCTTATAGCATAGGTAGCCCTTATTTTGATATACTAGACTTCTTTCTGTCTCTGAGTTTTTAAACTCTAGTTGAAATGCTCTTTTCCCAAACTTTTGTGAAAAGATAGTTTTTTCATTCAGTTTGCAAGTGATATGCCCACTCTTTTTTTTTTTTCATCTTTTTTTTATATTTTAATTTTATTTTATTTTTAAACTTTACATAATTGTATTAGTTTTATTTCCTGATCTTAAATGCCATTTTTCAGATGACAGCACTGTGACATGTTTTTCTTATTTCTCTCACCTCCCAAAGAAAATAAACTTCATGAAAGAAGATCAATTTTCTTTAGTATTCATTTCCGTATTCTTAGCACCCAGACCTTTACTGTGCACATATTAGAAACTCGGTAACTACTTACTGAAAGAAGGTTGGGTGAATGAACACCGGAGCTCAGTGTGTGTGTGTATGTGTGTGGGGTGTGTATGCACACACACGCATGCTTGGTATCACCAGACTCCTGCACATAGTAAAAACTCCATAGATGTCATCTCGATAGATATTTATTTAGTTAGAAAATATGCAGGAATATGTGTCTTTAGTGCAGCATGATATGGATTCAAGAGATCTAGGCCATGGACAAATTGTGGGGGGAAAAAAAAAGGTGAAGTTTGTTATAACACAAGCTTCAGATAAAAGGATAAATTTTTAACACATGGAATTTCAGGTTCCAGCCAATGCCAAGGATGGGATGATTTGCAGAGGACAGTTTTTTCTCAGCTTACCAGAACATTCACAAAAGGTGTGACCCACAAATGCCACACATACTCAATCTTCCTCCTCTAGGAGCAGCAGAGTCCAGATCTCAGACATAAGTGAACTCAGTACAATTTAAACAAATACATTCCAAAGACCAAATGTTATTAGAGTATCTTTTAGGTTCAACTTTCAGTGAAAGAGAGAAGAAAATCTTTTCTTGCCTATCTGACTTCCCTTCCTCCCTTCCCTCCTTCCTAAAAGAACTTGGAAAATTTTCCCATACACAATAAAAATGTTAATTGATCTCCTTTCCCTTGATTCTCTTCTTCTTCATTTTTTTAAATCAAGAAAAGTGATCCAGAGAGCTGCATTTCTTAAGGGGCCATCCCAGTTTTTCACATCTCTAACCACAATGCAGAGCCACAAATCATTTCATATTGTGGTTGCCTGGGGGGTTCAATCAGATTTTTTAAAATCCCTCTCCAGACAACATCTTTAGATCAGCTCTTTAAGTATAATTTGGAGGGAGAATTAATAATACTTGAGTTACATTGTCTCTAGTTTGCAAATAAAAAAAAGTCTTGATTAATATAACATGTAAATTTATTATTAACTTTTCTGGGTCAATGTGACTAAATACTTCAATATTCCTTTTTAGGACTTGCTATTATGAAGCCTTTTGATATTTTTCCATGTTATAATCTTCTAATTTTCTTTATACCACTACTTCATCTTAATTATAATCCAGTTTAAATAAACACATGAGAATGGTAAAGATAGATTTTATAAAATCGTTAAGTGGCTTTACTTTACAATTTTAGGGAAGGAGTTACAGTGGAATTTTGCAGAGCTAAGAAAGCTTTTACATTGCTCTGACAAGAAGCAATTTAATATGAGCATCTATAAACATCCATTTCATATTTGCCATTGTTTCTTGCTAATTTTTTATATGAAAGTTGTATTTTTTTTTGCTTTAAGTCTTGAATATGTATTCATTAAGACTCATTTAAGCACTAAAGCACTGCTAAAATTCCTTGATTTAAAATGTCCAAGTTTCTAATCACATAACAAAACCTCAAATATTTGGCATCTGTACAACTGGCACCTTTCAACAAGTGGAATTCTAGGGAATGCAAAATTATAGGCAGAAGTTAAGAAGAGCTATTGAGAAAAGCCAAAGGCATTGAGTTCAAAGAAATGTCCTGGTTGGGCAGGTCTCTGTAAGATCAAAGTGTTCTGGAATTGGTTGGAAAAACAAGCCTGCAACTAAACACACTCCGTTATATAGAGTCACAGTGAAAATGAGCGTTGAGGCTGAGCTGAAGAGGTGTAGGAGAGCAGTGATGAGCAAGCGAAGAGAAGGGACAGCAGAAGCAAGAAAAATAATGACAGTAAAGAAAGGGAGGAGTAGGGTTAGGCATGATTGGTATTAAATAGAGTAGTATGGCAAATAGGAAATCAAGAAAGAAGAAAGCAGAAGTACAGGAGTATGGACAAGAGGAAATAAAAAGATGAAAAATCCAAACCAAGGAAAACAGGGATCTTATGCAGAAAATCCTATTAGGTTGCAATACCGGAAAATTAAGAATTAACTTTAGTTAATCTTTATTAGTCCACGCTGGCAAATGTATGTGTATGTATGTATTAGTCACTTTGTCATGTCCAACTCTTTGTGACCCCATGGACTGTAACAGTCAGGTTCCTCTGTCCATGGAATTCTCTAGGCAAGAATATTGCAGTGGCTTGCAATTTCCTTCTCCAGGGGACCTTCCCAACCCAGGGATCAAACCCAGGTCTCCTGCATTGCAGGCAGATTCTCTACTATCTGAGCTACCAGGAAGCCCTACATTGGCAAATAGCAGCACTTATTTTGATATAATAAACCCAAATTGCCTACTCAGTTGCAAGATACTTTCTCACATGGACTATCCCATTGCTCCTTATGGGGTGGGGGTGCGGGGGTCTGTCTTAAGTTCTTCATGTACTAAATGCAACTATATTCACTCTCTATTTGCCTCACATTCCTGCATAAAATAATAGTATTTATATCCAGATTGATAAGATTCCTTGCTTATTAACTGTCTTGTCTTTGCTTCTGGTCTTACTTCCTTGACGAGGAATGCCTATTGATTTTGTCCAAGAAGTAAAAATTGAAGTGCTGTCTCCATTAACCCTCCTATGGGTTTCCAAAACTGCAAAGAATGTTAAAAGTCCACATCACACCTAAACATTTTGATTGCGTTTCCTGGTAAATTCCATGTAACTATGATATCGATCACAGAAATTTAATGCCCAAGTCATATTACACTAGCCATATTTGCTAACATATCTTTAATCATTACTTCCTTCAAATTGTGTGATGCTAAAATTCAAATTTTGTGATGTTAAAATTGCTATTTGAAACAGATTTATAAGAACTAATTCTCTTTTAGTTGATTCTATTAGATTTTTTTCTTCAGTGTTATCTCAGATACTGCCATATCATTTTAAAATTTGTGCAGATATTTCAAAATACTGCTTACACTAAATTTTGTTATTTACTCTATTAATCATATATTTCAAAAATATTTTGATAATTGGATTTTAATATACTTGTTTTCCTTCTTAATTCTTTACATTGTATTTTATACATTTAAAAATACTAATTTTGAGAGGTGTTCACAGACAGGCAAAATGATCCACTGCACAAAAAAATTGAGAACTTCTGATCGTGTCTAACTGTGCCAATTTAAGTCATCTAATATCACTCAATATGCCAGCAAATTTGGAAAACTCAGCAGTGGCCACGGGCCTGGAAATGGTCAGTTTCCATTCCAATCCCAAAGAAAGGCAATGCCAAAGAATGCTCAAACTACTGCACAATTGCACTCATCTCACATGTTAGTTAAGTAATGCTCAAAATTCTCCAAGCCAGGCCTCAGCAATACGTGAACCGTGAACTTCCGGATTTTAAAGCTTGTTTTAGAAAAGGCAGAGGAACAAGAGATCAAATTGCCAACATCCACTGATCATGGAAAAAGCAAGAGAGTTCCAGAAAAACATCTATTTCTGCTTTATTGACTATGCCAAAGCCTTTGACTGTGTGACTCACAATAAACTGTGGAAAATTCTGAAAGAGATGGGAAATCCAGACCACCTGACCTGCCTCTTGAGAAACCTATTTGCAGGTCAGGAAGCAACAGTTAGAACTGGACATGGAACAACAGACTGGTTCTAAATAGGAAAAGGAGTACATCAAGGCTGTATATTGTCACCCTGTTTATTTAACTTATATGCAGAGTACATCATGAGAAATGCTGGGCTGGAAGAAGCACAAGCCAGAATCAAGATTGCCAGAGAAATTATCAATAACCTCAGATATGCAGATGACACCACCCTCAAGGCAGAAAGTGAAGAGGAACTAAAGAGCCTCTTGATGAAAGTGAAAGAGGAGAGTGAAAAAGTTGGCTTAAAGCTCAACATTCAGAAAATAAAGAGCAGGCATCTGGTCCCATCACTTCATGGCAAATAGATGGGGAAACAGTAGAAACAGTAGCTGACTTTATTTTTCTCAGCTCCAAAATCACTGCAGATAGTGACTGCAGCCATGAAATTAAAAGACACTTACTCCTTGGAAGGAAAGTTATGACCAACCTAGATAGCATATTCAAAAGCAGAGACATTACTTTGCCAACAAAGGTCCATCTAGTCAAGGCTATGGTTTTTCCAGTAGTCAAGTATGGATGTGAGAGTTGGACTGTGAAGAAAGCTGAGCACCGAAGAATTGATGCTTTTGAACTGTGGTGTTGGAGAAGACTCTTGAGAGTCCCTTGGACTGCAAGGAGATCCAACCAGTCCATTCTAAAGGATATCAGTCCTGGGTGTTCTTTTGAAGGACTGATGCTAAAGCTGAAACTCCAGTACTTTGGCCACCTCATGTGAAGAGTTGATTCACTGGAAAAGACTCTGATGCTGGGAGGGATTGGGGGCAGGAGGAGAAGGGGACAACAGAGGATGAGATGGCTGGATGGCATCACTAACTCGATGGATGTGAGTTTGAGTGAACTCTGGGAGTTGGTGATGGACAGGGAGGCCTGGCGTGCTGCGATTCATGGGGTCGCAAAGAGTCGGAATGACTGAGCAACTGAACTGAACTGAATGTCACTCATGGGTAACTACTATCCTCCTAACTGATCTCACTTCCTCTGTTCTCCATACTCTGAGATCCAGTCTATATTCAAACACAGTGATTAGCCTTACATCTCACTCTCCTGCTCAAAACCCTCTGTTGCTTTCCCAAAATGTTTAGACTGAAATCCAAATTCCACACCCTGTTCTAAATACTGTGTATCTAGTTTCTTCCAGTTTCTCTCAACCTAACTTCTTACACTTTCCTTTACTCACAATGCTGTATCATACAGTCTTTCTTTCTGTCCCATCACACAGGTTCAGCCTGCATAAAGCCTTTGGTTTGATTTGTTCTTGTTCAGTTGCTGTATCATGTCCAACTCTTTGTGACCCCATGGACTGCAGCATGCCAGGCTTTCTTGTCCTTTACTATCTCCGAGAGTTTGTTCAAGCTCATGTTCGTTAAGTCAGTGATTCCAGCCAACCATTTTATCCTCTGTTGCCCTCTTCTCCTGCCCTCAGTCTTTCCCAGCATCAGGGTCTTTTCCAATGAGTCAACTTTTGACATCAGGTGACCAAAGTATTACAGTTTGGCTCTTTGGAATCCTTTCCAAGAATGCAAAGACTTTGTCTGTCTGGCTCACCACTTTAAATCCTGTGGCACTTAGTGCAAACCATATAAATACTTTTTGAGTGAATGAGCCTCGTCATTAAAAAAAAAAAAAATTAATTTTGCTGCATTGCGTCTTAGTTGTGGTATGGTGGAGTCTTTGTGGGAGCATGTGGGATCTTTCATTGCGGGGCTCTGGCTACTCTAGTTGCAGCACAAGGGTTCCAAAGTATGCAGGCTCAGCTGTTGCGGGGCCTGGGCTTAGTTGCCCTGAAGCATATGGGATCTTAGTTTACTAACCTGGGATCAAACCTGAATCCCCAGTGTTGGAAGGCAGATTCTTAGCTACTGGACCACCAGGGAAGTCCTGAGCCTCATTTTATTGAAGAGGAAACTCGGGAACAGAATGCTTAGTTTTCTTGTCATTCTTACAGTGATACAGGCACTGAAAATATCTGAAATTAAACTTTTAATCACCTGTTGATATTTTATTTTTAATACAGTTAACAAATTCATCCATTATTGAAAACATACTTTTTTTTTTTTATTTAATGAGTTTTTTCAGTGACTTGTCCACTGGGGCTTTCCAGGTGGCCAATGGTAAAGAATCCACCTGCCCATGCAGGAGAGGCAAGAGACATGGGTTCAATCCCTGGGTTGGGAAGATTCCATGGAGTAGGAAATGGCAACCCGCTCCAGTATTCTTGCCTGGAAAATTAATTGGACAGAGAAGCCTGGTGGGATACCATCCATGGAGTTGCAAAGTGTTGGACACGACTGAGTGACAGAGCACGCACGTGTGTCCTACTCACTCCTGAAAGGACCAGTTATCTAAACACAAAGCCTTGATTCGTTGTATAGCACTGGCTGACTTTTCCTAAAATTACTTTGAATTCCTAAACTTTAAAATTGTACCTTTTTAGGTCTCTGTTGGTCTTTAGTTGGTTTTTATGCAACAGTGCCCTCTATGTCCAAATGAATATTAGAGAGTCCACCAAACACTTCTTAGGTTATTTAAAGACAGTTCATTTGTTTTATTTAGCCTATGGTTAAGGGTAAAAAAAAAAAAAAAAGAATGTAATCATACACTACAATCAATAGCTTAATTTCAAGTTCACCACTTGTTTCCAGGCTTTAGGAAATGTTTGAATGTGGATTAAATATCATATTTCATTAGCTTTCTTTTCATTTATATTTACAAAAATTAGTATTTCCTTTTCATAGAAAGAAATCTGCTCTAATAGATTTAGTTTGCTTATTTTCATGAAAGAGCTGAGCAAATAATAAACAATCTAGTTGAAAACAGGACCTTGGCTGGTCTTTAAAACCAGCTGTACTAATAAACCAACTTGTCAGGGCTGTTCTCCCCAGAGCGGTTTTTCCTTTGATGCTGCTATCCTGTAGGTACTCTCGTTTATTATAGGATTTGCATTTGTGATACTGGTCAAATCATTTGAAAACCTAGATGTACTGGACAAAGCAATAAACAGATGACCTAAGCAGGATTAAATTTGTACAAAAGAGCTTTCTCTGCTTTAGTCCCAGAATCTGTCGGTATTCAGCCTGGCGGTGTGATCAAAGCCAGATATGTCTGGAACACCATAAAGACAAATTATGACTGCCTCACAGAACAAGCAATAAGCAAGTTAGGCAGGTAATGCAGAATTCGTGTCGAAGCGCTTATGCTTATGTTTCATGTTATGAAAATAAAGTGAATGTGGATGGTGAAAAACTGAGTCATGCCAGAGCACTTGAGTCAGCTATGTGTATGCCTGCTAAGGAGTTTTCCTTTGTTCTTTTTAGAGGCACTTGGCTTATTTTAATGAATTTTCCTTGCATGGCATAATCACCAGCTATGTGATTAACCATGTCTAGTTAAGTTATTTCATCACATCAAAAGTAGTGTAAAATAGCCTTTCTGTTGACTGGAAAGCCGAGTTTGGTGGTTATGAATGTACCAGACATCAAAGAGCTCTGTTATCCACAGACTGTATGGAAACAGGCCAGCAGCATTGTATTTTTCCCCTCTATTGCTCCTTCCTCTAAGTGGAGTCATCACCCACTAGACTGCAGAGAAGGAGGTGATTTCTTTAATAGTTCATTCTTGCACTTTCTATCCGAATAGGAAGGATGGTGACCAGCTGTTTTGTGTCTCTACTAAAGGCAGATAAAGGGAATAAAATGTTCATAGTGTGGCACGAAGACACCACTGTGTACTGGCTAGAAAAAGCACTGAAGAAGCTTTTCACTCCAGCTTTTGCCTCTAGCTGGTTGTACAATTATGGCTAAACTGTTTAATTTCTCTCAAAGTGTCTATGAAAGGCTGAGGTAAGTCAGATAGTCTGAAAAGGTTTTTGAGGCACTAAATTGTATAAGATTGTAATCTTATAAGCTAAATTTGAAAAACCAAAGGAGAGATACCCCAGAGAAATCAACCCCACAAAACATTTAACACAGAGAACATAAGCTATTAACTATGTAATAATGCCTCTTGACAGTGACAAAAAAATAAAATAAAGTAGGTGCTTCATATGGTCAAAATAGGTTATTGTGATGAGCAGATGTATTCACATTTTTGTATACTTATCTCAGTTGGGGTTCCTCAAAAGCAGATGCTGAGGTAAGGATTCCTGTGAAAATGATTTATTAGGAGGTATTTCTTGGAAAAACTGTTGGGAAAATGAAAAAGTAAGGCTATGAAGAGAAGGAAGTCAAGAAGGATGCCATATCAAGCCAAGTGCTGCAAAATAGGACTGTAGGTCAAATATTCAGAGGATTGGAGAATTAAAGCTCAGGCCATGTTTAAGAATAAAGTGGTAGGGAAATCCAGTAGAGGAGTGACACAGAAGGAGAAATGTGTTTCATTAAAAAAAAAAAAAAAGTTCCTTGCCAGGAAAAATGAAGAAGTCTTCAATTTGGGGAATGTGTGAAGACTGTATTACATCACTAATTTCTAGTTTATGATTGTTCCGCAGTAATTATTCTGATGGCAGCTTCCTGCTTGGATCATCATTGTTGGGTGGGAGTAAGATGTCAATATCGTTGTAGAGTTCTTGAGAACCCAGTGCGCCCTGTTTAGTTTTCAGTTCAGTTCAGTCGCTCAGTCCTGTCTGACTCTTTGCGACCCAGTGAATCGCAGCACGCCAGGCCTCCCTGTCCATCACCAACTCCCGGAGTTCACTCAGACTCACGTCCATCGAGTCAGTGATGCCATCCAGCCATCTCATCCTCTGTCGTCCCCTTCTCTTCCTGCCCCCAATCCCTCCCAGCATCAGTCTTACATGGTGTCAAAGAAAAAAAAAAAAAAAAAAAAACAGCATCAAGCAGCAAATGAAAGTGGCATTTTGTATGTTAATCTTCTTTTGTTTCCTGCTGCTGCTGCTACTGCTAAGTCACGTTAGTCATGTCCGACTGTGCGACCACATAGACAGCAGCCCACCAGGCTCCGCCTTCCCTGGGATTCTCCAGGCAAGAACACTGGAATGGGTTGCCATTTCCTTCTCCAATGCTTAAAAGTAAAAAGTGAAAGTGAAGTCGCTCAGTCATGTCCGACTCTTCGTGACCCCATGGACTGAATGAAGACTACCAGGCCTCTCCATCCATGGGATTTTCCAGGCAAGAGTACTGGATAGACATGAAAATCTGGAATCTAAATTCTGAGCAATTTAAGATTAATTCCATAAAAAGCTGATCTAACTTCCCATATTTTTCTCTTTCCTGATACAATTCAAGAATGGCTAAAGTAAATCATTCTTCACTTTTTACTATCTTCTACATACCGAAAAGGTACTTAAAAGTTATTGCTTCATTAGTTACTGTGGACTATTAGAAGCTTTCCTGACTATACAGCCAAGGGCAAAGAACTAACAGAAAATGATGTTGTACTTACATGCCTCATGATGGCAACTCAAACCCCTAATTCATTGAATTTATCCCCAGATGTGATTTTTAACCCGTTATCTTTACATCGGTATCGTATTTCAACTGTGAAAAGTTTAAAAGAATCTCTCCCCCACTTTGGCTCCTCCCCATCTTTATTTTAAAATTCAGCTCTTAACCTGGTCATTGACATGAAAATGTCCATCTCTAAAATCCTTCAAGAAAAGCACAAGCAGTTCACGTGAAAAGCAGAAGTAGAAAGTCAAATGAGTAAGGCAAGGTGGCAGGTGAATCCTGAGAAGAAATATAAGGAGAAATTGACAGCCTCTGAAATTAGCTTAGATATGAAAGGATCCCACTTCATAGAGGGGGAGAGGAATTTGTGACAGCATTTTTTTCAGATGGATGCAGCAAAATAGGAACTTGAGTGGTGGTGGTTATAGTTATTTTGTTGTTCATTTAATAGTGTTGCATCCAAATATATATGTATATATATATATTATATATATATATAAATGACTGTTTTTAGCTTAAGAAAGCTACTTTTTCCCTATGCATTGATAGAAAATTATCCTATAAGATGGGGCTAAAAATATTTACCTTGAGCAGTTTAGGATTAAATAAGATAAGAAATTAGTTAGCACACTTGAAGCACCAATAAATGGGGGCTTCTGTGTTTCTCTCTCAGCCATAGCATTAGTGTTTGGTACCTCGTTTGTGAGGGAGTTTTTGCTTTCTGTAGTTTTCCTGTTATAGTATAGCGGAAGAAGAAGAAAGTGATCTTACTGGGTAAAAATAATAGTTGCACACTTTTTCATCCACAATTTAATGCCTGTGAAGGTGGATGAAGTGCAAATTTTGGGATTTAACTTTAAAAGACATTTAAATGGATGGTCATTCAATGAAATTAACAACTTGTGGGGGGCGGGGGGCGGGGGGGGGCGGGGTAGGGACTACTATCTTCAGACAACCAAGATGTTAATGTTGTACTTTGTCAAATACCTGTTGCAGGAGAAGGTCCTTTAAGGAAACGGTCATCATTCAGTTGATTCATAAATAAAATTGACTAGTTACTTCCTATTAATTGTGGTACATACCTTATCTGACAGTGGTTTCACAATTGCTGTACTAAGTAACCTTCCAGATGTGTTCTACAAGTTCTATGGAATTTATAAAAGCATTCTGTTAATAAATAGTAGAAGCATCGATTATGTAAGAAGGATAAAAGACTCCAATTTGAAATTGCATCCAAATTTAAAAAATGAATGTTATTTAGAAGTTCCTCTTCTCTATGTCTTTAGCAGTTGAATCCCAGTCACTTTTGATCAGAAAAAGTGCTGGCTCTTAGAAGGAGTACCAGTCTGGAGAGACTGAGACAGAGAAGAATTGCTAAAGGATTTGAGGGACATGTAGGAGTGAGGTAAAAAAAAAAATCTTGTTTGTTGGTGAAGCCAGAGAGATTTCGGGGAAGAAGCATGCTGGTTGTGCTAGGAGTTTAGTTGATCTGTCTCATATAATCCTCACATTTTACAGAAGACAAAAAGGATACTCAAGCAGGTAAGTAACTTGCCAAAGGTAAAGGACTGCATGTTTCAATCCTAGGGGTGTCTGACTCCAAAGCCTATGTTCTTTCCTCAAGATCATGCTCTGCACTTCCACTTTAAAACAGAATTTCTTACTTTAAAATGTATTTAGCTCTGCATTTTTAGATATGTTTGTATGCCTGGAAACCAAATGACAGAGGGTTTGTCTTCTTGAGGGTACTGTTTTATTCTGAGACATCAGGGGAGCACCCTGCTCATATATTACTGTCACAAGTCTTTGCCAGGTATGCCAAGTTATCTTCCTTTTCCTGAAGCACAGGGGGGAAAACATAAGGCTGTGTCAGGTTAAACAGAGGCAAGAGAGCCAGGAAAGAGAAGGCAACTGTCAGAAGCCAGATAAGCCTGGCAAATGAGAAGAATTACATCTCAGTTATACAGAAAGAGTTGAAAGAACATAAATTGATGCTAATAGGAAGTACAGACAAGCAGGAGTTATTAGACCTTTGATACTTTTTTAAAAGTCAGTATATTTTGATTATTTGGTGGAGAGAATTGTTTGTTGTAAAATGGTCTTTCAACGACTTTGTGAGTGGATTTTGTCTGACTTGCTGGAGAACATTAGTTTACATTGATGCATGAGGCTTTTTAACATTACAGTGTGGCATTGTACCAGTGCCCTTAACTCTACACTAACTGAAAAAGCCAGTTTGAAGTCTTGCTGTTTCCACCAAGAATCTTTTTACCAACATAATGCTACATAACCAATCGCCTTAAAACTCAGTGGTTTAAAATAATAAACTTGTATTTGGTTCACAAGTCAGTGGGTTAATTGGATGGTTTTGCTTCTCTTCTGGGAATTATTCACATATTGTGAGAGATGGCTGGCTTTTGGCTTAAGTAGGATGGCTTTGCTCAGGATGACTGCTATGATTTGACTGTGTCCATGTGTCTTTCATCCTCAAACAGGCTGGCTGTCATAGCCAAGGCAGATTGCAAAAGCAGGAAAATCCCCTTATACAAGCACATCTCAAGTCTGCTTGTGTCATGTTTGTTAATATTCCATTGACCAAAGGAAGTCACGTGGCCAGAACCAGAGCAGCATGCTCTACACAGACAAATGGCAAGGAACACGCGTTCAGAGAAATGGGGAGTCATTTTTGTAACCTGCCACATGACCTTTGTTGGTACGTTTCACCTGCAATGCAGGAGATCCCGGTTCAATTCCTGGATCAGAACATCTGCTGAAGAAGGGATAGGCTACTGGCTACAGTATTCTCAGGCTTCCCTTGTGGCTCAGCTGGTAGAGAATCTGCTTGCAATGTGGGAGACCTGGGTTTGATCCCTGGGTTGGAAAGATCCTCTGGAGGAGGAGAAGGGAAAGGCTACCCACTCCAGTGTTCTGGCCTGGAGAATTCCATGGACTGTATAGTCTATGGGGTTACAGTGGACACGACTGAATGGCTTTCACTCGCTTTCAGTGTTTTTCAGTTTCCTTGTGAATTCACCTTCATGATCTTATTAATTTTACTTTCTAATATTTAATACTGTGTTTTTAAAACTCCAAAAGTTTTTATTCTCAGTCAATACTGGGTTACTTGTATTTTTAAAACTCACTTGTTTAAAGTGTTTCAATAGTTTAAAATTGTATTAGTAGTTTAAAATATTTCTTTAAAATTTTTAAAGTGGATAACATAAAAATGGTACTAAAAACTTGAGCATGGTCTAAAACTTAAAAGATTCCCAAAAGGTGTGTAATAGAAAAGTCTGTCCCTCATCCCATTCTGACATACAAACCAAGCTCATTTCAGATGCAATTTATCACTTTTCTATGTTCCTATACATTTTAGGCAAATGCAAGTATACATTCATTTTTGTTTCTGTGTGTGTGTTAGGTAATGTTTACTTGCGTTTTTATTGATGGATAGTGATTTGCAGTGTTGTGTTAATTTCTGCTGTACAACAAAATGATTCAATTATCAGACAGTAAAGAATCTGCCTGCCAATGCAGAAGACATTGGTTTGATCCTCAGTTCAGAAAGATCCCCTGGAGAAAGGAATGGCTACCTACTCCAGTATTCTTGCCTGGAGAATTCCACGGACAAAGGAGCTTGGCAGGCTACAATTCATGGGGTTGCCAAGAGTCAGGCATGACTGAATGACTCTCAACTTTCATGTTTATATATATATGCTGCTGCTAAGACTTCAGTCGTGTCCGACTCTGTGCAACCCCATAGACATCAGCCCACCAGGCTCTCCCGTCCCTGAGATTCTCCAGGCAAGAACACTGGAGTGGGTTGCCATTTCCTTCTCCAATGCATGAAAGTGAAAAGTGAAAGTGAAGTCGCTCAGTCGTGTCCGACTCTTAGCGACCCCATGGACTGCAACCTACCAGGCTCCTCCATCCATGGGATTTTCATATATATATATATATATATATATATATAATTTTTCATATTATTTTCCATTATCACAGGATGTCAAATATAGTTTCCTATGCTATATAGTAGGACTTTGTTGTTTATCCATTCTATATATGTTTGTATATACTAATCCTAAACTCCCAATCCATCCCTCCCCATCCCCACTTCTCCTTGACAACTACACATCTGTTCTCTATGTCTGTATGTATGTGAGTCTGTTCCAGTTTTGTAGATATGTTCATTTGTATTGTATTTTAGACTCAACATATAACTTGGTATCATATGGTATTTGTCTATCTCTTTCTGACTTTGCTTAGTCTATCTCTATGTCCATCCATTTTGCTGCAAATGGCATTATTTCATTCTTTTTTAAAGCTAAATATTTCATTGTGTATGTATATATCCACCACATCTTCTTTATCCATTCATCTGCCAATGGATATTTGAGTCATTTCCATGTCTTGGCTATTGTATTGAGTTGATCAAAACATTTGTTTGGGTTTTCTGTAACATCTTCTGGAAAATTCTGAATGAACTTTGTGGCCTGCCCATAAATAGCACTGCTGTGAACATAGGGGTGCATGTATCTTGCCAAATTAGTTTCTCTGAGTATGTGCCCAGGAGTGGGATTGCTGGATCATATAGTAACTCCATTTTTAGTTTTTTTGAAGAACCTCTGTACTGTTTTCCACAGTGGCTGAACCAATTTACTTTCCCACCAACAGTGTAAGACGGTTCCCTTTCCTCCACAATCTCTCCAACTTTTATTATTTGTTAACTTTTTTTTTTTCATTTTAACATTTGTCTTTAGCTTTTGCTTATACCTGCTTTGTAATGAATTCTTTGAAACAGTAAAGTTGATCAATATAGTTTATAATAATTTCTGTATTTTTGTCATATTTAGAAAAGATTTACCCACTTCAAAATTGTTTTTTTATTTTTATATATTTTATGGCAATTTATAATTTACTTTTTTCATATTTAAATATTTGATCTCTCTGAATTTTTATTGGTGCAAAGTATAATATAGAAATCCAACTGCAGTTATGACACTGTTACAGCTGTGCAGGCATTAAATCATTCATTTGTTTTCTCTGAATTGATGTGAAAGTCTACCATTGTTAAATGCACACCACACAGACTTATTGTGGATTAATCCACTTATTGTGGATTTTCTGTTAATACTCTGTTCCACTAATCTGTTATGAGAAAACACCTGTATATCCCCACTTTCTTTTCTAAATGTTCACTTCACTTTTTTAATCAAAGAGAAATACAGTTGTACCATAAATGAATTTCTTCATTTATGGGACCCATGGGACCCCTCTCAAATGATAATGGTTTTTACTCTGACCATAACTTTTACCTGGGAGACAGGCAGGCTCCATGTTCCACACTGCTACTCCTGCCACCGTGCTAACTGATTTCACTTAAATCTATGACCACAGCCACTCTCCTAAGTCCTTAATGCTGCCTGGGTTTCATACCTGGTTTTCTATCCTCAAGCCTCTAATAATTCCTGCACTATCCTTGCTCTAACTCTGTGTTTCATATTCCACAAAAAATAGAAGCAATCCAAAGAGAATATCTCTGCAAGTTCACACCATCATGTCTGTCCATTTGAAGGCATCTGTGTCTCTCCTTTCTTCCCTTCTGCAGCTATGGAAGCACTATCTGTGTTCTTTTCCCAGTCAGCCCTTATCTATCTAGTGCCTTCTGCACACTCAAGGACATTGTCCACATGTTATCTCTGCTCTCTCCTATTTCTTCTATGTTTTCCTCCAAATGGATTATTTTCATGAACATAAACATTCTATCAAATCAAATCTTAACAAAGAAAAAAATCTTCTTGCTCTCAAACCTACCTCCAGCTAAAGCCTCACATGCCCACTTCAACTGATAGGAAAACTCCTCAAAATATAGTCTATGCTTGCTGTCCACAATTCCTCTCCACCTATTCTAGTTTGAATGCTTTGCAAATCAAGGTTTCACTCTCTTAACTCTGGACCATTCTTTTTTCAAAGTCATCCATAATTGCCACATTGTTGAGTAGAAGCCTCATTTCTCAGATCTTATATAATCTGTTTCAGATAACCATTACCTGCTCCCTGAAATATTTTCTTTTCTTGGTCTCTGCAGTGACTTCTGACACCAACACAGTTAGACCAGACTTCACAAGTTAAGGTCATTGTTCTCTATAATGTGCCCTCATATCAGGCACCAGTCACTAGTGTGCAGTTTTCCAAGCCACCTTCATGTCTATCTGCTATCTACAATTTCATGGATTCCCTCTATTCCAAGAGTTTAAATAAGCTGCTAGAATTACTCAGAGAACACAGGAAAGCATTATACTCAACAATCTTAATAACAAAGGAATGTATAATTCATTGCCAGTCAGAGGACAAGGTCTGGGAGGTCCCAATCATGGAGCTTCCTTCATGAATACAGAGACGCTCATGTCACTTGTGAAAGTCCAAGGATTTAGAGGTTCAGTTCAGTTGCTCAGTTGAGTCTGACTCTTTGCAACCTCATGGACTGAAGCATGCCAGGCTTCCCCATCCATCACCAACTCCCTGAGCTTGCTCAAACTCATGTCCATCAAGTCGATGATGGACATGATGGTTGATGCCATCCAACCATTTCATCCTCTGCCATCCCCATTTCCTCCTGCCTTCAGTCTTTCCCAGCATCAGGGTCTTTTCCAGTGAGTTAATTCTTTACATCAGGTGGCCAAAGTATTGGAGTTTCAGCTTCAGCATCAGTCGTTCCAATGAGTATTCAGGACTGATTTCCTTTAGGGTTGATTGGTTGGATCTCCTTGAAGTCCAAGGGACTCTCAAGAGTCTTCTCCAACATCACAATTCAAAAGCATCAATTCTTCTGTGCTCAGCCTTCTTTATAGTCCAACTCTCACATCCATACGTGACTACTGGAAAAACCATAGCTTTGACTAGATGAACCTTTGTTGGCAAACTAATGTCTTTGCTTTTTAATATGCTGTCTAGGATGGTCATAGCTTTTCTTCCAAAGAGCAAGCGTCTTTTAATTTCATGGCTACTGTCACCATCTCCAGTGATTTTGGAGCCCTCAAAAAATAAAGTCTCACTCTTTCCATTGTTTTCCCATCTATTTGCCATTAAGTGATGGGATCAGATGCCATGATCTTCATTTTATGAATGTTGAGTTTTAAGCCAACTTTTTCACTCTCCTCTTTCACTTTCATCAAGGCTATTTAGTGAAAGTGAAAGGCTATTTCGTTCTTTGCTTTCTGCCATAAGAGTGATGTCATCTGCATATCTGAGGTCATTGATATTTCTTCTGGCAATCCTGATTCCAGCTTGTGCTTCATCCAGCCTAGTATTTCTCATGATGTACTCTGCATATAAATTAAGTAAGTAGGGTGACAATATACAAGCTCGATGTACCCCTTCCCCTATTTGGAACCAGTCTGTTGTTCCATGCCCAGTTCTAACTGCTGCTTCTTGGCTTACATACAGATTTCTCACGAGGCAGGTAAGGTGGCCTAGTATTCCCATCTCTTTAAGAATTTTCCACACAGTTTGTTGTGATCCACACAGTCAAAGGCTTTGGTGTAGTCCATAAAGCAGAAGTCAGTGTTTTTTCTGGAACACTCTTGCTTTTTTCTGATGATTCAACAGATGTTGGCAATTTGATCTCTGGCTCCTCTGCCTTTTCTAAATCCAGCTTGAACATCTGGAAGTTGATGGTTCATGTACTGTTGAAGCCTGGCTTGGAGAATTTTGAGCATTACTTTGCTAGTGTGTTAGATGAGAACATTTATGCAATAGTTTGCACATTCTTTGTCATTGCCTTTTCATTTTCCACGTCAGTTTTCATTCCAATTAGAGGTTCCAATTTAGTCGTTACCTCCTAGGAATTGGTGATAGAGGCCAGCCAAATTCTATGTTACTCAGCTTTCCACACTATCTTGGTTTTTCATCACTGATAACTCCTCCGACATCCCATCTTCTTGTTCTTTCTAATCTCTGCAGTTGCTAACACTGGGCTGTCCCAGATTTTCATGGACTTTAATTTTTTTTTAATCTGTCTTCTACACCTAAAATAAAAGCTCCATGAGGGAAAACAATATTTTTCTTCTGATTTCTTTACCCCTTTATCCCAAATGCTTAGATCAGTGTCTGACTTAATGTGTAGATACACATTAAATATTTATTAAATGGAAATGTAATTCTGTGTTCTATCACACTATTTTATTTACTTTAGTTTTATTATGATGTTTTAAAATATGATAGACCTTGATTCACCTGCAATTTTCCCAGCTATTCTTTTATTTTTCTTTTTTTTTTTTTAGTTTTTTTATTTTTTTAATTTTATTTTATTTTTAAATTTTACATAATTGTATTAGTTTTGCCAAATATCAAAATGAATCCGCCACTCATAACTGTTTTAAAATAAGCTTATTCTAAATTCCATATATATGCATTAGTATACTGTATTGGTGTTTTTCTTTCTGGCATATGGCAAAACTAATACAATTATGTAAAGTTTAAAAATAAAATAAAATTAAAAAAAAATAAGCTTATTCACTTCCAAAGAATTGCTTTTGATATTTTTGTTGTAATTGCGTTGAATTTAGACATTTATTTAAGAGAACTGGCTTCTGATTAATGAGTACTTGTTAGATCTTCCTAGTATGCATTTGATGCTTTTTAAATATAATTTGCACATTTCTTCTTAAGCTTACTCTTTAATATTTTTCTGATGTTGTTAAAGCTTATTTTCCCATAATAATGTATTTTAATGGATTGCATAAACACATACATGCATACATACAAATGTGTGTGTGTGTATACACACACACACATTTATATATAGTCATTTTCAGATTTAGCTCTGACATATAAAGAGCTTGGAAGTTGCCACTCTTATCCTAAAAGAAAAGGCTGAAAAAATGAAAAACTGAAAGTAAGCAACTTTTCATGGATTTCTCAGAAATTTGAGTTTGTAGGACAAAACAAGATCCTGAAATCTGGAGATATACATAAATCTAGAGAGTAATAGTTAAGCTGTGTTTATGTGGAACAAGCCCCTGGATCCATAAACTGATAGATGAATTTAAATGGTAATTTTGATGAATTGTTAGAGGCTGAGTGGGAACCGGAGTGGCTGAAAAACTTCTAAAAGTCTTGGTTTTAAAGGGGTACCCATACTTTCATGGATTTTACATTCAGGAAATCTATCCAGTTCTCATGGCAAAGAGTCAGAAAGATCTCCTCTTGGCTCTGGAAGGAGGAGAGAAAGAAATCTTTGTGAAATATTCACATAGAATTTACCTTAACAAAATCCTAATCTTCAGGTAAAAAGACTTTCTCAGAGTCTTACCTCATCTGATATAGATGACATTTCTCCCACTCCAGTCCTCTCTAATTTTCCAAGTTTGTCCAAGTGGGGAAAAGTTAGGAGATACTTTGAAGATCAGAGCCCAGGGACATAGGCAAAATGAAAGACTAAAGTATAATCATAAGACTATAAAACATCTCTGCCTCCTCCTTCTTATAGCTTACAATTATACTAAGAGGGCTCTAGCAGAGAACAGTGGGTTTCAATAGAAAGATCTTCAATGAACACTCTATTGGGAGGAGTACTTACAGTGTAACCCAAAGTCAAATAGGGAGACAAAACCAAGTATGCTAGTGGAATTTGAAGTCTCTGGCACCTATAGCTATAGCAAATATTAAACATAGCTAAAATTTTAGCAAAATGAAATACACCAAAGCCCTGTTAATAAAGTTCCTATTACCCAGTGCAACACATATGACTTTAAAAATTACATCTCAAGATTGCTTTGGTTATTCAGGAACTTTTGTGTTGCCATACAAATGTTAAGAGTTTTTGTTTGTTTGTTTTAGATCTACAAAGTAATGCCATTGACAATCTGATAAAGATTGCATTGAATCTGTAGATTAACTTGAGTAGTGTAGTCACTTTGACAGTATTGATTCTTCCAATCCAAGAACATGGTATATCTTCCATTTATTTGTGTCATCTATGATTTCTTTCGGAGAAGGCAATGGCACCCCACTCCAGTACTCTTGCCTGGAAAATCCCATGGACAGAGGAGCCTGGTGGGCTGCAATCGATGGGGTCGCTAAGAGTTGGACATGACTAAGCGACTTCACTTTCACTTTTCACTTTCGTGCATTGGAGAAGGAAATGGCAACCCACTCCAGTGATCTTGCCTGGAGAGTCCCAGGGATGGTGGGCTGCTGTCCATGGGGTTGCACAGAGTTGGAAACGACTGAAGTGACTTAGCAGCATAATTTCTTTAATCAGCATCTTATAGTTTGCAAAGTATATGTTTTTTGCCTCCATAGGTAGGTTTAGTCCAAGGCATTTTATTCATTTTAATGTGATGGTAAATGGGATTGTTTCTCTTTCTGATTTCTTGTTGTCAGTGTATAGAAATGCCAAGAGATTTCTGTGTATTAATTTTGTATTCTGTAACTTTACCAAATTCATTGATGAATTCTAGTAATTTTCTGGCATCCTCTTTAGTATTTTCTAAAATATATAATATGGTATTTATTAGATCATGTCATCTGCAAAGAATAATACTTTTACTTATTTTCCAATTTGGATTCCTTTGATTTCTTTTTCTTCTCTGATTGCCATGACTAAGACTTCCAAAACTGTTGAATAAAAGAGTGTCTATATCCTTGTCTTGTTCCTGATCTTAGGGGAAATGCTTTTAGCTTTTCATTGTTGAGTATGATGTTAGCTGTGGGTTTGTGATATGTGGTCATAATTATGTTGAGATATGTTCTTTCTATGCCCACTCCCTAAAGAGTTTTTGTTATAAATGGTTGTTGAAATTTGTCAAAAGATTTTTCTGTGTCTATTGACATGGTATGGTGTTTATGTTCAATTTGTTAGTGGATGTATCACACTCAATGGTTTGCAGATGAAAAATCCTTGGATTTCTGAGATAAATCCCACTTGGTCAAAGTGTATGGTTCTTTTAATATATTGTTGGATTCAGTTTGCTGATTTGTTGAGGATTTTGTTCACCAGTGATATTGGCCTGTAATTTTCCTTTTCTGTGGTACTTTTGTCTGGTTTTGGTATCAGGTTGATGATGCCCTCATAGAATGAGTTTAGAGTTGGAGGAATCAGGCTCCATGACTTCAGACTATACAACAAAGCTACAGTAATCAAAAGAGCATGATGCTGACACAAAGACAGATTTGTGGTCTGTCAACAGAGCAGTACAGAAAGCCCAGAAATGAAACCACATACCTATAGTCAATTACTCTATGACAAAGAATGCAAGAATACACACTGGAGAAGAGACAGTCTCTTCAGTAAATGATGCTGGGAAAACTGGACAGTTACATGTAAAAGAAGGAAATTAGAACATTCTCCAACAGCACACACAAAATTAAACTCAAAATGGATTAAAGACCGAAATGTAAGACTGGATACTATAAAACTCTGAGAAGAAAACATAGGCGGAACATTCTTTGACATAAACTGTAACAATATCATTTTGGATCCACCTCCTAAAGTAATGAAATTAGGGTTCAGGATGGGGAACACATGTATACCTGTGGCGGATTCATTTTGATATTTGGCAAAACTAATACAATTTTGTAAAGTATAAAAATAATATTAAATTAAAAAAAAAGAAATACAAAAAAAAAAAACAAATATAAAAAGATGGTACCTAGTTAAACTTAAGAGATTTTGCACAGCCAATGGAACCATAAACAAAATGAAAAGACAACCCACAGAGTGGGATAAAATATTTGCAAACAATGCAGCCATCAAGGGATTAAGCTCCAAAATATGCAAACATCTCATGCAGCTCAATATCTAAAAACAACCGAATCAAAAATAGGCAGACCTAAATCGACATTTCTCCAAAGAAGACATAGAGATGTCCAAAAAAGCATGTGAAAAGATGTTCAAAATTACTAATTATCAAAGAAATGTAAGTCAAAACTACAATGAGGTATTGCCTGACACAAGTCAGAATGGCCATCATCAAAAAGTCTATAAACAATAAATCCTGGAGAGGGCATGGAGAAAAGAGAACTCTTCTACACTATTGGTGGGAGTGTAAATTAGTATAGCAACTATGGAGAACAGTATGGATGTTCCACAAAAAAACTAAAAGTAGAGCTACCACATTCCCACTTGTAGGCATATATCCAGAAAAAAAAAAAAAAAAACATAATTCAAAAGGATACATGAACCCCAGTGTTGATAGTAGCACTATTTACAATAGTCAAGGCATAGAAGCAACCTAAATGTCCATCTATAGTTAGTAATGGATAAAAAAGATGTTATATATGTGTGTATATATACACACATAAATATAAGAGTTTGTATTCATTTCACTGACTTATCAATATCACTGTCACTCCTGTGGCATCACTACAGGTTAGTTACTGGAAGGGAGCCTGTGGCTCAAGTTTTTTCTCTTATTTCTCCATCTTTTCTGGAAGTCTGGGTCTCCTTTTCCTTTTTTTTAAAGATTTTTTTTTTTTTTTTGGTGTGGGCCGTTTTTAAAGTCTTTATTGAATTTGTTACAATATTGCTTCTGTTTTATGTTTTTGTTTTTTTGGCCATGAGGCATGTGAAATATTAATTTCCCAACCAGGGAATGAACCCACATCCCCTGCACTGGAAGGTAAAATCTTAACCCCTGGACTGCCAGGGAATTTTCTGGGTCTCCTTTTCCTATTTCTTTCTGTGTTAAGTCATTTTCAGTGTTTTTATTGTCTTTCAGAATCATCCATTTGCTGTCTTCATAAACTTTGAAAAAAGACCCAGGAAAATCATTGAGTTACCTGGATGTTATTATTCAGGTTTTCTATTGTCTTGTCTTTTTATACTACAGTTTTCTAAATATTAAAATAAAATAATACAGATAGTAAAATCCAAACTTTAGTACTTCATCCCCAAATCTCATATTTTGAAAGCATATTGATTGTTTCTGCTTATTCCTGACCTTAACTCATTTCCTGTAATGTAGTAACAGTCATTAGATTATCTGAAATGGCAGCAGAAAAAGATAAATAAATTTGCTCAGTCTTCTAATTTTAGGCAAGTCACTGAAGATAGTTACCTCAAATCATTTTTCCTTGTCCCGAGAAAAATGGTAACAAAAAACCATTATGTACTAAAACCAAATATCAAGCTTTGGTGGGGGTGGGGAGAAAAAAGATTAACCAAGCATTTTAGAGTAGTCATCGTTAGGGCACTATGCAAAATTAAGATCACATAAAACTCTAATAGCCTCTATTAATTGTCTGAAGCCTATTAAGTCTTGCAGATCTAGGAGAGCAATGCTATGCTCACTGGCCACAGTTTATAGGCTCTTCCATCTGGATCTTTTACAACTACCGTCTCTTGCAAAATGCTTTGTTCCAACTTAAAGAATTGAAGCAAGAATAACTTTATTTTTTCCTCCTCAGCTGAGTTTTGGCAAGTAGACTTTAAGTTACCAGCACACCAGGGAGCAAAGCACTAATGAAAGCATATGAAAAGTAATGTACCTAAAGAAAAGGTAAATGATAATAACCGGTGCACAACTTTTTATGACTTGGGACTTTCAAGTGAAAAGCACTTTCTATAACAATAAATGTTCTGTGTTATATAATGTTGCAATAACACACTAAATAACTGAACAATAGTTGTAATTTTTCCTCACTGCAGCAAAACATGTTCAGAATCAGAAAATTAAATTCTCTTTGCCCCTTTACTGTTTCAATTATGTGTGTATTAAGCTTTGACAGAGCTTTAAAAAAATTATTGCCCAACTCTAAAAATGAATGGTTGAAGCACTGTTGAGTCATAGGTTATTGTTGGACAGATTTTGTCTCATTCTTTGTTTTAGATGAGAATCTTATATAAAAGTGTCTTATAGCCGTTGGCTGGAGAGTGAGCAATGACGCCGGAGACTTATATTTAATTCTGTTTGGAAAGTTGGTAATATTCTATGTGTGGAAAGAAAGTCTCATTATTCATGTAAGAGATTGTAGGTTGGAACTTGGTGCTATTGAAATCTTTGTTTTCAAAGTTTGTCTTATGTACAACCAAAAGGAATGAGTCATATTATAGTTCCCTTATTCTATTTGAATATAAACAAAAGCTATTTGAAATAAACAAAATCTCCAGGAAATACGATTTTATCAAAACACAAACCTAGAAACAAATAAGCCCAAACCTCTCAGGTCACTCAAAAAGGCTTCAGAAACTCTTTAATCAGTGCTGCTACCGCTGCTAAGTCGCTTCAGTCGTGTCCGACTCTGTGCAACCCCATAGACGGCAGCCCACCAGGCTCCCCCGTCCCTGGGATTCTCCAGGCGAGAACACTGGAGTGGGTTGCCATTGCCATTGCCTTCATTGGTGCAACTGTCAGTAATTAAATGATCAGTATGACATCCCTCTACATGACAACCAGCTCATTTCACACAAAGCAATCATTTTCTTAACTACTATGTGAACATCAAAGACACATTCTGTTGTATGAACACATTTCTATTTCCAAAATTCAGTGGCATGAGAAGGCATGGGTCACCCCAGCTGCCTTTGTCAATACCCCTCATAATACTGCAAATAAACACAAAGTAAGTAAAACAGTAGTTTGCTTGTAAAAACATCTCAAGACATTCCATCTATCACTTACAAATCAATTTCACCTCTCTCTATAGAAATACATTGTTTACTAATGCAGTTTGAGATGCTAATTACAAAATATGGCTAAGGTCACAAAACAGTTGTTCATCCTGAAGTTGGAAGAAAGTAGCAGCAGTCAAATCTCTTGTTTAACTCCAGAGAAAAGTAACTGCCATTCCTTACCACTAAATAGTATTGTTAATAAATGTATTCCTATGGTCATATTAGACATTTTTATTCACCCCTGATTCTTTTTTGTAAATACATTTTTTAAATTGAGATATAATTGACGTATTGGAAAAGAAAATGGCAACCCGCTCCAATATTATTAACTGGGAAATCCCATGGACAAAGGAGCCTCTTGGGCTATAATCCATGGAGTTTCAAAGGAGTCAGATATGACTGAGCAACTAAACAACAAGCAATTGACATATAACATTATATTAATTTCAGGTATACAACATAGCGATTCACTATTTGTATGTATTGTGAAATGATCACCATAATCAGTCTAGTTAACAAATGTCATCATATAGTTATAACTTTGTTGTTGTGATGAAGGCTTTAAGGTTTACTCTCTTACCAGCTTTCAAATATGCAATACAATATTATCAGCAATAATCATAATATTATTAACTATGTAAGTCATGCTGTACTTTACATCCCCATGATTTATTTTGTATTTTCTAACTGAAAGCTTGACCTTTTTAACTCCTTTCACCCATTTTGATCACCTTACACCCCCACATCTAGCAACCTCCAATCTGTTCTATGAGACAGGTGGGGGGATTTTGGCATTTCTTTTTTCAAGTTTCACATATAAGTGAGATCATATGGTATTAGTCTTTATCTGTCTGGCTTTAGTGTGAGGCCTTCAAGTTCCATCCATTTTGTCACAGATGGCAAGATTTTTTTTCATGGCTAGATAATTCCCTGTATGTGTATGTATTTCTTTATCCATTGCTGAATACTTCGGTTGTTTCCATTCTTGGCTACTATAAATAATGCTGCAAGGAACATGAGGGTTGTTATTGTTCAGTCCCTCACTAATGTCTGACTCTGCGACCCCATGGACTGGAGCACACCAGGCTTCCCTGTCCTTCACTATCTCCTGGAGCTTGCTCAAACTCATGTCCATTGAGTTGGTGATGCCATCCAACCATCTCATCTTCTTTCATCCCCTTCTCCTCCTGCCTTCAATCTTTCCCAGCATCAGGGTCTTTCCCAATGACAGTTCTTAGCATCAGGTGGCCAAAATATTGGAGTTTCAGCTTCAGCATCAGTCCTTCCAATTAATATTCAGAATTGATTTCCTTTAGGATTGATTGCTTTGATCGCCTTGCAGTCCAAGGGACTCTCAAGAGTCTTCTCCAACACCAGTTCAAAAGCATCAATTCTTTGGCACTCAGCTTTCTTTATAGTTCAACTCTCACATCTGTACACACCTACTGGAAAAACCATAGCCTTGACTAGATGGACCTTTGTTGGCAAAGTAATGTCTCTGCTTTTGAATATCCTATCTAGGTTGGTCATAACTTTTCTTCCAAGGAGCAAGCGTCTTTTAATTTCATGGCTGCAGTCACCATCTACAGTGATTTTGGAGCCCAAGAAAATAAAATCTCTCACTGTCTCCATTGTTTCCCCATCTATTTGCCATGAAGTGATTCTATGAGATTATAAACAGAGTCAGCACACATGTGGCACTCCCCCTTACCATGTTATAACATCCATTGTTAACAAACTATGCCATTCTTTGTTTCCAATCCTCGACAGAACTTTCAATTTGTCTCAATATGGTACTCCAGTCATTTGCTATTAACTAATGAGAGTTGATATTTAAGATGAAACATTTTTGCCATGTCTATTCAGTTGTTAAATTTTTTTTTCATCTTTTTTATACTAGTCAGAGAAGATTCAACACTTATGGGCTCTTTGCTGAATAGCATAATTTTTAATCACATTCTACTTCTTAAGGGATGTTCCTTATTTGAATAATGTTAAAACCGTAATGTATTAAACTATTATGTAATAGGCTGTATGCTACCAGGAAGTTTGATGGTGTCAAAGAAAGAAAAAGCAAACAATTTTGTTCATGTGCATTGGAAAATTTTTGAAATATTAAGTTCATAATGATTTATGAAGAAATTCCATTATAGTCTTAATCATGAACTTCTTAAGGGTTGGGCATGTGCTATAAGAACTTTGACATTAACTTGTTTTCAGTGCAAGTTTATGTTGCAGTTTACATGCAAAACATATTTGGGCATCATTTACACTTTACTGCTTAAGTTTGTAAAATACACATTTTTATTATTATGGTACTACGTTGGTTGTGGCTCAAAAGTAATTCATTGAATCAAAAAGTGGAGTTTGTAAATCCTTTAATTGATGTGAAATTGTTACTTAAATATCAAGATATTTTTGAATTATTAATATTATATATATATATATAAATATATAATTTCATGTTCTGCCAAATCCTTTGGTATACAGATGTGAGCAACATGGTAGGTGCTGAAGAATCCTTTGCATCCAATTCATCTCTAAAATTCTTTATTTTAGATTTGATCTTTAATCAGTTCAGTGTTGGTTATAATGTGATGAAATTTATGAGATTCTTATATTCTTGTATATTTGGGAGAGGCTGTTAGCCTATATATAAACTGTATATAAACTGTAACCTATATATAAAGCTCATACACTTTGTTGAAAATATACTTTATGTAACAGTGCTCATCCTAATATTTCCACAATATCTGATGTTTAGGAACTGTATGATTTGAATAAAATAGCTACATTATTTTTTATGCTAATAGTATGGCAATAAGGTAGCTTGTTTGTCTATTCTTTATTAAGGGAAATAAGAAACAACATATGTTTAAGAGACTCTCAGCTATTGGATAATGAAAATATATGTTAAATTTTTTAATTAGATAAGTAATAATTACGATTTGCTTATTTCATCAGATTTAAGAAATAAAACTTACTATTCGGATCAGGTCAGGGCCCTGGAAATCTGGAAAGTATTCAAGAATTTATTTCTCTGATATAGCAATACATACATTGCTGCTGCTGAGTCGCTTCAGTCGTGTCCGACTCTGTATGACCCCATAGACGGCAGCCCACCAGGCTCCCCCGTCCCTGGGATTCTCCAGGCAAGAACACTGGAGTGGGTTGCCATTTCCTTCTCCAAATACATACATTACACCATCTTTAAAAGCTTTTAAAACAGTGCATGTGCAACAAACCTATTTTACCATGAAAGTTGCTTCATATCAACTTAAATGAAGAACTCACTTTTTGCACAATGTGGTTACCTATGAAAATAACATTTAGGGTTGTATATAGTGAAAAAAATTTACTTTGTTTTCACAGATACTATGTCTTCTTGCCAGTCAGAAGAGGAAAACAATAGTGAAGAAGAAGAAAAATTTTGAATAAATACTTCATGAAAGAAGGTATGTGAGTAGCTTACAAACACATGATGTGATTGTAACATGCAAATGTTATCTGTCACTCTTATACTGAGAAATAGCACTTTACACCCACTGCAATAGCTAATATTAAAAGAAAATACTGAATGTTGGTACAGAGGTGAGACAACTGGAACACAGACATTACTGGTTGAAGTGTAATATCATATAACCATTTTGGAAGACTCATTGGTAGTTTTTTGGTTTTTTTTTTTTTTTTTTTCTTTTTTGGCTGTGCTGGGTCTTTGTTCATTGGTGGCTTTTTATAAAGGTAAATGTCTACTTATCATTAGACTGTGCAATTCTACTCTTACATGTTTACACAAGAGTAAGGAAAACAAATGTCCAATGTCTTAGAGAAACAGGAGAGAGTTCTTTTCCACAGAAATTAAAGCCGAGTGCATCTCATCAGCCAGTCTTCTGATATTTGCTTAGGTTAGCCTGTCCTTGTCATCAAGACAATTTGACCTTCCCTTAAACTCATCTTCATTGGTTCTCTGTGCACAGACTCTTCATTACTACTTGTTTCTGTGACATAAACAGTAAACACACATTTATGGCTTGATGCTTGTACCTTCTTTCATACTTGATGCTTGTTCTTAGACTCCCCCAAAACTATCATGAGCATGAGGTGTTCTTACCCTCTTTACTAGCCTCTTGGGAACTATAGCAGCTGGATCACCGAGTTTTCTAGTGAGGACAAGTTAAGAAAATTACAGGTGAAAGGAGTTGGTTGATAAATTATTTTGTTCTTGTTTTTCTCCCTCTAGATTTTACCCAGAGAAGGCAATGGCAATCCACTCCAGTACTCTTGCCTGGAAAATTCCATGGATGGCGGAGCCTCGTAGGCTGCAGTCCATGGGGTCACTAAGAGTGGAACACGAGTGAGCAACTTCACTTTCACTTTTCGCTTTCATGCATTGGAGAAGGAAATGGCAACCCACTCCAGTGTTCTTGCCTGGAGAATCCCAGGGATGGCGGAGCCTGGTGGGCTGCCGTCTATGGGGTTGCTCAGAGTTGGACACAACTGAAGCAACTTAGCAGCAGCAGCAGCAGATTTTACTCTGTTGCTTTTCTTTTTCTTTCCTCTTAGCTTATCAACATCTTTGCCTTTCATTTTTGTTTACTTCTCCAGAACCTTTTACTCTTCTTATATTTATTTTCCATATGATTTTCTTTCTCTGTTCTTTCATTTGTACTTTATTTCAGTTTGGCCATTTCCTCACCTTATGGTCGTTTCTTTTCTGCAGTTCCCTTCTCTAGGCTTATTAAGTTCTTTACTTTTGAAGAAGATCACATCTCATAATAGCTGTGGGTTCTCCTTCCCAGAAGATAAACTTTGAAATAAGGATATGAGTGAGTGCAAATTGTTTGTTTGGGAACTGACTCCCAGAAGCACCTGTAGGGGGATGCAGTAGTAAGACAGAAAGAAAGCCTATGTGGAGTTGTTAACAAGTAGATGGGTGACTGAGGTGTAGTCCTGAGGGGGCGCTTGTGGGAGACAACATAGAACATGCCTCCAAATAATCCCACCAAAAGGATGAGGAAGATGGTATATTTATTTACAGACTCCTGTTCCTCATTGTTTGGGATTGCTCTCAAGAATGTTAGCTATGTATCCGGCCTCCTAGAACTTGCAGGCCAATCTTTGAGTGAATGGAGCAAGCTCCTGCCTAGTGAAGTCACAGGGGCAGGGACTCAAAGATGACAGAAGGAAGAAGCATCTGACATACACTCTATAGTGGGTGGGGCAGTTATGATGGGGTACTGATAACATCTCCAAAAACAGCCTTTTAATTAAACCTTTTATGGTTGAATGTTTACCACTTTATAATTCCACAAGTAACATTTTGAATAGTACTTTAGGGATGTGGAAATGAGACCAAAGAGGAATAAAAAGAGCTCAAGTGTGTTTCTCTGTGTTTTTCTAAAATATGAACACAAAGATACGTGCTTCTAGTTACGAATACATGAAAATGGATGTATACTTTACACAGGTAAATAAAAATTGCAAAGAACTATCTTGAACATTTTTATAATACATTTTCAACATATAATCTAGTTCAATTGCTTTCCGAATTACTCAAATTACTTTATTCAGTCATTTTTTTTAATTTATTTTTTGGTGAGGGCATGGTCACACTTCAGTATCCATAACATAATGTTAAATGTTTAAAAATAATACAAACTATTCTAATAGTTCTTGCACTAATATTGCATTATCTATGATAAACTATTGCAAGCCAAAATGTGGGGGTTCTTTTTCCTTACTAAATTCAAATATAAAAACAGAACATAGTTAACTCATATCAATTGAGGGTTCAATGAGAAACCTGTAGAAGAGCTTTGCCTGTCTCCTTAATATAGGCTGTTTAAAGCTCCTGAGTATTTCCTCTTCTCAGTAGCCCAAAACATCAAATTAAGTTAAAAGACACCACATTTAATTAAGAGGTCATAGGTTTCACCAAAGCAAATATGAAATGACTAGATCTGATATTTATCAGAGTTTTAGATAAGACCAGATCATTTTATTCTTACAAGACTGATACATTCAAGTAAAGCACAGCTCAGTTTTTGGAACAACTATGGTCAGTATGATAATCTATTAGTAATGTGCCTTCCTTGAATTTGGTATGATGGTTTATGATATTTTTGTGCTGTGAGTTGAGGATTTACCCTGTGACATGCATCTCCCCATTAGATCTTAGTCTCTAAATGCCATCACTCACATGCTTCTGTAGCAAATCCCCACCTCTCAAATAGAGCCAGTGCTTATTCTAGCTCTGTGCCAGTGAAGACCTGAGAGACATCAAGGCCAGCCATAACAACAACATTCTGGAGGGGGATGGTGCTACTGATGGACTCAGACTAGCTTTTTAAAGGTCATAGATCGGTAATGCATTTTGTAATTGTCCAGATAGTTTTTTGAATAAGCCTGATTTTTCTGAATCTTATCTTTGACACATGTTTGCTTCTCTTTTTCCTTCTTTGGTTGTCTAGTTCTTACTGGATGTGGAAAGAAGCAATTGTATCTTCCTTTTCAACTGGTTTTAAATCTAAGATTTCATAACTTTTGAACCTAGCACTTTGCTCTGCAATTTATTTCTAGTGTTTATTCCTCTTGTTGATTATCTCCTCTGGTGATGATCACCATTCCTGGCCTCTTGTATTAAGAAAAGGGAGTGTTCAGGGAGATTATTGCAATATGATATTCAAGGGGCCAAGATTTTCTGAGCCCTGTAGCAGTTAAATATTTATACAACCAATATCTATTAAACCCAAATATGCTGAGGACTTTCTAATTGGCATGATATAATGGTGAACAAAAGAATAATACAGCTGGGCTAATTAAGCTTATAGTCTAGTGAATTAGACAATGGAAAATAATTTTAGCATGATGGATAGATGAGTATTTCAAAGGGGAAGTGCTAGTATTATAATGTATATAAACTATGGAAAAACATTTGAGCACAAATTTGAAAAGAGCATTCCAATTATTTGAAGGGAATGGCAGATCATTATCTTGACTTATGTATAATTTAACAGGATGGATGGGGTCACAAAGAGTCAAACTCAACTGAGCAACTGAACTGAACTGAATGTAATTAAGTATTAATTTTAAGATATATTACATTCTTTTTTCTTGTTTAGATTTTTTTCTCTGATAGGTTCATAAAATGTTGAGTAGAGTTCCCTGTACTATATAGTAGATCCTTGTTGGTTATCTGTCTTACATATAGTAGTGTGTGTATGATTTATCCCTCCTCTTCCACATTTCCCCTTTGGTAACCATAAGTTTGTTTTTGATATCTGTAAGTCTGTTTTCTGTTTTGTAAATTAGTTCATTTGTATCATTTTTAAAAATTATAGCCCACATATGGGCTTTCCTTGTGGCTTAGCTGGTAAAGAATCCGCCTCAATGCAAGAGACCTGGGCTCAATCCTTGGGTTGGGAAGATCTCCTGGAGAAAGGAAAGGCTACTCGCTCCAGTATTCTGGCCTAGAGAATTCCATGAACTGTATAGTCCATGGGGTCGCAAAGAGTCGGAGACAACTCTACGACTTTCACATTATGAGTGATATTTTATGATATTTGTCTTTCATTGTCTGACTTACCTCACTTAGTACGATAATCTCTAGATTCACCTATGTTCTATAAGTGCCATTATTTTATTTTTTATGGCTGAGTATTATTCCATGTTAAATATACCACATCTTCTTTATCAGTCTCTGTTGATGGACATTTGGGTTGTTTCCATGTCTTGGCTATAGGAAAGAATGAATGTATGTATATGGATGCATATAGCTGAATCACTTTGCTATACACCTGAAACTAACACAACATTGTAAATCAACTATATGCCAAGTAAAATTAAATTTTTTTAATTTTTGAAAAAGAAGAGAGATCATAAGAATGCTAGGGTTCCCCCACAAATTTATTTTTCATGGTTGTAGTGAAAGTTATGGCCTTTCAGGGTTGGAGAGCCGGAATTACAGGATAAATATACTCTAACATTGCAATCTCCTCAAGCCTTCAAATACTTTCCTCTACAATATATGATAAATTCAGCTCCATTTAATGTAGGCCACATTTTGAGTCCAGCCACTTGGCCACCCAACCAGCATTTTAGAGCTCTTCTTAATGGCTTCAGCTAAAGCTTTGAATCCTGAATCTCTGGTTAGTGACCCTATGTCAATAAATTCAGCATGATTAAAAAAAAAAGAAAGATACATCACATACATCATCTTAAATATGGGCGTGTTAAATGGGTTGTTTAGTTAGAATTAGCTTATACAACATTAATATTTTGCTTTTCATTCTTTCTCTTTCATGATATATCTGATTATTTCTGCATTTAATCAAAACATTTTATGCCTTTTTTAATAATACTGGTTTTTATTACTTATAGCTAAGACAAGAGTGATTAAGACTATAAAATGCTACAAACAGATCATTGCTTCTGCTATTATTTTTCCCTTAAAGAAAACATATCTCATAAAATGTTCCAATCAAGGGCCTTCCCTGTGGTCCAGTGGTTATGACTTTACCTTCTAATGCCAGGGGTGCGGGTTCAGTCCCTGGTTGGGGAACAAAGATCCCACATGCCACAGAGTATAGCTAAAAATTTAAAATAAAACAACATTGTAAATCAAGTATACTTAAAAAAATTTATATGTTCCAATCAGTAACAAGATTAGCATGTATTTCTAATTTATAAAATTTAATGGAAAGAAAATATCCATTGATACAAATCAATACTTCAGTCTCTTTGAAAACTAGGTTTTCAGGTTCCATAAGACATCTAATCAGTCTATAAAACTTTTTCCTTTCCATTCTTGTCCCTGAATGCTTAAGCATTTATTTACATATTTATTCACTAACCCAAATATGCACTTACTGAGTGCCTACTAGAAATTGATAAATTCTCCATATGTTGACCTTATACAAAATCATGCAAAAGAATTTTCCCAGATGGCCAAATGCAGCGATGCAGCAAGATATAATGGATATTCACTATTTTAATGATTCTTGTCATGCTGTTTTAATATTGCTTTAAGCTATTTTTTGAGAATTTTAATTTATTGTATTCTTTACTTATTTCAGTTGCACCCTAAGGCTAGTTAGTGAAGGATTCCATTTTGAAAAGTCTAAAAAATAAATAGAAGTTGAATTGCCAACATTTTTGTTGTTGCTGTTTCCAGATCTCTGGGAAATAGAAAGTTATGAGGGATGTAAAGAAATACTATCATGAGGAAGTGTCTTATTCAGTGTTTTATGGATAACACTTTTAATGTGCCAAACTGGTATTTAAAGAAACTCAATTCAGCCTCCCCAAGGTTATTTTCTCTCTCAACTACATGTTCTGGGGAAGACACAGTAGTATTCACCATTGTTAGTATCTGGGTCCTTTTTTGGGTTTAAACTACTTGAGTATGGAAGTTGATAAAGTACAATGGGATAGCAATGTTCAATCATTTTCTACTGCTTACAATAAAGAATTTACTCTGCATTCTTAGGGAAGGTCATTTTGAGAAATCAGGGTCACCCATACTGGTTAATGAATAATTTATATAGAGAATTAAAGGACAGATATGACATATTTTATCATTGACTTGTTGGTCAATAAAATTCTGGAGTCAATAGAATTTTCCTTAAAATTCTCCACATTTCCTAGTTATCTAAAGTTAAAATGGGTATATTAAATATAACTCCATATTAAAATAGTTCATTTATATTGATATATTTCTTTCTTCAAAGGGAAGCTGAGAAAACTTATGTAGGCACTATTAAGAACTACAAAGAGTAGAACAGATAAATCCATGGAGATCAGAGCAGTTGGTTCTTATTAGCTTCAAATGATGTTTTTGTTTGAGAGGCAAGATTAAGAGCTGAATAAGAACCAAATACTGATTGCTATCACTTACAGTATTTAGTCATTTGCACCAAGTTACTTACTAAAAATGGCTATATGTATAATCTCTAAGGTCTAAAAAAATGATTGTTCTCAGTTTATATTTTGGTACAATTATTAATACTCTCTTTCAGTCTTTGGGCAGTATATAATACTGGCAATTATATTCACAAGAAATCATAGACACTTAATATGAATTGTTGCTACAACAATATTTCCATGAACCAAAAACAAACAACAAAAAAAAACAATGATGCACTTACTTTTAAACAGTTCTGTTTTTTAAATGAGGATAATCTCATACTTTTGGGGATTTTTTTGTTTGTACTTAAATATTTATTTACTTGGCTATATTGCAGATAGATTCTTTACCGCCTAAGAGACCAGGGAAGTCTATTTGG
This sequence comes from Bubalus bubalis, assembly GCF_019923935.1. Taxonomy (NCBI): domain Eukaryota; kingdom Metazoa; phylum Chordata; class Mammalia; order Artiodactyla; family Bovidae; genus Bubalus; species Bubalus bubalis. Next base: position 118,536,025 of record NC_059159.1, read on the forward strand.
CTTCAACTGGTTCTTAACTGTGGCACACAATTTAGTTGTGGCATGCAAACTCTTAGTTGCAGCATGTGGGATCTAGTCCCCTGACCAGGGATCAAATGCAGACCTCCTGCATCAAGAGCTCTGAGTCTCAGCCACAGACCACCAGAGGAGTCCCAGTAATTCTTAGCAGATAAATAAATAGTGCAGCAAACATTGGGATGAGTTTCTAGAGATAAAGATGTTTAGGTTTATTATTCGGTCAGATAGAAATAAAGCCCATTAAAACAGATTTCTATAAGAATTTTACTTAAATCTGACACTTCTGAGAAACAAAATATTGATTATAATAGTCAAATAAGTTAAAACAATGCAGAATATTTATGTATATTGGGATGCCACGGAAGAGAAAAAATCTAAAGTCACTTGTTCACTAATAAAATTAAGAATCAATAAGCTTATACTTAGATTGTTGCTTTTAGGGTAAATTTATTTTTTGAATTTGTATTTAGACTATCTTGTTATTTAAACTTAGGGAATAATGTAAGTTCATATTTTAATGGGTGTTTCAAGAAGATCAGATAGGCTCTGAAAACTAAAGGGCTTTAGGGAAGTCATACAGACCTGACGACAAAGGAGAACTTTTGAGAAAGATCTAGACCAATGATTACACAGCCCTAACGGGATTCTGGAAAATGTTCTGATCATGTCAGATACTGTGTGATGGTTTTATTTGTGATACAAGTTGTAATCATACTCCTTTACAGAGTGTTATCCAGGGGCCACAAAAATGATCTTTAAAAGTTTTAGAACTAGCTTAAAGAAAAAAAGTCCTTAATCTTTGGCCTAGCTGAAATTTTGTTCCTATATTAAAATCTCAGGATAAATGGAGCTTCATTTTTGATGGTAGTATCCTCTACCATAAAAGTAAGTAGCTTGTACTGCCACACAGTAACAGGCCAGATACTGGGCAGAACATATTGTAACTGTACCTATGAATCATAAGGCTCTCTGAGAAAGGGGCTAGGCTCTTTGGTTGTAAGATATTGTCTATTATACTATGGTGCACTCATTGGAAAAGACTCTGATGCTGGGAGGGATTGGGGGCAGGATCAGAAGGGGATGACAGAGGATGAGATGGCTGGATTGGCATCACTGACTCGATGGACGTGAGTCTGAGTGAACTCCGGGATTTGGTGAGGGACAGGGAGGCCTGGCATGCTCCGATTCATGGAGTCGCAAAGAGTCGGACACGACTGAGTGACTGAACTGAACTGATGCTTATTTGCTCAGTTGTGTAGAACTCTTTGCAACTCTGTGTACTGTAGGCTTCTCTGTCTGTGGGGTTTTTCAGGCAAGAACAGTGGAGTGGGTTGCCATTTCCTTCTCCAGGGGATCTTTCCAATCTAGGGATCGAACCCATGTCACCTGTATCTCCTGCACTGCAAGCAGATTCTTTAGGAACCATGAGGGGAGTCCTTAGTTTACTAAGGACTAGTTTACTAAGTTTACTATACTGGAAATGTCTAATAGGTACTCCTGAAATGTACAGTCAGTTGTGGTGTCTGAAATTAGGATGAAAGGCCAATCTTTAGAATAGTGATCTAATTACTTAAAAGGCTAGAAAATTTTCTTAGCAGTGCTAGTCAGGAAAAGAATATGATAATTCATACTAACAGTACATGAGAAAGTTACCTAACATACCCTAAGAAATAATAAGGGGATAGTTGACAAGAGTTAAATCTAGAAATCAGGACAAGGTCATTTCATGATATAATTTAGGCATTAAAAATTCAGTATGGTGACTGCCTCAAGGCAAGATGGAGTTAATTAGGATCATATTTACTCCTCAGTCTAAAGCAACCAAAAATCCACATCAACTCTATTGTCCAAAGTATCTAACTGTCATCTAAATCAGATATAGATGAGACCCAGGGGAAAAATTAGGTGAGTCCTGTATTTGAGCCAGTATACTGTCTGGAGAATGTCAATGCCATGGACAGTAAAGGAGAGCTTAACTGCAGCCAAGAGATCTGAAATGCAGAAGTATAGCTGGGAGTCTGAATAAACCAAGACAGATAAAGTTTGCAGGGAAGAATTTCAGGAGGCGAAATAACTGCACAAAAAGAGAAACTTAGAGACTTGCAGAGGGTCCCCCATGAGTCTTTAGTTGACTGACGAGCATATGTCAATGAGGAAACTATCCAAGGCAGGGAGAGAAGGATGGGAGGGGGTGAAACTCACATAGACTTGGGATAATTTATTTTCCCAATAGCTGGAGTAAAACAAATTCTCAAAATTCATGGTGCATTGATTAAGGACTGAGAAATGGAGGTGAGAATAAGCCTAAGGTAAATGCTGGTATTTAAATGTATGGATGTGAGAGTTGGACTGTGAATAAACCTGAGCACCGAAGAATTGATACTTTGAACTGTGGTGTTGGAGAAGACTCTTGAGAGTCCCTTGGACTGCAAGGAGATCCAACCAGTCCATTCTGAAGGAGATCAGCCCTGGGCTTTCTTTGGAAGGAATGATGCTAAAGCTGAAACTCCAGTACTTTGGCCACCTCATGCGAAGAGTTGACTCATTGGAAAAGACTCTGATGCTGGGAGGGATTGGGGACAGGAGGAGAAGGGGATGACAGAGGATGAGATGGCTGGATGGCATCACTGACTCGATGGACGTGAGTCTGAGTGAACTCCGGGAGTTGGTGATGGACAAGGAGGCCTGGCGTGCTGCGATTCATGGGGTCGCAAAGAGTCAGACACGACTGAGCCACTGAACTGAACTGAAATGCTGGTATTAGAAACTGGAAGAAAGAGGATCCTTGTCCTGAAGTGGTGAAAGGTTTAGCAACAATGTCATCTGCAATTATTTGGAAAAAGATGCTCCTAGTGAGCTGAGTGATGTAATACAGGTAGTTTCTGAGCAGATGCCTCCTGGTTTCTTCTTGCTGCATGTAGTAAAATGTGAGAAGAGAAGTATATTATTAAACACTTAGTAGGCAGAACTTGCACCCCACTCTAGTACTCTTGCCTGGAAAATCCCATGGACCAAGGAGCCTGGTGGGCTGCAGTCCATGGGGTCGCTAAGAGTCAGACACGAGTGAGCGACTTCACTTTGACTTTTCACTTTCATGCATTGGAGAAGGAAATGGCAACCCACTCCAGTGTTCTTGCCTGGAAAATCCCAGGGACAGGGGAGCCTGGTGGGCTGCCGTCTATGGGGTCGCACAGAGTCGGACACGACTGAAGCGACTTAGCAGCAGTAGCAGCAGCAGCAGGCAGAACTTGACAGTTTTGAATTTTTTTAGTCTCCCTAAATGGTAACCAGTGCTATAATTAAGCAGGGGTTTTCAAGCAAAGGTCAAATCCAGGATACTGCAAAGAAAATGTGGTCTGTCTTAGGTCAGGCTGCTTAACAAAATACCAGCTCCTCAAATGGCACACAAAATATGTTCATTTCATTCCAATAGCCCCCAAAGCATCAAATTTCCAGCATCAATCCTATTGTCCAAAGTGTCTAAATGTCACCTAAATCAGATATAGGTGAGACTCCAGGTATTACTGATATTGAAGCAAACTTCTTCTTCACTTGTGAACTTGTGAAACCAGATAAATTATGAGATTCCAATATACAGTGGTAGGATTGGTATAGGATAGACATTTCCAATTCCAAAAGAAAGAAATCATAATGAAGAAAGGGCCGATGGGTCCCAAGCAAGTCTAAAACCTAGCAAAGCAAGTATCATCAGTTCTTAAGGCTCAAGAATAATCCCCTTTGGTTTGCTACTCTGCCCTCTGGACCCACTAAGGTTGAGGTCTTAGCCCTGCACCTCTGCCAGGCAAGGGTCCCACCCCCATGGTTCTAAGGGTGGCCTTAGAAGGCTTCAAATGAAGCCTGCCTGGCCTAAGATACAGTGTTTTGCTTTTAGTAATTAATGTAGCCACTTTAGAGATTTGCCTACGATAAACATTAATAACCAAAATGGAACATTCAGTCAGTATGTGTGTATGCCCAGATAGAATGTGTGTGTATTTTAATTCACTTCAACAAATATTTGTTGAATTCACTTTACTTCAGTTTCATGTAAATCTAAAATACAATTATTTGTATTCTACGCAAATAGTAATGAAATACATTTTTGTCAAAAAAAATTACATGTGAGATCTTTACTAAAAAAAAAAAGTGAAAAATAAATTGATCAGACAACAAAGGGTGAGGTATCCACTACTTGGAACATCCATTAAGGAAAGGGGTTGTTTTTTATCAAGGATTTTTCAATAGCAGAAATATTGAAAGTGCACATCTTAGTATCAAACAATGCTGATTGGCAGTTGTGGATTGTTATTTCCATTAATGTAGGCATCCTCACCATTTAAATATAGAAACTGCTCAGCACTTCCAAGTGTCCATTAGAGGATGGAAATTTGAATAGCTACTATGAACTCTTGCCTAAAATAATCTCTCCTAGCATGACAATCACAGGTCACTGACTCTGACCATCCCTATGTTCTCCTGGTATTAATGGGTATGATTTTTAGTTGTCTGACTTACTTTCTCATCAAAATCATTGACTAGTTTTATGGTTTCTGTCAGAGAAGCAACACAAAATGAATTTTACAATATGTTGTTTTTTCTCTTCTATAGCATGCAACAATAATTATAATATGTAATTATTATATATAATTATATTACTATTTTTTACATTTAGCATTAATAAAAATGTATGAATATTTCAACTTACTGATGCCATCAGATCCATCACTCTTGGATATAAAGCTTTACAGAGCCCGGACCAGAGACTTTATCTCTGGCACACACGTTGGCTGGATGAAGTTTCCTGTGAAAGTTAAAGTCGCTCAGTCATGTCCTACTCTTTGCGACCCCATAGACTATACAGTCCATGGAGTTCTCCAGGCTAGAATACTGAAGTGGGTCACCTTTCCCTTCTCCAGGGGATCTTCCTAACCCAGGAATCAAATCCTGCATTGCAGGAGGATTCTTTACCAACTGAGCTATCAGGGAAGGCTTGGAACCTTGCCATTCAAAATGTGAACCCATGACCAGCAGTATTGCCAGCACTGGGGAACTTAGTAGATATAGAGACTTTTATGCTTCCCAGGTGGTAGAGTGATAAAAGAATCTGCCTGCCAGTGCAGGAGTTGCAGGAGACACAGGTTTGATCCCTGGGTCAAGAAGATCCCCTGGAAGAGGAAATGGTGACCCATTCCAGTATTCTTGCCTGGGGAATACCATGGACACAGGAACCTGGTGGGCTACAGTCCATGGAGTCACAGAGTCGGACACAACTGAGCAACTGAGCACACGTGCGCATGTGCACACACACACACACACACACACACATATCTAGTAAATAAGAATTTACAGCTTAAATAATTTACAAGTGATTTGTGTGCACATTGACATTTGAGAGGCAGTCCCCTTGAGAAATGTGTTATCTGATAATCTCTGGTTGTATTGTGAATGTGAAAACAAAAGCAATCAATAACTATTTCCCATACCTTACTTCCAAGCACCCCAATATAGATAAATATATATACATAAATCATATCCTTTGATTTAAAGCAAAGTCTGTGGTTACTGCAGCAGATCAAATCATATTATTTTGAGTATCTTATATGTTATGGAGATTAATGGAACAATAAAACCTAATATTAAGAAATATAGTATATTCCTGATCCCCTCTCATCACCCCAGTGACAATATGTGAGAATTAGAATGAGAGTCACTTTATTCATGTCTCAGGAGATGAAGTCTATTAAAGCTGTATGATTAGTTATGGACAGTATGAGGGTAGCATCTAACGTAACTGAGAAACTGAATCTCAGCTTTCTATTCTATGAGAGATGTAACTCCCAGACAGGAATTAGCTAATCTTTAGCTTTCAGTGAAAAACTGTATTAGAATTCTTTTTTTCCATTTATTTTATTTTATTTTATTTTTTAACTTTACAATATTGTATTGGTTTGCCATATATCAACATGATCCGCCACAGGTATACATGTGTTCCCCATCCTGAACCCCCCTCCCTCCTCCCTCCTCTCTTTAATGCTAGATGATAGAGTTCCAACCATAATATTAAGAATTAGCTCCTATGACTGAATATTCTAGTCGTCTGCTTGGCTATCTGTTATATTTATTATGCTAGCTAGCTGATGTGATGTGCTTTAAAGGGTCAAGTTATGCCACAAATTTATTTATGTCTCCCTCTTTCTCTTCCTTCTTTATTTCTTTCTCACTGCCTCCCTATTCTAATCTGTCTGTTTATCTACCTGTCCATCTCAACCCTGCCTTCCTTCCTGTTGACTTCAGTTATCTTATGAGAACTCTACCCTTGGGGAGAATGGTGGCTTTTGCAAGTTCCATTCTCACTTAGTTCAGAAACTTCAGCCTTATGGAGAGACCCTCAGAGTCTGTATGAATCACTGCAAAACGATGTTGTTCCCATGTGGAACACATACCCTGTTCCTTCCAGAGAACAGGTTTAATTTAAACCAGTGTGACTGACATGTCAAAATTTGGTGGTGTGCTAAGAATGGAGTAGGAGGTTGGTAAAGATGGGGATAGAATTGTGCTTGCTATCCAAACACATAGAAGAGGGACAGTTTCAGAAATGGAAAGATACTGATAAGAAAAAAAAAGCACTGAGATAGCTACATATAATTACATTCCAATCATTTGCCAATATGGGAACTGTGTTTCCTCCTCTCTCTTCAGAAAACAGGCATAAATTAAGATTTCAAACTGACCACTTCCAACAACCCTATAAAATGTTCCCCTTAACTAAACTGATTGTCACTTTTGGAAGGCTGTCTTGCTCAGTTGGTAAAGAATCCACTTGCAATGCAGGAGACCCCAGTTCAATTCCTGGATCAGGCAGATCTGGTGGAAAAGGAATAGGCTACCCTCTCCAATATTCTTGGGTTTCCCTTGTGGCTCAGCTGGTAAAGAATCTGTCTGCAGTGCAAGAGACCTGGGTTTGATCCCTGGGTTGGGAAGATCCCCTGGAGAAAGGAAAGGCTACCCACTCCAGTATTCTGGCCTGGAGAATTCCATAGACTATACAGTCCATGAGGTTGCAAAGTGTCAGACATGACTTTGTCAGTGTTTGGGAGGGGGGTTCAGGATGGGGAACACGTGTACGCCTGTGGTGGATTCCTGTTGATATGTGGCAGAACCAATACAATATTGTAAAGTAATTAGCCTCCAATTAAAATAAATAATTTTAAATAAAAAAAAACTAACCAACTACATACATCCACGCATACATTTTCTAAAGGACTATAGTAAGAAGCACAATTGTGAATAGATAATATATCATGTTTTTATTAGTCTTAATAGTAAAAGCTTGTTAATAAAGTAGGTTACTAATAGCCTATTAATAATACATAATGTTATAATGTTTTATTTAAATTATCTGATTCAGTTGCCTAAGATCTTATGAATAAACTACAAAGCTTCTATGTGCAAGGATCAGATCCAAGTTTTAATAAATAGCACTTACTTATTATGAATGCTTTAGAAATATATTTTAGAAGCAATGCAATTTTTAAAAAAATCATCATTGTAACATTTGGCTAATTTTGGCGATACTTTGTAAAGTCAAAAAATGTAAGACTATCTCTTCACATAGTCAATTAAGCAAATTCTGGAATAGAGATTATCTAGATAGAATAACTACCTACAGGTTTCAGTGCATCTTTTAAGTGTCTCCTCCCCCCCACCAGGCTAAAAGGCCTGTAAGCCAATATCCCCCTGTGTTTGTGTTACTCTGGGTAAGATTGCTTTAGGAATATTATTTCAACTGTATTTTTATTCATCAAACATTCAGCATATACAGGGTACTGCCCTAGGAACTTTCATTTATATCATCTAGCTAGATTTCAGGAGCAGTAACTATTAGTTTAATGAAGGTTTGGGCAGATAACTTTTGGTGTATAGGAGGCTTATACCCAAACTTGCTTCATATACCCACTAACTGATTTATTTTTACCTGGAATACATTGTGATAGTTTTGCCTAGAGTTTAGGTATGTTTTAAAATATTGTTTTTTTACTACAAATTATGAGCAAAAGCTCTTAAAGTAGGATTTTTTTAATATTATATATTGTATGTGGCACTTGCATACATGACCAGGTACTTTTCAGAGCTTTTTTATTATATACAATCCTCACAAACAACCTAAGACATAGATGCTATTATTACACTAATTCTACAGAGTCACAAGGGCTTGAGCAAATTGCTTAAGGTTATAAGATACCAAGGGAACATTTCATGCAAAGATGGGCTTGATAAAGGACAGAAATGGTATGGACCTAACAGACGCAGAAGATATTAAGAAGAGGTGGCAAGAATACACAGAAGAACTGTACAAAAAAGATCTTCACAACCCAGATAAACATGATGGTGTGATCACTCACCTAGAGCCAGACATCCTGGAATGTGAAGTCAAGTGGGCCTTAGAAAGCATCACTATGAACAAAGCTAATGGAGGTGATGGCATTCGAGTGGAGCTATTTCAAATCCTGAAAGATGATGCTGTGAAAGTGCCGCACTCAATATGACAGCAAATTTGGAAATCTCAACAGTGGCCACAGGACTGGAAAAGGTCTGTTTTCATTCCAATCCCAAAGAAAGGCAATGCCAAAGAATGCTTAAACTACCGAACAATTGCACTCATCTCACACGCTAGTAAAGTAATGCTCAAAATTCTCCAAGCCAGGCTTCAGCAATACGTGAACTGTGAACTTCCAGATGTTCAAGCTGGTTTTAGAAAAGGCAGAGAAACCAGGGATCAAATTGCCAACATCCGCTGGATCATGGAAAAAGGAAGAGAGTTCCAGAAAAACATCTATTTCTGCTTTATTGACTATGCCAAAGCCTTTGACTGTGTGGATCACAATAAACTGTGGAAAATTCTGAAAGAGATGGGAATACCAGACCACCTGACCTGCCTCTTGAGAAACCTATATGCAGCTCAGGAAGCAACAGTTAGAAGTGGACATGGAACAACAGACTGGTTCCAAATAGGAAAAGGAGTACGTCAAGGCTGTATATTGTCACCCTGCTTATTTAACTTATATGCAGAGTACATCATGAGAAATGCTGGGCTGGAAGAAGCATAAGCTGGAATCAAGATTGCTGGGAGAAATATCAATAACCTCAGATATGCAGATGACACCACCATTATGGCAGAAAGTGAAGAACTAAGAGACTCTTGATGAAAGTGAAAGAGGAAAGTGAAGAAGTTGGCCTAAAGCTCAAGATTCAGAAAACTAAGATCATGGCATCTGGTCCCATCACTTCATGTGAAATAGATGGAGAAACAGTGGAAACAGTGTCAGACTTTATTTTTTGGGGCTCCAGAATCACTGCAGATAGTGATTGCAGCCATGAAATTAAAAGACGCTTACTCCTTGGAAGAAAAGTTATGACCAACCTAGATAGCATATTCAAAAGCAGAGACATTACTTTGACAACAAAGGTCCATCTAGTCAAGGCTATGGTTTTTCAAGTGGTCATGTATGGATGTGAGAGTTGGACTGTGAAGAAAGCTGAGTGCTGAAGAGTTGATGCTTTTGAACTGTGGTGTTGGAGAAGACTCTTGAGAGTCCCTTGGACTGCAAAGAGATCCAACCAGTCCATTGTAAAGGAAATCAGTCCTGGGTGTTCATTGGAAGGACTAATGCTAAAGCTGAATACTTTGGCCACCTGATGCAAAGAGTTGACTCTTTGGAAAAGACTCTGATGCTGGGAGGGATTGAGGGCAGGAGGAGAAGGGGACGACAGAGGATGAGATGGCTGGATGGCATCACCGACTTGATGGACATGAGTTTGGGTGAACTCCGGGAGTTGGTGATGGACAGGGAGGCCTGGTGTGCTGCAGTTCATGGGGTCTCAACGAGTCGGACATGACTGAGCAAATGAACTGAACTGAACTGATAATGCTGGTAGATGGGGGAGTTGGAACCTAACCCCAGTTAGTTTAGCTCTAGAGTCACTGCTCTTTACAACTCCACAGTGCTACTTCTCCTTGTGGTTGTAGGAGATGCTTGGGCCAGATGGGACCCAGTTATTTGAATCAGCAAATTCCCTTTGTACATAAGCAAGTGTGATTGGATTCCAGCTAAGTACTACTTTGAGATGGTAGGATATTAAACAGGTCTTTATCAAATCTAAAGACCATGGAACAACAAAATTTCTAGCATATAATCCCGTGAAATCAAACAAATTAGCTCACTTTTAAAATGAGTAACAAGCAGGGACCTGTGATTTTAAAATTGAATGACAATCCTTAGGCCACCAATTGCCAAAATGTGTAGGTTAGTACAGCAGGGCAGACCCCAGAAAAAAATTTCTCCCCTATACTTGTCTCAAGGATGACAATTTTTCTCAATCGGAGGAACCTTATGTAGTCAAACTGGTGGGAAATCTATGCCATGACGAGCATCCTTCCCCAGTAGTGTGCTTTTTTGTTTGTTTTTTAACCTTCTTCCCTTTACCCAGTGGTAGGAATTTAACTGTGAACTTCCCCTTTTTGCTTCACCTTTGTATTATGTGTGTGTGCTTAGTCATTCAATCATGTGCAATTCTTTGTGACCCCATAGACTGCCACCTCCAAGCCTCCTCTGGTCGTGCGATTTTCCACGCAAGAGTGCTAGGAGTGGGTTGTTATTTTATGCTTGCAGGGATGGTTAAATTTTTCACTGTAGTCCAGGTTTGGGGTCATGAAATCACATTCAGGCCTAACCACATTTCCCAGAGATAATGAGTATAGGCCTGGGTGGAAAAATGGACATGATTTGGGTCATTTCCTTCTGAGAAGGAAAACATTTTAAGTTTTATTTAGTATTAAGTGTGGCTGAAACATTCTTAAAACTGTATAATTGAAACATGTATAATATCATGTATGAAACGAGTCGCCACTCCAGGTTCAATGCACGATACTGGATGCTGGGGGCTGGTACACTGGGATGACCCAGAGGGATGGTATGGGGAGGGAGGAGGGAGGAGGGTTCAGGATGGGGAACACATGTATACCTGTGGCCGATTCATTTCGATATTTGGCAAAACTAATACAATATTGTAAAGTTTAAAAATAAATAAATAAAATAAAAAAAAAAACTGTAAACAAAGGAAAAAGGATTCATAGGATCTGAGCAGCCAAGGTATGAAATGGATTTTCTTTGAGAATCAGTCCCACTTGCATTGCATCAAATCCCCTTTGAATTTAAAATCATGGTCTAGTTCAAAGTTAATCAATTTGGGTTGTCTTGTCATCTTGTAACAAATTTCAGTGATTAAAGTTTTCACAAAAAGATGGGGCTGCCCAAGTTTTCATATAGTGTGTGTGTGTATATATATATAATTCACAGCACTTTATACATAAAAGAAGAAGAAGTGAAGTCGCTCAGTCGTGTCTGACTCTTCGAGACCCCATGGACTACAGCCTACAAAGCTCCTCTATCCATGGCATTTTCCAAGCAAGAGTACTGGAGTGGGTTGCCATTTCCTTCTCCAGGGGATCTTCCCGACCCAGGGATTGAACCCAGGTCTCCCACATTGTAGACAGACGCTTTACCGTCTGAGCCACCAGGGAAGTTTATGCATAAAAAGCTCTCAGCAAAAGATTTGTTGAGTAGTAGGCAGATCCATCTCATGAGTGGTGTTTAGATGTATTTTAGTAAATGTCAGCATTAGGAGTATTTGATAATTTATTCAATATCTATTCAACTCTGAAAAAGCAAGATATTCAGAGATGAATAACATATTATGCCTGTCTTTAAGGATATCTAGATATCTGGGAATATAGACAGTAAGACATTTAAAAACATACAGCATGGATGCAAGATGATAGGAATGGGATGCTGTAGAGAAAGCCCCTGGATAAATTTTGTTACCAGAAATTAGTGGCTTAAAATAGTGCAGATGTGTTGTTAGCACAGATCTGAAGGTCAGATGTTGAAAATTAAGGTGTCGTCAGGGGTGCGATCCCTCTGGAGGCTTTTGAGGAGAATCTGTTTCCTTGCCTTCACCTGGTAGAACTTGCCTGAACTCTGGCCCAGGGCCCCTGCCTTGTGTCAATCTCACTTTCATCTCTATGTCTCCTATTACTGATTCTTATCCCCCTACCTTCCTCTCATGAGAACTCTTGTGATTTTATCAGATTTGCCTTGAAAATCCAGGAAAGCTCTCCATCTCAAGATCTTTAACATAATCACTTCTACAATGTTCATTTTACTACATAAGTAAAATATTCCTAGATTCTGGGGAATAGGACATGGATATTCTTAGGGGACTGTGATTCAGCCTGCCAAAGCACCTAACTGAGTTTAATCTAGACTTAATTTGGATAGAGCTAGAAATGAGCTATGTGTCCAGGAGTGTGACATATTATATTGCTGGGCCTCAATTTCCTCAACTATAAAATAAAGAGACAGGACAATATGAACTTATATATCTGCTCTCATAATTTATGCTTTACAGACATAGCAACAGGGCCTATAGCATAGGATACTGAAAATATGACTTCCCAAACCCAAAATTACAGTTCTAGAACAAACTATTCTTGTCAGTTAGGCCCCCTCCAGCTTAGAAGCAATTACTGGAGCCACAGCAAAAACACATTCCCTCTCAAATATCTATACAATTCTGCCCTTATGTGGTTTAGTTGCTAACTCATGTCCGACTCTTGTGACCCCATAGACTATAGCCCACCAGGCTCCTTTGTCAATAGGATTTTACAGTCAAGAAATGCTGAAGAGGGTTGCCATTTCTTTCTGCAGGGGATTCCGACCCAGGGATCGAATCTGGGTCTTCTGCGCTGCTGGCAGATTCTTTACTGATTGAGCTTCCAGGGAAGCCCCTTATAAAGAAAGCCAGTAGGAAAATGATCTCTCTTCTTTATATTATCTTACCTGGTGACAGCTTTGGTCATCAGCAATATCTGCAAAGTTGTGAGGATTATTTGAAGTGGTTTTCATGACCTTATTTGTAATTAAGAAAGAAAATGGGTTGAAGTTGTTACTTAAAGTTAACGTTTATGACCAAGGGTATAGAATACAGTTTTAACTTTTATGGTCCTTTGGTTCAACCCAGGGTAAAGTGAAGTATGAAGTGAAAGTTGCTCAGTTGTGTCTGACTCTGTGACCCCATGGACTATAGCCCGCCAGGCTCCTCTTTGTCCATGAGATTCTCCAGGCAAGAATATTGGAGTGGGTTGCCTTGCCCTTCTCCAGTTCTCCCCAACCCAGGGATCAAACCCAGGTCTCCCACATTGCAGGCAAATTCTTTACTGTCTGAGACACCAGGGAAGCCCTCAACCCAGGGTAGATCATCTGAAAAAAAAACCCAAATAATTAGCATAAATTAAAGTTTTCCCTGATTTTTTCCTTTTATTTTGTTAGATTTTTATTTAGAAGTATAATAAAAACATTTTAAATAGTGATAGATTTATTATCCCCCTGTTTTTCAGAGGCCATGTCAGCATTGCATGCAGCATTACATTCGAGATCTTTCCAGAGAACAATTTGGAATTAAAATACTTGATATCCTCATTTGATTGGTAAACATAAATTTGTGTCATTGTTAGATTTTTTTTTCTAGCTTTCTAGAAGCTTAAAGTTTCATAGAGGTGGTATATAAATTTAAGAAAATAAACTTCTGGACCCTTTAAGGAATCAAATAATCTTAATAGGCTATCACTGCCTCATTAGTTAATAGAACAGGAACTCCAGAATTCATCCCTCTAGCGTTACATGTGGTTTCTATACTGTTAAAGGACTAATCTTGATTATGTGAAGGAAAAAAGTGTTCTTTCTTCTTAGATGTTTCAGAGAAGACTTTTAATCAGGGCAGCATTTTTATCTAACTTCCTGTACACAGACTGTGTGATGCCTTCTAGCACATCAGATGCCAAGCTTACATTAATATATATTTCATCATAATATTGAGTTACCCATTTAAAAACTACATATGTAGAGAGGACACCTATTATAGAATCCTGGTTCCCACATTTACCAGCTGGATGGCTTTGCCAAAGACACATAACCTCTCTGAATATTAGTTTTCTCATCCATAAAATGAGGGGGGTTAAAATAGAGTAACTCTGAAGGGGCTTCTTGCTCCGAAATTCAAGGACTCAATTTCGAATCATTTTAGGTTTCCTACTTTGCCAGCTTAATTGACTGTCTAGTTATAGAGTGCATTTTAATTCTCTAAATGTATCATTCTCTTCAGTTTCATTTAGAAGACTGAATCATTATTTCTTAAAAAGCATAGTGCTTTCACTCTGTCCGGTTCCAATGTGAAAGAATGTGGATCCATCCTTTGACCTTAAAGAGCAAGTATCAGATCCTAGATCTTAATTTCAAGCTCCACATACTTTAAAAAGAAAAAAAAAAAAAAAACCTTATAGATAGGATACTGATGCCACAATCTTGGCTCTCTGTGTACCAGTGCTGAATAAGAGTACAGAGACAGACTTATGGAGGGGAAAGAAAGAGAGGCTTTATTACTTTGCCAGGCAAAGAAGGCAACACAGTAGGCTAGTGCCTCAAGACCTGTACCTTCCTCCCTGGTGAGTAGCAAGAGGTTATATAGTAAGGCAGGGATGTGTGATAAAGATCCAGTCAATCCTAAAGGAAATCAATCCTGAATAATGAACTGATGCTGAAACTGAAGCTCCAATACTTTGGCAACCTGATGCGAAGAGCTGACTCATTGGAAAAGACCTTGATGCTGGGAAAGATTGAGGGCAGAAGAAGGGGGCAACAGAAGCTGAGATGGTTGAATGGCATCACTAAGTCAATGGACATGAGTTTGAGCAAACTCGGGGAGATTATAAAGGACAGGGAAGCCTGGTTTGCTTCAATCCATGGGCTCACAAAGATCCTGATGCAACTGAGCTAGTGAACAACAAGTAATAATCTCACATTCAGATTCTTCTACAAAGATTCAAAAGGGTGAGATTGCTGACAAGATTAGGTTGTATTCAGGGTCTTAGGTGGTCCAATCTCCTCATCTGATGAGCCTTTCTGGTCCTTTAATCCTTCTCCCTTGATTTGGAACTGTTCAGCCCTTTGAAACTCAGAGAAGGTCATGGAGGATGGAGCCTTGCCCACGAGAAATGGGAGACAATAAGGCCTTCATGCCCAGGAGTCCCACAGGGGTCCTGCCCTTTATCAATACCTTATATAGAATTATAGCACTGACAATCTGTACCTTTTTGTCAAGAATATCAGTTCGAACTCTGCTCAATGTTATGTGGCAACCTGGATGGGTGGGGAGTTTAGGGGAGAATGGATACATGTATATGTATGGCTGAGTCCCCTCGCTGTTTACCTGTAACTATCACAACATTGTTAATCAACCATACCCTAAAACAAAACAAAAAAAAGTTAAAAAAAAAAAAGAGAATATTAGTAGTTAGTGGGAAAAAGATATGATCTTTTCCCTCTTATTCCAATGTGAAAATACATGATTCACTAATCTTACATAGATGTAAGGCCTGTGTTTTAATCGCCACTGTATATCTAGAACTTAGCACCAAGTATCTGGATCAAACAGGTGATCAGTGAATATTAGACAAAGTAGATGTCAATGGGTTTTCCAGAGACAGCTAAGAAAAGTCAGGAACGTTTGCTACAAAATTATCTAATTTTTAAGCAAACTAGATACATACATTTTGAACTATCAAAGTCTTGGAAAGTGTTCTACCCTAAATCCTTCACTTTACATAAGAGGAAACTGAAGCTGAGGTAAAGAGAAAATTAACACAAGGACACATTGGTACCTAATAGAAGCCCTTGAATTAAAATCCAGATCTCTGGCTACTCACTTGTGTCTTTTGCCTGGATTCTTCATTCCAATAGCTTGCTTTTCTCAGAAATTGAATGGCATGGTATTTAAACAGAAAACCTCAGCCTGGTGGTTTAAGTCTCTTGTGTTCTTTTCTCTTATTTGCTCTCCCTTATCTGCCTACTCTCTTTCTTATCTAAGCATTCTCGCTCTCCTTATCAGAGGATTGGGGCACAGTTACTTGACATGTAATTTACATCCACTGAAAGCCTAGAGTTACATGGTATCCCATCTTACAGATAAGAACTACCAATCAGGATAAGGCTTTAGTTCTTAGCTTGTACTATTAAAGTTTACATCTGATTACTAACTTCAAATATGTTACTACATTTGCATATTTGCTGCTGCAGATAAAATGCTTTGGTGAGGTATCTCAGGGCATCAGTGTTCCTAAGTCTGTATTGAGACTTGAATTAGGAATTTTTTACTTCTCCTAGAAATATGCCCAGGAAACTATGTATTACAGAACTCTGCCTTTTGTAGTGATAGACTAACAAGAAATAAAGCGCTGCCTCCTTATCTAAATAGTTTCTTTTCTTTAATTGAAGTATAGTTCATGTACAATATTATATGTTACAGGCATATAATATACTGATTCACAATTTTGAAAGGTCATACTCCATTTATAATTATTACAAATATTGGCTATATTTTTATGTTATATAATGTATTCTTATAGCTTATTTTATATACAATAGTTTGTGCTTCTTAATCTATTCCTATGTTATCCCTCCTATCACTGCTCCTGCCCTGGTAACCACTGGTTTGATCTCTAGCTCTATGAGTTGGCATCTGATTTGTTATATTCACTATTTTATTGTACTTTGTGATTCCACATGTAAGTGATACCATGTAGTATTTGTCTTTCTGTGTCTGACTTCACTCAGCATAATGCCTCCAAGTCCATCCATGTTGCTTCAAATGTTAAAATTTCATTCTTTTTTATGGCTTAGGAGTGTTCCCTTGTATATAAATACCACAGTGTCTTTATCCATTCATCTGTTGATGAACAATTTGCTTTCATATCTTGGCAATTGTAAATAATGCTACTATGAACATTACAGTACATGTATCTTTTCAAATTTCATGTTTGTGTGTGTAGTGTTGTTGTCTTGTTGTTTTAACATGTATACCCACCCAGGAGTAGAATTTCTAGCTCATATGGTAGTTCTATTTTAGCTTTTTTGAGAAACCTCCATTCTCTTTTCTGAACTGGCTGTATCAATTTATATTCCCAGCAGCAGGGTACAGAGGCTCCCTTTCTCTACATCCTTGCTATCATTTGTTATTCATGGTCTTTTTGATGATAGACATTCTGACAGGTTTGAGGTGATCTCATTGTGGTTTTGATTTGCATTTCTGTAATGATTAGCAGTGTTGAACATCTTTCCAGGTGCCTATTGGCCATCTGTATTTCCTCCTTGGAGAAATGTCTGTTCAGTTCTTCTGCCCATTTTTTTATTTTTGATGATGATGCTGAGTTGTATGGGCTATTTATATATATTTTATATTAACCACTTACAGTTAAATAATTTGCAATTTTTTCTCCCATTTAGTAGGTTTAATTTTCATTTTGTCAGTGGTTTGCTTTGCTGTGCAAAACTTTTAAGTTTGATTAGATCCCATATGTTTACTTTTGTTTTTATTTCCTTTGCTTTAGCAGAGAGATCCAAAAAATACTGTTCTAATTTATGTCCGAGTGTACTGCCTGTTTTCCTGTAGGAGTTTTAAAGTATCTAATCTTAAATTTAGGTCTTTAATCCATTTTGACTTTCTTTTTTTATATGATATTAGATAATGAGGAGACTATTCTCCATTGTATATTCTTGCTTCCTTTGTTGTAAATTAATTGATCATAAGTGTGAGTTTATTTCTGGGCTCTCTATTCCATTCCATTGATCTATGTGCCTGTTTTTGTGCCAGTACAATACTGTTTTGATTACTATAATTTTGGAGTATAGTCTGAAGTCAGGGTGCATCATTTCTCCAGTTTATGATTCATTCTCAAAATTGTTTGGCTATTTGGAGTCTTTTGCATTTTGATACCAAGTTTAAAATTATTAGTTGAAGAATAAAAACCATATTATCATCTCAATAAACAGAGGATAAGCTTTCAATAAAACTTAACAACCATTTTTGATTAAAAAAAAGCACTCCAGATATCGGGCATAGAGGGAACACAACTTAACATAATAAAGGCCATAGATGACAAACCCACAGCTAAACTCATGATGAAAAAGCTGAGAGCATTTCCTTTAAGATCAGAACAAGACAAGGATGCTCATTGTTGCCACTTTTCTTCAACATACTATTGGAAGTCCTAGTCACAACAGTCAGAAAAAGTAATAAAAAGAATCCAAATTGGAAAAGTATAACTGTTACTGTGTGCAGATGACATGACACTACACATAGAAAACACTAAAGATAACATCAGGAAACTACTAGAGCTCATCAATGAATCTGGTAAATTTGCAGGATACAAAATTAATATACAGAAATCTGTTATATTTCTCTACACTAATAACAAACTAAAACTGCATCAAAAAAGAATAAAATAACTAGCAATAAGCATGCCTGAGGAGACAAAAACCTCTATTCAGAAAACTATAAGATACTGATGAAAGAAACTGAAGAAGACACAAATGGATGGAGAGATACACCATGTTCTTAGATTGGAAGGTGCAATATTCTTAAAATGACCATACTACTCAAAGAAATATTTTGCCAACTTTGCTAACAAAGGTCTGCCTAGTCAGGGCTATGGTTTTTCCAGTAGTCATATATGGATGTGAGAGTTAGAATATAAAGAAAGCTGAGCACCGAAGAATTGATGCTTTCGAACTGTGGTGTTGGAGAAGACTCTTGAGAGTCCCTTGGACTGCAAGAAGATCCAGCCAGTCCATCCTAAAGGAGATCAGTTCTGAGTGTTCATTGGAAGAACTGATGTTGAAGCTGAAACTCCAATACTTTGGCCACCTGATGCGAAGAGCTGACTCATTTGAAAAGACCCTGATGCTGGGAAAGATCGAGGGCAGGAGGAGAAGGGGACGACAGAGGATGAGATGATTGGATGACATCACCGCCTCAATGGACATGAGTTTGAGTAGACTCCGGGAGCTGGTGATGGACAGGGAAGCCTGGCGTGCTGCAGTCCATGGGGTCTCAAAGAGTCGGACACGACTGAGCAACTAAACTGAACTGAACTGAGCTACTCAAAGTAATCTACAGATTCAGTGCAACCCATATCAAAAATACCAGTGGCATTTTTCACAGAACTAGAATGGTTTGTTTTTATGGAGCATTCTTTCTACCTGAATTTCATGATTTTGTTTTAGAAATATTTGTTTATTAATTTTTGGCTGTGCTGAGTCTTTGTTGCTGCACATGGGCTTTCTCTAGTTGCAGTGAGTGGGGCTACTCTCTAGTTGTGGTGTGCGGACTTCTCACTGCAGTGGCTTCTCTCATTGTGGAACATGGGCTCTAGGCATGCCAGGCTTCAGCAGTTTTAGCATACAGGCTCAGTAGTTGTGGCTTGCAGGCTTAATTGCCCTGAGGCATGTGGGATCTTCCCAGAAAAGAGATGGAACCAGTGTCCCCTATATTGCAAGGTGAATTTTTAATCACTGGACCACCAGAAAAGCCCTGATAATGGTTTTATCATTATTAATTAGTCTCAAAGTAAACAGTAACTCTAGAATTAAGCATTATTAACACAGGAACCATAGAGTTGAATAAAGCTAAAACATAGGTGGGTAAACTGTCATTCATGAATTATATATAAATATCATATTCTGAAAGTTATAATTTTCAACTCTATCTGATTCTAAAAGTTACACTCACCATTTTAACAGAACTAGTTCAGTTTATTTTTGTGCAGATATATTTTAAGTTGAATTGATTAATCTAAACGTTAATTGTCTAATTTGACACTTGTCTACTGCATGGTTTCATGGACACGTGACCTGAGCTATCAAGGGCTTCCCAGATGGCCCACTGGTAAAGAATCTACTTGCCAATGCAGGAGACACAAGTGATGCAGATTTGATCCTTGGTTAGGGAAGATCCCCAGAGTAGGAAATGGCAATCTGTTCCAGTATTCTTGACTGGAGAATCCCATAGACAGAGGAGCCTGGTGGGCCACAGTCCAAGGGGATGCACAGAATTAGACATGACTGAGCACACACACAATAAGAGTGGACAAGACCTGGGCTATCTCACAGAATCCACATGTGGAGGGGCCCAGGGCTTAGTTTAATGCTCCACTGTCACCATCTTCAAATTCTTAATAATTTCGGAGCAAAAGGTCCTGCACTTTCATTTTTATGAAAGGTGATCATAACTTTGGGGGGGGTTTTGTTAATGTTGTGCAAAGGCAGTCAGAGTCCTTTTCACAAAAGTATGCAGTTAAGTTTTTAAAAATATAAGTAATTCATAACTCTCTGGGAAATAAACTTATGGTGAAACAAAACCTCATATGGGGGTGAGAGAGAGAGGGAGGAAGGGATGTGTTTTTGAAGAAGAAATATGTAAACTATTAAATAACACTTAGAAGGTAGTCTTATGGAGATTTTTGGCCAATGGATTCTCTGGTGGCTCAGATGGTAAAGCATCTGCCTGCAGTGAAGGAGACCCAGATTCGATCCCAGGTCAGAAAGATCCCCTGGAGAAGGAAATGGCAACCCACTCCAGTACTCTTGCCTAGAAAATTCCATGGATGGAGTAGCCCAGTGGGCTATAGTCCATGGGGTCGCAAAGAGTCGGACACTACTGAGCAACTTCACTTCCCTAGCAAAAGGACCCCTGAAGTATATTGCTTGATTCCGTCTTTAACTCTGAAACCAACAGATTCTTCCTTTTGCAGGAGGGAGAGGCAGAGTCAGTTTGAAGCTAAGCTTAGCACCATAGCTACTATGGAGATTCTATTTAGAGAGATTCAAGTGTGTTCCGGCTGTTATTTGTTGTTGCTTTTTTAGCTATCAATAGCTTCATATAGGAGAAGGCAATGGCTCCCGCTCCAGTACTCTTGCCTGGCAAATCCCATGGACGGAGGAACCTGGTAGGCTGCATTCCATGAGGTCGCTAAGAGTCGGGCAGGACCGAGCAACTTCACTTTCACTTATCACTTTCATGCATTGGAGAAGGAAATGGCAACCCACTCCAGTGTTCTTGCCTGGAGAATCCCAGGGACAGAGGAGCCTAGTGGGCTGCCGTCTATGGGGGTCGCCCAGAGTCGGACACGACTGAAGCAACTTAGCAGCAGCAGCTTCATATATGCATATATGGTCAGCTGCTCAGTCATGTGACCCCATATATTCTTCTTTTTCTGTCTTCTATCATTCTGATATGAGTATGATATCTGTAATAGAAGCAGAGTGAACTGATTAAGACTATGAATTTTCAGTCAGCTTCTGGCCTGTAATGAGACCTCGAGTACTTATTTAATTTCCCTGTGCCCAAGTTTCCTGATTTGTTAAATAAAGATAGTGGTCTTAATTGACAGAATTTATAGAAACATGTTATTAATTTTCAAATTTCTTATAAAAATCTTAGCACATAGTAATCTGTTTGCTGAATAAATTAATATAAAATTTTAAAATCCAATAATTTAAAACTATACTTTGAGAACAGACCTGAATATCCATGCATAAGAAAGATTATAGAATATATAAAAAATTCATATGATAAAAAAGCATTACAGCCTAATAGGGAAGAGATGAATTATAAGAAAGTCTATACATTTTATAGATAAATAGGTTATCTATGGAGAAAATATGATGGTAAAGTCTCAGTTTATAATACACACTAAAATAAATTACAGTAAAGGGCTAAATGCAAATTAAGACATCTAGAAGAAGACATATGCAATATTTAATCAATTTATGGAGAGAAAAGAACTGCTTATGGGAAAAACAGAGGAAGTAAAAATTCAGTTCCGTTCAGTTCAGTCGCTCAGTTGTGTCCGACTCTTTGAGACCCCATGAATCGCAGCACGCCAGGCCTCCGTGTTCATCACCAACTCCCAGAGTTCACTCAGACTCATGTCCATTGAGTCAGTGATGCCATCCAGCCATCTCATCCTCTGTCGTCCCCTTCTCCTCCTGCCCCCAATTCCTCCCAGCATCACAGTCTTTTCCAAAAGTCAACTCTTCGCATGAGGTGGCCAAAGTACTGGAGTTTCAGCTTTAGCGTCATTCCTTCCAAAGAAATCCCAGGGCTGATCTCCTTCAGGATGGACTGGTTGGATCTCCTTGCAGTCCAAGGGACTCTCAAGAGTCTTCTCCAACACCACAGTTCAAAAGCATCAATTCTTCAGCACTCAGCTTTCTTCACAGTCCAACTCTCACATCCATACATGGCCACAGGAAAAATCATAGCCTTGACTAGATGGACCTTTGTTGTCAAAGTAATGTCTCTGCTTTTTAATATGCTATCTAGGTTGGTCCTAACTTTCCTTCCAAGGAGTAAGTGTCTTTTAATTTCATGGCTGCAGTCACCATCTGCAGTGATTTTGGAGCCCAGAAAAATAAAGTCTGACACTGTTTCCACTGTTTCCCCATCTATTTCCCATGAAGTGATGGGACCAGATGCCATGATCTTCGTTTTCTGAATGTTGAGCTTTAAGCCAACTTTTTCACTCTCCTCTTTCACTTTCATCAAGAGGCTATTTAGTTCCTCTTCACTTTCTGCCATAAGGGTGGTGTCATCTGCATATCTGAGGTTATTGATATTTCTCCCAGCAATCTTGATTCCAGCTTATGCTTCTTCCAGCCCAGGATTTCTCATGATGTACTCTGCATATAAGTTAAATAAGCAGAGTGACAATATACAGCCTTGATGTACTCCTTTTCCTATTCGGAACCAGTCTGTTGTTCTATGTCCAATTATAACTGTTGCTTCCTGACCTGCATATAGGTTTCTCAAGAGGCAGGTCAGGTGGTCTGGATTTCCCATCTCTTTCAGAATTTTCCACAGTTTATTGTGATCCACACAGTCAACGGCTTTGCATAGTCAATAAAGCAGAAATAGATGTTTTTCTGGAACTCTCTTGCTTTTTCTATGATCCAGCGGATGTTGGCAATTTGATCTCTGGTTCCTCTGCCTTTTTTAAAACCAGCTTGAATATCTGGAAGTTCACGGTTCACGTATTGCTGAAGCCTGGCTTGGAGAATTTTGAGCATTACTTTACTAGCGTGTGAGATGAGTGCAATTGTGCGGTAGTTTGAGCATTCTCTGGCATTGCCTTTCTTAGGGATTGGAATGAAAGCTGACCTTTTCCAGTCCTGTTGCCACTGCTGAGTTTTCCAAATTTGCTGTCATATTGAGTGCAGCACTTTCGCAGCATCATATTTCAGGATTGAAATAGCTCAACTGGAATTCCATCACCTCTATTAGCTTTGTTCATAGTGATGCTTTCTAAGGCCCACTTGACTTCACATTCCAGGATGTCTGGCTCTAGGTCAGTGATCACATCATGGTGATTATCTTGGTTCGTGAATATCTTTTTTGTACAGTTCTTCTGTGTATTCCTGCCACCTCTTCTTAATATCTTCTGCTTCCGTTAGGTCCATATCATTTCTGTCCTTTATCGAGCTCATCTTTGCATGAAATGCTCCCTTGGTATCTGTAATTTTCTTGAAGAAATCTCTAGTCTTTCCCATTCTGTTGTTTTCCTCTATTTCTTTGTGTTGATCACTGAGGAAGGCTTTCTTATCTCTTCTTGCTATTCTTTGGAACTCTGCATTCAGATGTTTATATCTTTCCTTTTCTCCTTTGCTTTTTGATTCTCTTCTTTTCACAGCTCTTTGTAAGGCCTCCTCAGCCATTTTGCTTTTTTGCATTTCTTTTCCATGGGGATGGTCTTGATCCCTGTTTCCTGTACAATGGCACGAACCTCAGACCATAGTTCATCAGGCACTCTATCAGATCTAGTCCCTTAAATCTATTTCTCACTTCCACTGTATAATCATAAGGGATTTGATTTAGGTCATACCTGAATGGTCTAGTGGTTTTCCCTACTTCCTTCAATTTAAGTCTGAATTTGGCAATAAGGAGTTCATGATCTGAGCCACAGTCAGCTCCTGGTCTTGTTTTTGTTGACTGTATAGAACTTCTCCATCTTTGGCTGCAAAGAATATAATTGATCTGATTTCAGTGTTGACCATCTGGTGATGTCCATGTGTAGAGTCTTCTCTTGTGTTGTTGGAAGAGGGTGTTTGCTATGACCAGTGCATTTTCTTGGCAAAACTCTATTAGCCTTTGCCCTGCTTCATTCCATATTCCAAGGCCAAATTTGCCTGTTACTCCAGGTGTTTCTTGACTTCCTACTTTTGCATTCCAGTCCCCTATAATGAAAAGGAAATCTTTTTTGGGTGTTAGTTCCAAAAGGTCTTGTAAGTTCATAGAACCATTCAACTTCAGCTTCTTCAGTGTTACTGGTTGGGGCATAGACTTGGATTACTGTGATACTGAATGGTTTCCCTTGGAAACGAACAGAGATCATTCTGTCGTTTTTGAGATTGCATCAAAGTATTGCATTTCACACTCTTTTGTTGACCATGATGGCTACTCCATTTCTTCTCAGGGATTCCTGCCTGCAGTAGTAGATATAATGGTCGTCTGAGTTAAAATCACCCATTCCAGTCCATTTTAGTTCTCTGATTCCTAGAATGTTGACGTTCACTCTTGTCATCTCCTGTTTGACCACTTCCAATTTGCCTTGATTCATGGACCTGACATTCCAGGTTCCTATGCAATATTGCTCTTTGCAGCATCGGACGTTGCTTCTATCACCAGTCACATCCAGAACTGGGTATTGTTTTTGCTTTGGCTCCATCCCTTCATTCTTTCTGGAGTTATTTCTCCACTGATCTCCAGTAGCATATTGGGCACCTATTGACCTGGGGAGTTCCTCTTTCAGTATCCTATCATTTTTCCTTTTCATATTGTTCATGGGGTTCTCAAGGCAAGAATACTGAAGTAATTTGCCATTCCCTTCTCCAGTGGACCACATTCTCTCAGCCCTCTCCACCATGATACCCCCATCTTGGGTGGCTCCACGGGCATGGCTTAGTTTTTAAGCCGTGACTAAGTAAAAATTAGAGAAAATAAACTGTATCATTTTATTATAGTAAGAAAAGAATTGTTACAATTAGCAGCAGAGTTAATAAATTAATATTTATAATATTTAAAAATTCTTACAAGCCAAAGTAAGAAGCCACATGTTATAAAAATATGAAATACATTTATCAGGAATTTTTGGTTGCATATTATTAGAAATAAGAGCAAAACTAAAAAACAGAAATGTTGACTCTTATTATTGTAAGAATGTTATTCTGATAGTAGGTTTTACCAGATTGCAGTATTTTTCCAATGCTGGCCATGTGAATGTTTCTCCAAATGTAGGCAGGAAATATAAATTAATAAAAATAACAGTCTTGGACCCTTGAGGCCCCTGATCATAGAGAGGCCAATGTTTTCAAATAGTCATGAAAAACATAACGAGTTTTACCTGAGAATATTTACATACTCGGTATAGGTTAGTTCGCATAACTGTGCTTTAAAGAGTTGCAGGCATTTTTATGCTAATGTTAGATCATCTCCCTTCAAAAATAAAAATCATAAGCAGCAACAAAAAAAGCATAAATGAGTAAGTAAAGATGGTGCAGTATGTTTGTTATATTAGTAAGGGAACAGTTAGAGCATTTCCAGATCACTGATCAGGCATTGAACTACTTATATAAAGGACTGAAAAAACTGCTCTGATAACAGGCTTGTTCACCTGTGTGGGTGCACATTTCCTATATCAGTGCAGAACCAACATTTTCTAGCCAAATTATTTCATTTACAGAAAGAAGTACTGTAAAACAACACACCATTCTAGAACACCGAGTCGAAGTGTCCCCTAATCAATCATTTTGTCCACAGAACAATTGCTTCAGGTTTTGAGGTGTAGAATTTGAGCACGATTAACATATTGTTGACCTTGGCCTCAGCCTCACAGGATAACCTGCAGGTACATCCCAGGAGACTTTTTGTATAGTCTCTTGTTTCTTTTTAGGAAGAAAATGTCCTCTTGATGTTTATTAGACTATTCCTTTTGCCTGTTGAAAGGTTTCATGTGGAATGAACAGCCTATGTAGCTGTTCAAATAATAAATAAGCTATAGATGCATAAGGAACTTCCCTATAGGACCCTAGAGGCAGGGCAATCACTCATCCAGATCTTTTTGCTTTCCTTTAGTGAATTTCCTCAGTATCTGTTTTAAAGGCTGATTACATCGCTCTATGAGGCTATCTGTCTCTGACTGATAAAGGAGTGGTTAGCAAAGAGGAAATCCTCAATCAGTATGTTTCTTCATTAAAAACATCCTCTTTCCTTCTACAGTTAGTTGCAGGATAAAAGTTAGAAACTTTCATATGATCAAAAAGCAAAATGATTCATCTCTCAGTAGAAAATGCCCCTTCCCACCAAGATGCGACTGTTAATTCAGCAAGGAACACTGACCTGGGTGTCTGCCAAATTACTACATTTTATGCTTTCAAAAAAATATCAGATCAGATCAGATCAGTCGCTCAGTCGTGTCCGACTCTTTGTGACCCCATGAATCGCAGCACGCCAGGCCTCCCTGTCCATCACCAACTCCCGGAGTTCACTCAGACTCATCAGGTCAGTGATGCCACCAGCCATGTCATCCTCTGTCGTCTCCTTCTCCTCCTGCCCCCAATCCCTTCCAGCATCAGAGTCTTTTCCAATGAGTCAACTCTTCGCATCAGGTGGCCAAAGTACTGGAGTTTCAGCTTTAGCATCATTCCTTCCAAAGAAATCCCAGGGCTGATCTCCTTTAGAAAGGACTGGTTGGATCTCCTTGCAGTCCAAGGGACTCTCAAGAGTCTTCTCCAACACCACAGTTCAAAAGCATCAATTCTTCGGCGCTCAGCCTTCTTCACAGTCCAACTCTCACATCCATACATGACAACAGGAAAAACCATAGCCTTGACTAGACGAACCTTTGTTGGCAAAGTAATGTCTCTGCTTTTGAATATGCTATCTAGGTTGGTCATAACTTTCCTTATATATATACAAATATTTGTAAATGATGGCATTAAGGATTTTAATAAAAGATATGAGGCAGTTTAATGCAGGAGGAGTTAGGGGTTGTTGCCTCACTGAACTTTGAAGAGTGCCCTACCATGGAGACAACACAGTCCTTCTGGGTACTCTTCTGAATACTATAATAACATCACAGGTGGCATTCCCATGCTCTTGTTTCTTAGAAAGAATCTAGACTGTGGTGACCTACCAAATTTTCTGTACTCCGTCTTGATAGTGCCTACAAATCAAAAATAAGAAGCTTTTTTCTTTTCTTTTTTTGGTGGTCTTCCAAGATACTTAGAATCCTAGCAATGGCATTTTGCCCAACTGGTTTCCCGAAGGTGCGCTGTCAGCCAGGAACATTTATCGTTCCCAGTGTTGCTCAGTCTGGATGGCCTGGCTTTGTAGCCCTTCATCCTCTGGAACTCTTCATGGCCAGAAGAGTTTTTCCTGCCAGATTATAAATGAAGCTGTATCTTCTCTCCCTGGACTCCTGGCCGTTTCCCATCAGTTATAGTCTCCTGACCTCACGGCTTATGTCTTGAAGTTTAAATCTTGATTTAAAAAACTAATTAGGTTTTCCGTATCTCACCATGTTGGCTTGGGTCTCCTCTACCAGACAGAGTGTACTCTCCAAGTTCTAATTCCTATGTATTCTGTGTGCCAATGATTGTGAATGAAAAGGAAATATTAAACATGCTATAATACTTGAAAAGTACAAAAATGAATACTAGTTATCTACCCTTCTGAGGAATACGACCAGTTGAGAAAGGTGATTTTCTTATAATTTTGTTTATTTTATTTTTGACTGTGCTGGGTCTTCATTGCTGTGCACTGGTTTTCTCTAGTTGCAGCAAGTGTGGGCCACTCTAGTTGCAGCCCACAGGCATCTTATTGCAGTGGCTTCTCTGTTGCAGAGCAAGGATCTTATCACTCCTTTTTTCAAACTTTCCAAATCCCATCACAACTAGACTAAAATCCATATACCTAATGCAGCAAACATCATTCCATGAACCAGCTAGAGTCACCTTTTAGAATTCCTACCACTTTCCCTTTTCTCTCTTGGGACATTTGGGTCTTCCTGCTGGGCCTTCAAAATGTCTTACTCATTCCTCTTTTTTTTTTTTTTTGGCCACACCACCCAGCATGTGGGATCTCTTAGCTCACTGACCAGGGATCAAACCCTCACCCCTGCATTGGAAGCACAGAGTCTTAACCACTGGACTGCCAGGGAAGTCCCTCATTCTGTTTTTGGACTTTTGTTTCACCTGTTCCCTGTTGGTGAATTGCACATCCTCCAGTGTAGCTTACTTCCATATTTTGTTCCTTACCACCTTCTTAGTGAGATCTTCCCTGATCTCCTTATCGAAAATAAGTGATTCTCCTACTTTCTATCTGCTTACTAGTTTTTTCCTCTTGCTTTTACCCATCACTACTTATATTGTTTCATATACATCTCTTTGTTTTCTATCTCTCAAGCAGGTTATAAGCAATAAGTGGACAATTATTTATTGCTTTATCTACTTATTTTTTTTATTATTTATTGCTTTATCTACCTACCTACTACGCAGCTACCTTTCTATCTGTAATATTTAAAAGACTGCTTGTCACATAGCAAGTGCTTAATTGCTATTTGCAGCAAAAAATAAATCAATGAATTAGTATATAACCACAATTACCATAATCTAGTGACACTACCTTAAATCTTCCCTATTTGTGGTCTGAATTTCTTACCGGTCTTCCACTATAGTTACCCTTCACATGCTCCTTGACCACACTTCCTAAAACACCAGCCAATCATGCCAGTCCCATATTTGAAATAGTCTTTACTAATTTTTCCTGACTCTTTTAGGAGTTCCTCCTGTATATATCTCAGTACAACTTGGGTGAACATCTGTTGTAGAAAGTGTCACATTGTTCTAAATGACACAGTTCTTGGTGTCCTTACTAGACAGTAAACCTTTAAAGGCCTGAACTAAGGAATGTGATGGTTTATATCCCTGTAGCCCTTCAACATTTACGGACATGCTCCATGTGCATTTTCTAATTTTATGCAGATTATTAGAGTGCCTTTTTATAAGAGAAAATTGAGATTTTTGAGAAACTAAGTGACTTCTGCAAAATCACACATGTTGAATGAAGTACATTTTAAATTAATTCTTCAAATTTCAGGATTGTTTTGCCCTTCTCAGTACAACTAAAATGCATCCTAAACAAGGAAGAGTTCTTAGGTTTGGCATTCAGGGACCTCAACAATTTGAATTTAAGCCTCTTTACCAAACCTACAAGTGCCATCTCCTCTAAATACTCCAAAATGTAATCATTAAAATTTGAAAAAATATTACTGATATGTCACTTTCTCCTTCTCAGATTTTTTTCCTCCCATATGTAATAGTCCCAGTAAATCTATAACACTTCTCACTTTTTCCTTGTCTTGATCCTACCTTTTGTTCAAAGTTCAGCTAAAAAGCCATCACCATTAAGACGAATTTTCTGATATAGTAACTGGCTACCTACTTTGAGCTAACATAATATTTTAGCTATCTAGCTATCTATCTGTCTATATCTTTTGGAAATATTAAATTTCAAGACTCTATATTTTATTAGAAAAAGCAAAAGTTTAAAACCTATATATATAAAAGATAAAGTGCTTGTAACTGGAGCTTTAATATATTTAGGCAGTATTGAGTTAGATTTGTCTTTAGTTTCTCAACAGGCCATATGTTTGAATATCGATTAAGATTAAACTGAGCTGTACATAGGGGAAAACCAAAGTAGATGCCGCTACTGCTGCTGCTAAGTTGCTTCAGCCGTGTCCGACTCTGTGCGACCCCATAGACGGCGGCCCACCAGGCTCCCCAGTCCCTGGGATTCTCCAGGCAAGAACACTGGAGTGGGCTGCCATTTCCTTCTCCAGTGCATAAAAGTGAAAAGTAAAAGTGAAGTCGCTTGGTCGTGTCCGACTCGTAGCGATCAGGCAAGAGTACTGGAGTGGGGTGCCATTGCCTTCTCCACAAAATAGATGACTTACATACAAAGGTACATTTTAAAGGGTAGAAAGGTGACTACACAGTGGTCAGGAATCTGGAATCCTTCTGCTGCTGCACAGTCCATGCCACAAGACTCCCATTCTCAAGATGCTTCCGAGTGGCATCAGTGTTCCAGAAATAAAGAGGACAGACAGGAGAAGTGCCATAGCATCCATGGCAAGATGGACATACTTGACATAAAAGAATGTGATAAGATTGAAACTCAGTGTATGGAAAGCAGTATATCAGACAAATACTATTGTAGTTATGTTTACATCAGACAAAACAGACCTAAGAGAAAAAAAACTACTGGAAATAAAGAGGGTTACCACATAAAAATATAATTTTAATTTTATATCCTTCAGGAATATATGACAATTTAAAATTGTTATGCCCCTAGCAATGTAGCTACTTAAATATATATATATATATATTATATTTTAGTTAAAAAGTGTCAGAATTAAATGAAAAATATATGAATTTATACAATCCACAATCATAATGGAAGATTTTATTATAACTTTTTAGTAACTGATAGACAAAAGACAAATTATTTTCTGACTGTGTGGGTCTTTGATGCAGTACATGGGCTTGTCATTGCTGTGCATGGGCTTTCTCTAGTTTTAGCAAACAGAGGCTACTCTCTAGCTGCAGTGTGTGGGCTTGTTGTGGTGGCTTCTTTTGTTGTGGAGCACAGGCACTAGACTACGTGAGCTTCAGTAGTTGCGGCGCACAGGCTCAGTTGTCTGGAAGCATGTTCTGGACCAATTCCTGGACAAGGGCTTGAACCTGTGTCCTCTGCATTGGAAGGCAGATTCCCAACCACTGGACAAGGGAAGTCCCAAAAGAGAAATTATTAATAAAATGACTGAACATATGAACATAAAGATCTATAAGCTTGAGCTAAAGGATGTATGTATACAACATCTGCAGAGTGCATAGCCCTTATAAACACATACCCAAGAGACCTAAAAAAATTAAATCCATATTGGACCAATATAGAAAAATCTCAAGAAATTTAAGAGATTATGTTCTGGGACCACAGTATAATTACATTAGAAAGCAACACAAGAGACAAGTTACCAAAACTTCACCTGTTTGGAAATTGCCAGAATACAGCTAAATGATACTTGGATCAAAGAAGAAATTATAACCTAAATGATAGAATATTTAGAACTGAATGAGAATGAA
Source organism: Bubalus bubalis (assembly GCF_019923935.1). NCBI lineage: Eukaryota > Metazoa > Chordata > Mammalia > Artiodactyla > Bovidae > Bubalus > Bubalus bubalis. The sequence continues at coordinate 118,567,194 of NC_059159.1, forward strand.
AAACCACATGTTTATAAGTGAGTTGATGTGAGTTGAACTTTATTTATAGGTAAATGCATAGCCTTACATGATTTTACGAGAAAGAAAGAAAGCCTAAAAAATTAGGTGGCAAATCTTTCATTTTAAAAGTTAGAATAACAAACAATAATTTCAAAGAAATCAAATGGATGGAGAGAACAAAAAATAAGAGCAAAAATGAGTGAACAGAAAATAAGATATAATAGGAACAACGAAGCCAAACCTTGGTTGTCCTAAAGCCTAATAAAATAGACAAACCCATGATGAGATTCATCAAGAGAAAGAGAAGAAAAAAGTGACAGAACTATAAATATAGAAAAGATTAAAAATAACAATATTAATTAATATTAATAAGATCAATAAGAATATTAATAATATATAAGAACATTAATATTGTTAATAAGAATAATAGGAGAATATTATAAATATACTGTAAACTTGAAAACTTCAATGAAATGGATAAGTTCTTATAAAAACATAACTTATCAAAACTGAATCAAGAAGGAGTAACTGTAGTACTCCTATATCTATTAAAAAATTCAGTGTTGTTAACCTTCTTACTAAAAACTTCAGGTCTAAGAGTTTTACTAGCAGGTTCAACTCAATGTGTAAAGAGTTGGATAATTCTATTCTTAAGTAATCTCTTTCAGAGAATAAAAAGGGAAATGGAACAATCCATAATTTCATTTTAGGAGGCTAGCATAGCATAATATCGATACCATAACCTGACAATGAAGGTGTTATAAAGGAAAACTATTACTTTGGAATTTAGTTTCATAGATTATCTAAGTCCTAAATGTAGGATTAGGACACTGAATTCAGTAGTATATAAATACATTAATCCATCATAACCAACTTGGATTTATCCCAGCCTTGAGTGGTTTGTTTAACATTAGCAAATCAATTAATGCAAATTATCATGTTAATGAGTTAAAAAGTTGTGGGGAAAATGTGATAAAATTTGGCATTCCCTTCTTCCTAACACCTCAAACAACCTAGAAAGAGAAGCCATAGGAGATGTGTGTCACTCTGCTGCATGTAGTTTCTGATTGTATGATTTTGATGCTGCATGCGCTTCTTACCCCACCTCAAGCTTTTGGCTTAAGAGCTTTTTCTAGAAGGCATAAGGGCCCTCAGTCTTTGCATTGACAGCTCAGAAAAGCTAAGCAGTTGATGCACAAGGGAACATTCAGTCATTCAGTCAATGGGTTTAAGAAGTCTTAAAAAAAAAAATATGTAAGTGGTGCAAATAACTAAAGAATATGAAATTAATTGAATGACCATGAAGTAATTTTTTCAGAAGAAGGCTTAATTTTGGAAGAACATAATAGATTTCAAACATACTCTCTTTTTGGTCAATAGGCATCCATTAAGAATCACCTTTGTGAAGCACTGAGCTTAAAACTGGATAATAAGTTGAACAAGACACAGTGTGTACCCTCGATGAGGTCAAAGTAATAGAAAGAAGCATCACAGATAAAGATGTTAAAACATATTGTGTGAAATACTAAAATAGTGTTGAGGTAAGGTCTATGGAAACAGAGACAAGAATGTCTAATGTTGCCAAAGGAGTCAAGGACTCTATTAATGGAGAATCTTGAGTGGTGATTTAAAGGCTAAGTAGAATCTACAGGAAACAGAAGGGTTGGAATGAGTGTTCTAGGAAGAGGAAACAAATATCCAGAAGTTAAAAGAGCATGCTTGAGGGAGAGGTGAGTCCATAGTCTGTAGTGGAGGGAATATAATGGGAGACCACAAAGACAGAAGTTTATATCCTACATCAAGAATTTATATCCTACAGGCCTTGAGAGCTTTTGATCTGTTTAAAATATTCCAGTGACATAATCAGCTAGGTATCAGAAATGTGGAAAAATCAGTTCTGAATCAGCAAAGAAAAATCTAGTACCATACTTACACCAATAGATTTGAGTCTGATGTTTTGAAGAGAGAATATTCTTGGAGAGAACATGGATCTGATGTTTGTTCTTGAACCCTGAGTGATTATAGCAGAAGGAGGAATTGTCAAACAGGATTAACCAGAGTTTTCTCCTCTTAATATCTAAGAAAAGGAAAATAATAATATAACACAGACTTGTTTGTGTGTTTAGCATTAGGTATCTTAAGTCAGTGCTGCTCAGTAGACCTGACTTGAGTCACACATTAAGATTTTGAATTCCTTATTATTTAATGCATAGCTTTTCAATGATTTAATTGCTTAAAAAAAAAGATATTAGACAATGAAAACAAAGCAAGAGCAAAGAAAATCTTCTGAAAACATTAAAGAACTCACGAGTAACACAGGCCATTTTCCTTCCCTAGGACATGAAAGTATATTTGTATTTTCTCTAATGCCATGGCACTGAAAATGATTTTTTATAGTGACAAATCTCATCAGGCCATCAATAATGAGGTTACCTACCTTAAAGCACATTGTCCTTTCCTATTGCTAGGATGGAAAGGTCAGGGTGAACTAATGATGTCAGATATAGATTATTTTTCAAGCAGAAACAGGCATTTTAAGAGCACCAAACAAGCTATGAAAACCAACTCAGTATGGGTTACATGATCATTTTACTGGTTTTTGAAATATGAGATGAACTGTAACCTTTAGAGTCTACACTTTGATAGTGATGAATTGATTAATCTTACCACTTATTGCATCCTTTACCCAGTCACCTGATGGCATTCTGAGTCACTAGTTTCTATGAAAGATTAAAGCCAAAGGAAATTATTCCTCTTTGTTCAGTACTACCTTTACTATCAGAATGAAATTTTTAATGAAAGATTCAGAAGTGTTTTGTCCCAGCCAAGAATATTTTCAAATATTAAACATAATTTTTTAAATACATTTTTAAATTATAAAATACTCCTAATTCTTTGTCTTCTCTCTTTTTCACATTTGGCTCTGCTAGGGCAGAGCAACAGGTGTTGTCAAGGGAAGAAAGAAATAAAAGGTTTACAGATTTTGAAGTTTTCTTATATTAGATCAAAAGCTCGCAAACTTCTCCTATAAATGGCCAGAGAGTAAAAATTTAGACTATGTGGAACAGTTATACAGTCTTCATCTCAACTACTCAACTTTGATATTGAAGTACAAAAGAAGCCATAAACCTAGGTAAACAAATGAGTATAGTTGTGGTCCCATGAAACTTTAGTTATGGGAGCTAAAATTTGAATTTCATATAATTTTCATGTATTACAAAATACTGTTTAAAAAAAAAAAACACACTTTTTCCCAACATTTTTAGTATTTTTTTCCAAAAAATACTAAAATCAATCCTAATTTACGAGCTAAAACGAAGGCAGGCAGCAGGCCAGAACTGGCTTGGGGGAAGCAGTTTGTCAACTCATGGACTGGACACTTTTTGTGGGTAGGAATCTTAGTACACAAAGTAAAGTATGCAAAAAACCTAACATTTTCAATTTCCTCCATAATACAACTTATTTCATATTATAAGCTTCCCTGGGGTAGGTTTTGTCTTGTCATTTATCACTTGTCTTTGTCTTATCATTTGTCTTGGCACTGGGGTTAACATTTTAGGAAGTTGATGTGTGGATAAGGCATCTTGATTTGGATATGGGTTAAAGGATACCTTTTCCATGGGGATAGTCTTGATTCCTGTCTCCTGTACAATGTCACGAACCTCTATCCATAGTTCATCAGGCACTCTGTCTATCAGATCTAGTCCCTTAAATCTATTTCTCCCTTCTACTGTATCCTGAATGGTCTAGTGGTTTTCCTCGCTTTCTTCAATTTAAGTCTGAATTTGGCAATAAGGAGTTCATGATCTGAGCCACAGTCAGCTCCTGGTCTTGTTTTTGCTGACTGTATAGAGCTTCTTCATCTTTGGCTGCAAAGAATATAATCAATCTGATTTCAGTGTTGACCATCTGGTGATGTCCACGGGTAGAGTCTTCTCTTGTGTTGTTGGAAGAGGGTGTTTGCTATGACCAGTGCATTTTCTTGGCAAAACTCTATTAGTTTTTGCGCTGCTTCATTCCGTACTCCAAGGCCAAATTTGCCTGTTACTCCAAGTGTTTCTTGACTTCCTACTTTTGCATTCCAGTCCCCTATAATGAAAAGGACATCTTTTATGGTGTTAGTTCTAAAAGGTCTTGTAGGTCTTCACAGAACCGTTTAACTTCAGCTTCTTCAGAGTTACTAGTTGGGGCATAGGCTTGGATCACCGTGATGTTGAATGGTTTGCCTTGGAAACAAACAGAGATCATTCTATCGTTTTTGAGATTGCATCCAAGTGCTGCATTTCAGGCTCTTTTGTTGACCATGATGGCTACTCCATTTCTTCTGAGGGATTCCTGCCTGCAGTAGTAGATACAATGGTCATCTGAGTTAAATTCACCCATTACAGTCCATTTTAGTTCTCTGATTCCTAGAATGTCGATGTTCACTTTTGCCATCTCCTGTTTGACGACTTCCAATTTGCCTTGATTCATGGACCTGACATTCCAGGTTCCTATGCAATATTGCTCTTTACAGCATTGGACCTTGCTTCTATCACCAGTCACATCCAGAACTGGGTATTGTTTTTGCTTTGGCTCCATCTCTTCATTCTTTCTGGAATTATTTATACACTGATCTCCTGTAGCATATTGGGCACCTACTGACCTGGGGAGTTCCTCTTTCAGTATCCTATCATTTTGCCTTTTCATACAGATCATGGGGTTCTCAAGGAAAGAATACTGAAGTGGTTTGCCATTTGTCTGAGGAGGCCTTACAAATAGCTGTGAAAAGAAGGGAAGCAAAAAGCAAAGGAGAAAAGAAAGATATACCCATTTGAATGCAGTGTTCCAAAGAATAGCAAGGAGAGAGAAGAAAGCCTTCCTCAGCGATCAACACACAAAAAAAGAGGAAAACAACAGAATGGGAAAGACTAGAGATCACTTCAAGAAAATTAGAGATACCAAGGGAATATTTCATGCAAAGATGGGCTTGATAAAGGACAGAATGGTATGGACCTAAAAGAAGCAGAAATATTAAGAGGTGGCAAGAATACACAGAAGAACTATACAAAAAAGATCTTCATGACCTAGATAATCACGATGGTGTGATCACGGACCTAGAGCCAGACATCCTGGAATGTGAAGTCAAGTGGGCCTTAGAAAGCATTGCTATGAACAAAGCTAGTGGAGGTGATGGAATTCCAGTTGAGTTATTACAAGTCCTGAAAGATGATGCTGTGAAAGTGCTGCACTCAATATGCCAGCAAATTTGGAAAACTCAGCAGCGGCCACAGGACTGGAAAAGGTCAGTTTTCATTCCAATCCCAAAGAAAGGCAATGCCAAAGAATGCTCAAACTACCGCACAATTGCACTCATCTCACACGCTAGTAAAGTAATGCTCAAAATTCTCCAAGCCAGGCTTCAGCAATACATGAACTGTGAACTTCCAGATGTTCAAGCTGGTTTTAGAAAAGGCAGAGGAACCAGAGATCAAATTGCCAACATCCGCTGGATCATGGAAAAAGGAAGAGAGTTCCAGAAAAACATCTATTTCTGCTTTATTGACTATGCCAAAGCCTTTGACTGTGTGGATCACAATAAACTGTGGAAAATTCTGAAAGAGATGGGAATACCAGACCACCTGAACTGCCTCTTAAGAAACCTATATGCAGGTCAGGAAGCAACAGTTAGAACTGGATATGGAACAACAGACTGGTTCCAAATAGGAAAAGGAGTACATCAAGGCTGTATCTTGTCACCCTGCTTATTTAACTTATATGCAGAGTGCATCATGAGAAACACTGGGCTGGAAGAAGCAGAAGCAGGAATCAAGATTGCCAGGAGAAATATCAGTAACCTGAGATATGCAGATGACACCACACTTATGGCAGATAGTGAAAAGAACTAAAAAGCCTCTTGATTAAAGTGAAAGAGGAGCATGAAAAGTTGGCTTAACTCAACATTCAGAAAATAAGATCATGGCATCTGGTCCCATCACTTCATGGGAAATAGATGGGGAAACAGTGTCAGACATTATTTTTCTGGGCTTCAAAATCATTGCAGATAGTGATTGCAGCCATGAAATTGAGACGCTTACTCCTTGAAAGGAAAGTTATGACCAACCTAGAGAACATATTAAAAAGCAGAGATATTACTTTGCCAAAAAAGGTCCATCTAGTCAAGGCTAGGTTTTTCCAGTAGTCATGTATGGATGTGAGATTTGGACTGAAGAAAGCTGAGTGCCAAAGAATTGATGCTTTTGAACTGTGGTGTTGGAGAAGACTCTTGAGAGTCTCTTGGACTGCAAGGAGACCCAACCAGGTCATCCTAAAGACCAGTGCTGGGTGTTCATTGGAAGGAAGATGCTAAAGCTGAAACTCCAATACTTTGGCCACCTCATGAGAAGAGTTGACTCATTGGAAAAGACTCTGATGCTGGGAGGGATTGAGTGGGGGGCAGATGTAGAAGGGGACGACAGAGGATGAGATGTCTGGATGGCATCACTGACTCAATGCACATGAGTTTAGGTGAACTCCAGGAGTTGGTGATGGACAGGGAGGCCTGGCGTGCTGTGATTCATGGGGTTGCAAAGAGTAGGATACGACTGAGCAACTGAACTGAACTAAACTAATGGATACCTGTCCACATTGATTCCCTTTGGTCCATGGTTATTGATCAAAATGGGAAACTGCCGAGTTATTCTGTGTTTCCCATAAAGCTTCTTCCTATTTCCCTGTCTTAGACTTTTATCATTCTTGCTCCTTTGTCTCACTTCAGCATGGGAGAGTCGTGAGCTACAAAGCTTTCTACTTAAATGTTCCATGTAGGAGGAGCCAAGACGGTGGAGGAGTAGGACGGGGAGAACACTTTCTCCCCCACAAATTCATCAAAAGAGCATTTAAACGTCGAGTAAATTCCACAAAACAACTTCTGAATGCCGGCAGAGGACATCAGGCACCCAGAAAAGCAACCCAACTCTTCGAAAGGAGTAGAGAAACTTTTTTCATCTTTAACGTAGATGTTTTATCAATGGTGCTGTATAGAAGGAGAAGTTTTGAAACTACTGTAAAAATAAGACCGATAACTGGAAGTAGGAGGCTTAAGTCCAAACTCTGATTCCAGGAAACTCCTGACTCCAAGGAACATTAATTGACAGGAGCTCATCAAATGCCTCCATACCGACACTGAAACCAAGCACCACACAAGGGCCTACAAGTTCCAGGGCAAGACATACCAAGCAAATTCTCCAGCAACAAAGGAACACAGCCCTGACCTTCAAGATACAGGCTGCCCAAAGTCACCCCAAAACCATAGACATCTCATAACTCATTACTGGACATTTCATTACACTCCAGAGAGAAGAAATACAGCTCCATCCACCAGAACATCAACACAAGCTTCCCTAACCAGGAAACCTTGACAAGCCACCTGTACAAACCCACACACAGAGAGGAAATGCCACAATAAAGAGAACTCCACAAACTGCCAGAATACAGAAAGGACACCCCAAACTCAGCAATTTAAACAAGATGAAGAGATAGAGGAATAGCCAGCAGATAAAGGAACAGGATAAATGCCCACCAAACCAAACAAAAGAGGAAGAGATAGGGAATCTACCTGATAAAGAATTCCGAATAATGATAGTGAAATTGATCCAAAATCTTGAAATTAAAATGGAATCACAGATAAATAGCCTGGAGGCAAGGATTGAGAAAATGCAAGAAAGGTTTAACAAGGACTTAGAAGAAATAAAAGAGTCAATATATAATGAATAATGCAATAAGTGAAATTAAAAACACTCTGGAGGCAACAAATAGTAGAATAACAGAGGCAGAAGATAGGATTAGTGAATTAGAAGATAGAATGGTAGAAATAAATGAATCAGAGAGGATAAAAGAAAACGAATTAAAAGAAATGAGGACAATCTCAGAGACCTCCAGGACAATATTAAACACTACAACATTCGAATCATAGGGGTCCCAGAAGAAGAAGACAAAAAGAAAGACCATGAGAAAATACTTGAGGAGATAATAGTTGAAAACTTCCCTAAAATGGGGAAGGAAATAATCACCCAAGTCCAAGAAACCCAGAGAGTCCCAAACAGGATAAACCCAAGGCGAAACACCCCAAGACACATATTAATCAAATTAACAAAGATCAAACACAAAGAACAAATATTAAAATCAGCAAGGGAAAAACAACAAATAACACACAAGTGAATACCCATAAGGATAACAGCTGATCTTTCCATAGAAACTCTTCAAGCCAGGAGGGAATGGCAAGACATACTTAAAATGATGAAAGAAAATAACCTACAGCCCAGATTACTGTACCCAGCAAGGATCTCATTCAAGTACGAAGGAGAAATCAAAAGCTCTTCAGACAAGCAAAAGCTGAGAGAATTCTGCACCACCAAACCAGCTCTCTAACAAATACTAAAGGATATTCTCTAGACAGAAAACACAAAAACGGTGTATAAATTCAAACCCAAAACAATAAAGTAAATGGCAACGGGATCATACTTATCAGTAATTACCTTAAACATAAATGGGTTAAATGCCCCAACCAAAAGACAAAGACTGGCTGAATGGATACAAAAACAAGACCCCCTACATATGTTGTCTACAAGAGACCCACCTCAAAACAGGGGACACATACAGACTGAAAGTGAAGGGCTGGAAAAAGATTTTCCATGCAAATAGGGACCAAAAGAAAGCAGGAGTAGCAATACTCATATCAGATAAAATAGACTTTAAAACAAAGGCTGTGAAAAGAGACAAAGAAGGTCACTACATAATGATCAAAGGATCAATCCAAGAAGATATAACAATTATAAATATATATGCACCCAACACGGGAGCACCGCAGTATATAAGACAAATGCTAACAAGTATGAAAGGAGAAATTAACAATAACACAATAATAGTGGGAGACTTTAATACCCCACTCACACCTATGGATAGATCAACTAAACAGAAAATTAACAAGGAAACACAAACTTTAAACGATACAATAGACCAGTTAGACCTAATTGATATCTATAGGACATTTCATCCCAAAACAATGAATTTCACCTTTTTCTCAAGCGCACATGGAACCTTCTCCAGGATAGATCACATCCTGGGCCATAAAGCTAGCCTTAGTAAATTCAAAAAAATAGAAATCATTCCAAGCATCTTTTCTGACCACAATGCAGTAAGATTAGATCTCAATTACAGGAGAAAAACTATTAAAAATTCCAACATATGGAGGCTGAACAACACACTGCTGAATAACCAACAAATCACAGAAGAAATCAAAAAATAAATCAAAATTTGCATAGAAACGAATGAAAATGAAAACACAACAACCCAAAACCTGTGGGACACGGTAAAAGCAGTCCTAAGGGGTAAGTTCACAGCAATACAGGCACACCTCAAGAAACAAGAAAAAAGTCAAATAAATAACCTAACTCTACACCTAAAGCAACTAGAAAAGGAAGAAATGAAGAACCCTATGGTTAGTAGAAGGAAAGAAATCTTAAAACTTAGAGCAGAAATAAATGCAAAAGAAACAAAAGAGATCATAGCAAAAATCAACAAAACCAAAAGCTGGTTTTTTGAAAGGATAAATAAAATTGACAAACCATTAGCCAGACTCATCAAGACACAAAGGGAGAAAAATCAAATCAATAAAATTAGAAATGAAAATGGAGAGATCACAACAGACAACACAGAAATACAAAGGATCAAAAGAGACTACTATCAACAATTATATGCCAATAAAATGGACAACGTGGAAGAAATGGACAAGTTCTTTAAAAAGTACAACTTTCCAAAACTCGACCAGGAAGAAATAGAAAATCTTAACAGACCCATCACAAGCACAGAAATTGAAACTGTAATCAAAAATCTTCCAGCAAACAAAAGCCCAGGTCCAGACGGCTTCACAGCTGAATTCTACCAAAAATTTAGAGAAGAGCTAACACCTATTCTGCTCAAACTCTTCCAGAAAATTGCAGAGGATGGTAAACTTCCAAACTCATTCTATGAGGCCACCATCACCCTAATACCAAAACCTGACAAAGATGCCACAAAAAAAGAAAACTGCAGGCCAATATCACTGATGAACATAGATGCAAAAATCCTTAACAAAATTCTAGCAATCAGAATCCAACAACACATTAAAAAGATCATACACCATGACCAAGTGGGCTTTATCCCAGGGATGCAAGGATTCTTCAATATCTGCAAATCAATCAATGTAATACACCACATTAACAAATTGAAAAATAAAAACCATATGATTATCTCAATAGATGCAGAGAAAGCCTTTGACAAAATTCAACATCCATTTATGATCAAAACTCTCCAGAAAGCAGGAATAGAAGGAACATACCTCAACATAATAAAAGCTATATATGCCAAACCCACAGCAAACATTATCCTCAATGGTGAAAAATTGAAAGCATTTCCTCTAAAGTCAGGAACAAGACAAGGGTGCCCACTTTCACCATTCCTATTCAACATAGTTTTGGAAGTTTTGGCCACAGCAATCAGAGCAGAAAAAGGAATAAAAGGAATCCAAATTGGAAAAGAAGAAGTAAAGCTCTCACTATTTGCAGATGACATGATCCTCTACATAGAAAAACCTAAAGACTCCACCAGAAAATTACTAGAACTAATCAATGACTATAGTAAAGTTGCAGGATATAAAATCAACACACAGAAATCCCTTGCATTCCTATACACTAATAATGAGAAAACAGAAAGAGAAATTAAGGAAACAATTCCATTCACCATTGCAACGGAAAGAATAAAATACTTAGGAATATATCTACCTAAAGAAACTAAAGACCTATATATAGAAAACTATAAAACACTGGTGAAAGAAATCAAAGAGGACACTAACAGATGGAGAAATATACCATGTTCATGGATTGGAAGAATCAATATAGTGAAAATGAGTATACTACCCAAAGCAATTTATAGATTCAATGCAATCCCTATCAAGCTACCAACAGTATTCTTCACAGAGCTAGAACAAATAATTTCACAATTTGTATGGAAATACAAAAAACCTCGAATAGCCAAAGCGATCTTGAGAAAGAAGAATGGAACTGGAGGAATCAACCTACCTGACTTCAGGCTCTACTACAAAGCCACAGTTATCAAGACAGTATGGTACTGGCACAAAGACAGAAATATAGATCAATGGAACAAAATAGAAAGCCCAGAGATAAATCCACACACATATGGACACCTTATCTTTGACAAAGGAGGCAAGAATATACAATGGATTAAAGACAATCTCTTTAACAAGTGGTGCTGGGAAATCTGGTTAACCACTTGTAAAAGAATGAAACTAGAACACTTTCTAACACCATACACAAAAATAAACTCAAAATGGATTAAAGATCTCATTGTAAGACCAGAAACTATAAAACTCCTAGAGGAGAACATAGGCAAAACACTCTCTGACATACATCACAGCAGGATCCTCTATGACCCACCTCCCAGAATATTGGAAATAAAAGCAAAAATAAACAAATGGGATCTAATTAACTTTAAAAGCTTCTGCACATCAAAGGAAACTATTAGCAAGGTGAAAAGACAGCCTTCAGAATGGGAGAAGATAATAGCAAATGAAGCAACTGACAAACAACTAATCTTGAGAATATACAAGCAACTCCTACAGCTCAACTCCAGAAAAATAAATGACCCAATCAAAAAATGGGCCAAAGAACTAAATAGACACCTTTCCAAAGAAGACATACAGATGGCTAACAAACACATGAAAAGATGCTCAACATCACTCATTATCAGAGAAATGCAAATCAAAACCACTATGAGGTACCATTTCACACCAGTCAGAATGGCTGCGATCCAAAAGTCTACAAGTAATAAATGCTGGAGAGGGTGTGGAGAAAAGGGAACCCTCTTACACTGTTGGTGGGAATGCAAACTAGTACAGCCACTATGGAGAACAGTGTGGAGATTCCTTAAAAAACTGGAAATAGAACAGCCTTATGATCCAGCAATCCCACTGCTGGGCATACACACTGAGGAAACCAGAAGGGAAAGAGACACGTGTACCCCAATGTTCATTGCAGCACTGTTTATAATAGCCAGGACATGGAAGCAACCTAGATGTCCATCAGCAGATGAATGGATAAGAAAGCAGTGGTACATATACACGATGGAGTATTACTCAGCAATTAAAAAGAATACATTTGAATCAGTTCTAATGAGGTGGATGAAACTGGAGCCTATTATCCAGAGTGAAGTAAGCCAGAAAGAAAAACACCAATACAGTATACTAATGCATATATATGGAATTTAGAAAGATGGTAACAATAACCCTGTGTACAAGACAGCAAAAGAGACACTGATGTATAGAACAGTCTCATGGACTCTGTGGGAGAGGGAGAGGGTGGGAAGTTTTGGGAGAATGGCATTGAAACATGTAAAATATCATGTATGCAACGAGTTGCCAGTCCAGGTTCGATGCACGATACTGGATGCTTGGAGCTGGTGCACTGGGACGACCCAGAGGGATGGTATGGGGAGGGAGGAGGGAGGAGGGTTCAGGATGGGGAACACATGTATACCTGTGATGGTCATTTTGATATTTGGCAAAACTAATACAATTTTGTAAAGTTTAAAAATAAAATTAAATTAAAAAAAAATGTTCCATGTAACCATACTGTTCTGGGGGCTTCCTGGGGCTCCTACTCAGAAATAGTGTATGCATTTGCTGTTCTCGAGTTTTCATTAACCAGTGCCCCCTCACAGGAGCTTGGGAGGCAGAACACAGGACCATCCATCCCAGAGGCTCACCTACATCTGCACATTCATTGCTGTGAGTGGAGAGCAGGGCAACTGTGGCTTGAATGGGATTAGGTTAGGGGAAATGTTGGGCCAAAGTGAAAAAGAAACACTAAGAACATTGTGGTGAATAATTAAATAATGAAACAATGTCTATCTTTCTTTGAACACAGTTTTATACACTGCATTCTTTATTACAAAACATGACTAAAATCCTCCTTGGTGCCAAAATGACTGGGAGTATTAGGTGAGCATAATGGAATTGGTTCCTTCCTTCATGAAGTTTATAGTGCAATGGAAGACAGGTAGCAATCATTCAACCTCAAAATTAATCATCACAAATAGTGACTCAGCCACAGGGGCCAGGTTGCACTTTGACTGTTGTTCACATTAATGCTGAATGAATCAGACAAAATTGCAGTAATGAATTTGAGCAGGTATGTTAATTTGGTGGGTAAACTGCTGGAAAACTCTCTCTTTCTGTTTCTCTCTCCCTATCCTGTTCCCTCTTCTACCCACACAGGTACAAAAACATTTGTTTGTGGACTCAGAGAAACAAAAAGAAGATAAGCTAGTTATAAATAGATGTGAAATATCTTCAACCTTTGATTCTGAAAATTAGCACTTAGATATTAAAAACTGAAGGGAGAAACACAAGTTTTCATAGAATATTGAAGCTTTCCTATGCAGGCATAATTATAATTTTATTTTCTTTTAGGTGCAAGTGTAGATATAAAACTCCTAGAAACTTTCCAAACAACTAGAGTGGAGGGTACTGCAGATTTTATGTATAAGGATTATTTGGTTTAGAATGCAGTGACAGTTTAGAGCTTTCAGAATCTGTATGAAGTACTGAATTAAATCAGAAATTTTATAAATCAATTACCTTATCAAGACTGTTTTGAAGTCTCCCTGGTCTCCTGCTAGGTCAGGATTACTTTTCAGCACAGAAAAAATATTAATTATATTGAATTTATTTCTGGTAAGAAATAGAACTCAACTCACAATTTCAAAGTATAGGACAAAAATATTAGCTAAGTTTAAATATTTGAAGATAGAATAGTGATGTTGAGACCTTCTGATAATAGAATAAGTTAGACAGTATGCAGTTTGCATTCAATCACTTCTAGAAATATCTCCAGTTTCTCTGAAACTATATTTTCTTCTGTTATTCTATATGCGCATTTTAATGGCAGTTATTGATTTACTGGCTAAATAGGCAGATTAAATACTAAATGGAAAATAATGGAGGAAGTTTCTCTGAAAATATTCTAAGAAATGCATAGGATATCTGTGACTGTGGTATTAGTATTCATAGTTGTTCAGTAGAAAGAGTAAAATTGATTTGATCTCCTTCCTGAAATCCCATTATAATTATTTTACCCTATGCAGAACATGCATTTTTAATTGAACAGCATCAGACTTCACTTGAAACTTAAAATTTCTATCCTCTTTCTAAACAATAAACTTTCATTTAATCCCACATCTGGTAACTTCTTCCTGAGACTCCCTTCACTGTTCTCACATTTCACCAGTACCAGATTTTAGCTCAGTGCTAGAACCCCAGGCCATACCTCTGTCATTACTCTGAGAAGAATGGAGGGTCCCAGATCCTAGGTCAGCCGTGAAATAAAAAGTACGGCTGGGAGGAAAGTTAAGAATTCACTTTGGGGCTAATCATTCGTTGTCAAGAAAACCTTTTCTCTTATACACCTAGTCAGCAATCATAGCACCTCATGTTCCTTTCAATGTCTTCATTTAACAGTCTAGTTGATGATCCTAATCACTCAGTTCAGTTCAGTCACTCAGTCATGTCTGACTCTTCGCGACACCGTGGACCAGAGCATGCCAGGGCTCCCTGTCCATCACCAACTCCCAGGTCTATTCAAACTCATCTCCATTGAGTCAGTGATGTCATCCAACCATCTCATCCTCTGTCATCCCCTTCTCCTCCTGCCTTCAATTTTTCCCAGAAACAGGGTCTTTTCAAATGAGTCAGATCTTTGCATCAGGTGGCCAAAGTATTGGAGTTTCAACTTCAACATCAGTCCTACCAATGAACATTCAGGACTGATATCCTTTAGAATGGACTGGTTGGATCTACTTGCAGTCCAAGGAACTCTCAAGAGCCTTCTCCAACACTACAGTTCAAAAGCATGAATTCTTCAGCATTCAGCTGTCTTTAAAGTACAACTCTCACATACATACATGACTACTGGAAAAACCATAACCTTGACAAGACAGACATTTGTTGCTAAAGTAATGTCTCTGCTTTTTAATATGCTGTCTAGGTTGGTCATAACTTTCCTTCCAAGGAGTAAGCATCTTTTAATTTCATGGCTGCAGTCACCATCTGCAGTGATTTTGGAGCCCCCCAAAAATAAAGTCTCTCACTGTTTCCTCATCTATTTGCCATAAGGTGATGGG
Organism: Bubalus bubalis; assembly: GCF_019923935.1. Lineage (NCBI taxonomy): Eukaryota > Metazoa > Chordata > Mammalia > Artiodactyla > Bovidae > Bubalus > Bubalus bubalis. The sequence goes on from NC_059159.1 coordinate 118,582,407, forward strand.
ACCAGATGCCATGATCTTGGTTTTTTGAATGTTGAGCTTTAAGCCATCTTTTTCACTCTCCTCTTTCACTTTCATCAAGAGGCTTTTTTAGTTCTTCTTCACTTTCTGCCATACAGTTGGTGTTATCTGCATATCTGAGGTTATTGATATTTCTCCTGGCAATCTGATTCCAGCTTGTGCTTCATCCAGCCCAGCGTTTCTCATGATGCACTCTGCATAGAAGTTAAGTAAGCAAGGTGATAATATACAGCCTTTTCCTATTTGGAACCAGTCTGTTGTTCCATGTCCACTTCTAGCTGTTGATTCCTGTTCTGCATGCAGATTTCTCAAGAGGCAGGACAGGTGGTCTAGTATTCCCATCTCTTTCAGAATTTTCCAGTTTATTGTGATCCACACAGTCAAAGGCTTTGGCATAGTCAATAAAGCAGAAATAGATGTTTTTCTGGAATTCTCTTGCTTTTTCCATGATCCAGCGGATGTTGGCAATTTGGTCTCTGGTTCCTCTGCCTTTTCTAAAACCAGCTTGGATATCTGGAAGTTCACAGTTCATGTATTGTTGAAGCCTGGCTTGGAGAATTTTGAGCATTACTTTACTAGCGTGTGAGATGAGTGCAATTGTGTGGTAGTTTGAACATTCTTTGGCATTGCCTCTGTTTGGGATTGGAATGAAAACTGACATTTTCCAGTCCTGTGACCACTGCTGAGTTTTCCTAATTTGCTGGCGTATTGAGTGCAGCACTTTCACAGCATCATATTTTGGATTTGAAATAGCTCAACTGGAATTCCATCACCTCTACTAGCTTTGTTCATAGTGATGCTTCCTAAGGCACACTTGACTTTGCATTCCAGGATGTCTGGCTCCAGGTGAATGATCACACCATCATGATTATCTGGGTCATGAAGATCTTTTTTGTACAGTTTTTCTGTGTATTCTTGCCACCTCTTCTTAATATCTTCTGCTTCTGTTAGGTCCATACCATTTCTGTCCTTTATTGAGCCCATCTTTGCATGATATATTCCCTCGGTATCTCTAATTTTCTTGAAGAAATCTCTAGTTTTTCCAAGTCTTTTGTTTTCCCCTGTTTCTTTGCACTGATCACTGAGGAAGGCTTTATTAACTCTCCTTGCTATTCTTGGTAATTCTGCATTCAAATGGGTATATCTTTCCTTTTCTCCTTTGCTTTTCACTTCTCTTCTTTTCACAGCTATTTGTAATAAATTTCACTTTAGCCATGTCATTCCTTGTTACTGTGAGGTCTTGCCATGGGTTAATGAAGAGGGAGAAGTAGCAGTTTCTATGACAGTGAAAAGTGAAAGTGGCTCAATTGTATCCAACTTTTTGCAATCCCATGGACTATACAGTCTATGGAATTCTCTAGGCCAGAATACTGTAGTGGATAGCCTTTCCTTTCTCCAGGGGATCTGCCCAACCCAGTGATCGAACCCAGATCTCCTGCATTCCAGGCAGATTCTTTACCAGCTGCGCCACAAAGGAAGCTCCAGTTTCTATGATGGGATATTTAAATATATATGTAATTGTGTTACACATATAATTAACTCTTTAGAGTAGTCTTACAGTTATTTTTTTCTTGTAGTTGATTTACAGTCTAAAATTTAAAAATTAGTTTCCACAATAGCAAATCTAGCCAAATGGCCATGTACACAATCTCTCCTTCCTTGACTTACATTCTTGAGATTTGTCTTTGTGTTTCTTTTTCACTTAAAAATATGATACTGGACTTCTGGTCTAGTAATTAAGACTCCACCCTTCCAATACAGAGGACATGAGTTTGATTCCTGGTCAGGGCAGTTCTGCATGAGGGTTGTGGCCAAAAATTAATTAACCTTTAAAAAGAGATTTTAAAAAATTTTAATGCAATATTATACTCTTGATATTTTAGGCTGTGGGTGTCTGTTATCAGAGGAAGGGCAAAATAAAAACAAAAAGAACTGATTGTAGAGACTACTTATTCATAAAACTGCATGGTAAAAGTCTTTTGTCATTCAAGTTTTATTTTTAAGAAAGAAAAATAAGTATTATACCTTGTGAAAGTCTTTGTTTTTGATAGGAAAATCTAGAAAGAATTGCAAAAAATAACATAAATTTCAACTTTGGTAGAGGAAGTATGATTCTATTCAGCTCTTTAAAGCAGTCTCCCTGTTACCAACCTGGGTTCCTGGACTGTCTTTAAGGCATGGCTTTACTGGTGCTCGTGCTGGAACCCAGGGAGTGAAACCAAGTAACAGATGCCCTTGCTCACTCACTCCCTTAAGGGGAGCAAGCTGGTTCCTTCTATAAGGTAAGGATAGGGCCAGGAATCTGGCCAGAGCGGTGGCTTGGGTGGTTTGCCCATCCCCTAGGTGGTGGTTTGTGCACCCTGCTTTTGCTCCTTATTCAGAAGTGGCAGGAGGTTTTGGTCTTTTTATATCTTGTTCATAATTGCCCCAACTGTGCATGCACATGGTTATTTTTAATCCCTTGTAGCTTATGTTTTGTTGCTCGAGGAAAAGCTTGTCCGGGTGCAAGCAGTACAGCATTGGTCCCGGGTTTTAGGCCCCAGCCTGTCACATCCCCACTCTGGCTAATTTTCCCCACCATGCTCCTACAAATACAAAACAGAACTCTGCATTTCAAGAAGATAAGCAAAGACAAATAAATTGGGTAAAGTTTAATTAGTGTTTATTAGTGTTAATTTTAAATAATCACAGTTTTGATAAAATATATTTGTATCTTCTATGTACCTTACTGAAGGCAAGAGGCTGTTACAATCTCAGCCCAGAGACAGCATCTTCCACCATACTGTGAGGAGGCTCCCAACTGCTAACCAAGTCTTCCTGAGATCCTGGATGGTTGAAATCCACCAGGAGGGTCACAGCCTGAGATTAGCTATCCAGAGGACACATACAGCAAGCCTGAGATGGTGTTCATGCATCGCCCCAAGGAAACCAAGCGGCCGGGACCAGGGAGGTGATTAAGATGCATGGCCCACCCAGGACAGTGCGCTAGCTAAGCACCTGGTTGCCTGAGCTGCTCAGACCTGGGAAGGGCACAAAACGCATGCCCAACCCACAGAGACTGAGCCAGAACTGTGTCTGTGTATCTCCTGTGGAGGTACGGGTCAGCAGTGGCCTGCCACAGGGGCAGGGGCTCTGGGTGCTGCAGACCTGGGTATGGCATAAGCCCTCTTGGAAGAGGTTGCCATTAACCCCACCAAGAAACCACCAGAACTTACACAAGACTGGGGAAACAAACACTTGGAGGGCACCAACAAAACCTTGTGTGCACCAGGACCAAGGAGAAAGGAGCAGTGTTCACACAAGAAACTGACCCAGACATGCCCATGAGTGTCCAGGAGACTCCAGCAGAGGTGTGGGTTGGTGGTGGCCTGCTGCAGGGCTGGGGGCACTGAGTGCAGCAGTGTGTGCATGGGACCTTTTGAAGGAGGTCACAATTATCTTCATTACCTCCACCATAATTTGACCTCAGGTCAAGCAGGAGGGAAGGAACACAGCCCTGCCCATCAATAGAAAATTGGATTAAAGATTTATTGAACATGGCCCCGCCCATCAGAACAAGACCCAGTTTCCCCCTCAGTCAGTCTCTCCCATCAGGAAGCTTCCATAAGCCTCTTATCTTTCTCCATCAGAGGGCAGACAGACTGAAAACCACAATCACAGAAAACTAACCAAACTGATCACACTGATCACAGACTTGTCTAGCTCAATGAAACTATGAGGCATACCCTGTAGGGCCACCCAAGACAGACAGGTCATAGCAGAGAGTTCTGACAAAATGTGGTCCACTGGAGAAGGGAATGGCAAATCACTTCAGCATTCTTGCCTTGAGAACCCATGAACAGTATGAAAAGGCAAAACAGTATGATACTGAAAGATGAACTCCCCAGGTTGGTAGGTACCCAATAATGCTACTGGAGATCAGTGGAGAAATAACTCCAGAAAGAATGAAGGGATGGAGCCAAAGCAAAAACAACACCCAGTTGTGGATGTGACAGGTGATGGAGGTAAAGTCTGATGCTTTAAAGAGCAATATTGCATAGGAATCTGGAATGTTACGTCTATGGGTTAAGGCAAATTGGAAGTGGTCAAACAAGAGATGGCAAGAGTGAACATTGACATTCTAGGAATCAGCGAACTAAAATGGACTAGAATGGGTGAATTTAATGCAGATGACCATTATATCTACTACTGTGGGCCAGAATCCCTTAGAAGAAATGAAGTAGCCATCATAGTCAACTAAAGAGTCTGAAATGCAGTACTTCAAAGCAATCTCAAAAACAACAGAATGATCTCTATTCGTTTCCAAGGCAAACCATTTAATATCACAGTAATTGAAATCTATGTCCCAACCAGTAATGCTGAAGAAGCTGAAGTTGAAAGATTCTATGAAGACCAAAAAGACCTTCTAGAACTAACACCCAAAAAGAGATGTCCTCTTCATTATTGGGGACTGGAATTCAAAAGTAGGGTGTCAAGAGCTACCTGGAGTAACAGGCAGATTTGGCCTTGGAGTACAAAATGAAGTGGGTCAAAGGATAATAGAGTTTTACCAAGACAACGCACAGATCATAACAAACACCATTTTCCAACAACACAAGAGAAGACTCTACACATGGACATCACCAGATGTCAATACTGAAATCAGATTGATTATATTCTTCACAGCCAAAAATGGAGAAGCTTTAAACAATCAGACTGGGAACTGATTGTGGCTCAGATCATGAACTCCTTATTGCCAAATTCAGACTTAAATTGAAGAAAGGGAAAACCACTATACCATTTAGGTATGACCTAAGTCAAATATCATATGATTATACAGTGGAAGTGACAAATAGATTCAAGGTATTAGATCTGATAGAGTGCCTGAAGAAATATGGACGAAGGCTCATGATATTGTACAGGAAGCAGTGATCAAGATCATCCCCAAGTAAAATAAATGCAAAAAAGCAAAATGGTTTTCTGACAAGGCCTTACAAATAGCTGAGAAAAGAAGAGAAGTGAAAGGCAAAGGAGAAAAGGAAAGATAAACCCATTTGAATACAGAGTTCCAAAGAATAACAAGGAGTGATAAGAAAGTCTTCCTCAGTGATCAATGCAAAAGAAATAGAGGAAAACAACAGTGGGAAAGAATAGAGATCGCTTCAAGAAAATTAGAGATACCAAGGGAGTATTTCATGCAAAGTTGAGCACAATAAAGGACATAAATGGTATGGACCTAACAGAAGCACAAGATATTAAGAAGAGGTGTTAAGAATAAACAAAAGAACTATACGAAAAGATCTTCATTACCCAGATAACCACAATGGTGTGATCACTCACTTAGAGCCAGACATCCTGGAACGTGAAGTCAAGTGGGCCTTAGGAAGCGTCACTATGAACAAAGCTAGTATAGGTGATGGAAATCTAGTTGAGCTATTTCAAACCCAAAATATGATGCTATGAAAGTGCTGCACTCAATATACCAGCAAATTTGGAAAACTCAGCGTTGGCCACAAGATTACAAAAGGTCAATTTTCATTCCCATCCCAAACAGAGGTAATGCCAAGGAATGTTCGAACTACTGTACAATTGCACTCGCCTTACACACTAGCAAAGAAATGCTCAAAATTCTCCAAGCCAGGCTTCAAGAGAACATGATCCATGAAATTCCAGATGTTCAAGCTAGATATAGAAAAGGCAGCAGAATCAGAGATCAAATTTCCAACATCTGCTGGATCATCAAAAAAGCAAGAGTTCCAGAAAATCATCTACTTTTGCTTTAATGACTACACCATAGCCTTTGACTGTGTGGATCACGAGAAACTGTGGAAAATTCTTAAAGACATGAAAATAGCAGACCACCTGACCTGTCTCCTGAGAAATCTATATGAAGTTCAAGAAACAACAGTTAGAACTGGACACAGAACAACAGACTGGTTCCAAATAGGGA